>NC_081861.1:44248099-44593354 GCF_963259705.1 Myotis daubentonii | reverse complement strand
CAAAGCAAAGGCCATAAAAAGAGATAAAGAAAGCCACATCTTAATATTAAAGGAAATGATTCAGCAAGAAAATATAACCCTTGTAAACATATATGCACCCAATACTGGAGCACCCAACTATATATAACAAGTATTGATGGACTTTAAGGGAGAGATTGACAGTAATACAGTCATAGTAAGGGACTTTGACACCCCACTGACATCACTGGATAGATCTTCCAGACCAGAGGTTCTCAACCTATGGGTCATGACCCACAGGGATTGCCTAAGACCATTGGAAAACACATATATAATTACATATTGTTTTTGTGATTAACCACTATGCTTTAATTATGTTCAATTTGTAACAATGAAATTGGGGGTCACCATAACATGAGGAACTGTATTAAAGTGTTGCGGCATTAGAAAGGTTGAGAACCACTGTTCTAGACAAAAATGAATAAGGAAATAGAGACCTTAAATGACATACTAGATCAGATAAATATAACTGATATTTACAGAACATTTCTCCACAATACAACAGAATATACATTCTCCTCAAGCACACATGGGGCATTCTCAAAGATAGACCACACATTAGGGCACAAAACAAGTCTATACCAATTCAAGAAGATTGATATAAAACCAGGCATTTCAGATCACAATGGCATGACGTTAGAAATCAACTACAATAAAAAATTTAAAAACACTCAAATACATGGAGACTATACAGCATGTTATTAAACAATTAGAGGCCCAGTGCACAGATTCATGCACTGGTGGGGTCCCTCAGCCTGGCCTGCACCCTCTCGCAATTCAGAGCCCCTCGAGGGATGTTGGAGAGCTAGTTGAAGCCCGATCCCTGCAGGCCAGGCCGAGAGAACCCATTGGTGCATGGGCCTCTAGTATGCATATAAGATCTTTGGATAATCTCTTCCCACCCCCGCCTCCCCTCTTCCCTCTGAGATTCATCAGTCTGTTCCATGTTTCCATGCCTGTGGTTTCCGCTCCTGCAATGAGCTTCTGTTCCCTGGTGGTCAGTGCACATCATAGCTACCGGATGGTCAGCCAGTCAGCCAGTTCGCCAGTTGGCCAGTCGCTTAGGCTTTTATATATAGATGAATGGGTTACCAATGAGATCAAGCAAGAAATTAAAAACTTCCTGGAAACAAATGAAAATGAACACATAACCACCCAAAATCTATGGGAAAGCAGTCCTGAGAGGGAAGTTCATAGCACTACAGGCCTCCCTCAAGAAATAAGAAAAACAACTAATGAGCCATCTAATCCTTCAATTAAATGAATTAGAAAGAGAACAGTAAGAAATGCTCAGAGGGAGTAGAAATAAATGACAGAGCAGAAATAAATGACATAGGGACTAAAAAAATAATAATACAATAGATCAATAAATCCAAGAGCTGGTTCCTTGAAAAGATAAATAAGATTGATGAGCCCCTAGCCAGACTCATAAAAAAACAGAGGACCCAAATAAATAAAATCAGAAGTGAAAGAGGCAATATAACAATGGGCACCACAGAAATACAAAGGATTGGAAGCAAATACTACAAACAACTATATGCCAACAAACTGTACAACCTGGGTGAAATGGACAAATTTCTAAAAATATACAATCTTCTAAAACTAATTCAGGAAGAATCAGAAAACCTAGGTAGGACAATAACCACTGATGAAATTGAAGCAGTAATTTAAGAACTTTCAGCAAACAAAAGTCCTGGACCAGATGGATTCACGGGAGAATCTGATCACACATTTAAAGAAGAACTAACACCTATCCTCCTCAAACTATTCCAAAACATTCAGGAGAAGGGAAGACTTATAAGCTCCCTTTACAAGGCCAACATTATCATAACTCCAAAACCAGATAAAGACACTACAAGAAAGAAAACTATAGGCCAATATCCCTGATGAACATAGATGCTAAAATCCTCAACAAAAATATTAGCAAATTAGATCCAGCAATATATTCAAAAGATCATACATCATGATCAAGTGGGATTTATTACAGGGATACAAGGATGGTACAATATTTGCAAGTCAATAAATGTTATATATCACATAAACCAATTGAAAGATAAAAATCACAGCCCACTGGCATAGGTCAGTGGTTAAGTGTTGATCTATGAAATCAGGAGGTCACAGTTCGATTCTTGGTCAGGTCACATGCCTGGGTTGTGGGCTCAATCCCCAGTGTAGGGCATGCAGGAGGCAGTCAATGATTGCCTCTCATCATTGATGTTTCTGTCTCTCTCTGCCTCTCCCTTCCTCTTTGAAATCAAGAAAAATACATTTTTAAAAAAGAAAGATAAAAGCCACATGATCATATCAATAGATGCAGAAAAAGTATTTGACACAATCCAGCACCCTTTTTTGATAAAAGCTCTCAGTAAAGTGGGAACAGAAGGATCATACCTCAGCATAATAAAGGCTATATATGACAAAACTACAGCCGATATAATACTCTGTGGGCAAAAACTAAAAGAAATTCCCTTAAGAACAGGAAGAAGATAAGGATGTCCACTCTCACCACTCTTATTCAACGTAGTACTAGAAGTCCTACCCATAGCAATCAGATAAAAAGAGGAGATAAAAGGCATTCAAATTTGAAAGAAGGAAATAAAACTCTCATTATTCAAAGATGATATGATATTGTACATAGAATACCCTAAAGACTCCTCCAGGAAAATACTAGACTTAATAAAGTAATTAGGCAAGGTAACAGGATACAAAATCAACATCCATAAATTGATAGCATTTTTATACTTCCAAAGGAGCACCGCGCCCGAAGCAGTAAGTGCAGCCTCCCCCTCCTCAGCGGCAGACCTTCCAGGTTGCATTCACCCGTCTCCAACGCACAGGTCTCCGAGGCACACCACTCCATAGGAGTCACTGTGAGCCTCAGCTGGGTGTGATTTTGTACAGACACAGGCGCACTGTTCCCCAGTAGAAATTTTGAATTCCTTCTGCCTGAATAACTGCCCACACACACCCAGCTGTGCAACTTAAGCGCCAGGGCCACTCAGCGCCAGGGCCCCTCAGAGTGTGGCAGAGCTCAGCGCTGGTGAACTGCACTGCCACAGTTGTACATTCCCCCGAGCCCATCTATCCACAGGGCACTTTGGGAAGCCACAGTGAGATTCTGCTGGGTCCGATCTTGTACTAATAGGGACGCACTCCCCTGGGCAGTAGAAATTCTGAATTCACCCATCCTGGATACCAGCCCAAAGATGCCTCGATTAAGTGTGCCAGGGCCCTTCAGAGTGCTTCGGTGCACCTGAGCTAGCAAACTCACTGCGGGTGCTCCTGTGTGCTGCCACTGGGAACATGAGCCTATCCACCACAGGTGCATCAGCAAAAACTGAGTTTCCCCACCCCACAGCTGCAGAACTCTGGACACTACAGGTGCAGGCTTTTCTAGCATGCAGGTCTCCCAAAACCACTGCTCCACAGGCAGCCCTGGGGCGCCACTGTGAGCCACGCTGGACATGCACTTAAGCAAATAGGGGGGCACAGCTGGGCTGTAGAAACGCTGAATTCCCTCTTCTGGGATACCTGCCCACAGACACTGCAATCCAGTGGCTTCAGTGCCAGGGCCCTTCAGAGTGTGTCAGTACACCCTGCTGGCAAACACACCACAGGTGCCCCTGTGAACTGCTGCTGGGATCGCGTGCCGCTGGGATCACATATATCCAACCATGGAGGCAGCAGCAAAAGCTGAGTCTGCCCATCCCACAACTACAGAACTCTGGGCACCACAGTCACGCCTTGCCAGAACGCAGGCTTCCTGAGCTCCACCACCCCAATAGACAGTTCCTGGGTGCCACTGTGAGTCCCTGCAGGGCACGCGTGATTTCAACCAAGGGCATAAGACAGCAAAAATTAGAACACCACTTCCACGGCTGCTGACTTCTAGACACCTCAGTTGCACGTTCCCAGCTTGCAGGCCTACATCAAGAGAACCCAAATAGCTCAAGTAGGGAGCTACACTAGACTACCAAACCCAGAAGACCTGCGAGGTCACACCAGTAGCACCACACCCTAAAGAAACAAGGTAGCTAAGCAATCAGAGCTACGATTAAAAAATTACAGCTAAACATGGGAAGACAAAAAAGCAATCCACAAAGGAAAGAAAAAGAGGAATCACTAGAAAGGGAGTTAAATGAAATTGAGGCTACTAACTTATCAGAGAAAGAATTCAGAGTAATGGTCATAAGGATGCTCAAGCAGCTGGATGACAAATGCACACAACTCAATGAGAATTATAAGGAGCTGAATGAGAATGTCACCAACATGAAAAGGAACCAAGAGGAAAAGAAGAACGACATAGCTGCAATAAAGAACACAATGGAAGGCTTAAACAGCAGACTAGAAGAGGCTGAGGACCGCATCAGCGAATTAGAAGACAAGGTAGGAAAAAACACACAAACACAGGAGCAACTGGAAAAAAACTTAAAAAGCAAGAGGAGAGCCTAAGGGAGCTTTGGGACAATGCAAAATGAAATAACATTCGCTTAATAGGGGTACCAGAAGGAGAGGAGGAGAAGCAAGGAATAGAAAACCTGTTTGAAGAAATAATGACGGAAAACTTCCCTGATACTGGCAAGAAAAAAACTACACAAGTCCAAGAAGCACATAGTGTGTCAAACAAGATGAACCCCAAAAGACCAACACCAAGACACATCATAATTAAATTGGCAAACACCAACGTCAAAGTAAGAATCTTAAAGGCTGCCAGAGAGAGACAAAAAGTTACCTACAAGGGATCTCCTATTAGAATATCAGCTGACTTCTCAACAGAAACACACCAGGCAAGAAGGGAATGGAATGAAATATACAAAGTGATGCAAAGCAAGGGAATGAATCCAAGAATACTATACCCAGCAAGGCTATCATTCAAAATTGAAGGTGGAATCAGGAGCTCCACAGACAAAAAAGGGCTAAGAGAGTTTATTACCACCAAACCAGCAATGCAAGAAATGCTAAAGGGACTGCTGTAAAAAGAAGAAACAGAAAGACAAGAAGAAACACAAACATTAAGAATAAAAATGACCACAAACAAGTGCTTTTCAATAATAACATTAAATGTAAATGGATTAAATGCTCCAATCAAAAGACACAGGGTAGCTGAATGGATAAGAAAATATGACCCATATATTTGCTGTCTGCAAGAGACCCACCTCAGAACAAAGGATTCACACAGACTGAGAATGAAGGGATGGAAAATTTTTTTCAGGCAAATGGAAATGAGAAAAAAGCTGGGGTTGCAATACTTATATGACAAAATAGACCTCAAAGTAAAGGCCATAACAGGAGATAATGAAGGCCACTACGTAATACTAAAGGGAGCAATTCAACAAGAACATATAACTCTGGTAAAATTATGCACCAAAACAGGAGCACCCAAATCCATAAAACAACTTCTGGAAGATGTCAAGGGAGAGATAGATAGCAATACAGCCATACTAGGGGACTTTAATACCCCACTGACACCACAGGATAAATCCACTAAACAAAAAATCAGCAGAGAAACAGCAACCCTAAATGACTCACTAGTTCAGATGGACTTAATTGACATCTTCAGAATATTTCACCCCAAAGCTACAGAATATACATTCTTCTCCAGTGCACACAGGACATTTTTAAAGATAGACCACATATTAGGACACAGGCAAAGTCTCTTCAAATTCAAGAGAATACAAATCATAACAAGAATCTTCTCAGATCACAATAGCATAAAACTAGAAATCCACTACAATAAAAACAATGAAAAAAATCAAACATTTGGAGGCTAAATGGCATGCTATTAAGCAATGACTGGGTTACCAGAGAAATCAAAGAAGAAATAAAAAGCATCCTGGAAACAAATGACAATGAAAACACAACAATCCAAAATTTATAGGACACAATAAAAGCAGTCCTGAGAGGGTAGTTCATAGCTCTACAGGCCTACCTCAAAAAACAAGAAAAACTGGCAATAAATGATCTAACCCTACAACTCAAAGAGTTAGAAAGAGAGCAACAAGAAAAGCCCACAGTACCCAGAAGGAAGCAAATAATAAAGATCAGAGCAGAAATAAACAACATAGAGACCAAAAAACAATACAAAGATCAATGAAACCAACAGCTGGTTCTTTGAAAGGATAAACAAGATTGATGAACCTCTCACCAGGCTCACCAAGAAACAAACAGAGAGGACCCAAATAAACAAAATCAGAAATGAAAGAGATGAAGTAACAACTGACCCTACTGATATACAAAGGGGAATCAGGTGCTTGAATAACTGCCCATCCAAGCTGGGCCCCTCAGCGCCAGGGCCCCTCAGCGCCAGGTGCTTGGCGCCAGGGCCCCTCAGTGAACAACTACTATGAACAACTCTGAACAACTCTACTCCAACAAACTGGACAACCACGAAGAAATGGACACATTCCTAGAAAAATACAACCTTCCAAAACTCAATCAGGAAGAATAAAAAAACCTGACTAGGCCAATATCCACTGATGAAATTGAAACAGTAATCAAAAAGCTTCCTGCAAACAAAAGCCCTGGACCAGATGGCTTCACAGGGGAGTTTTACTGAACATTTAAAGAACTAAAGCCAATCCTTCTCAGACTATTCCAAAAAATTCATGAGGAAGGCACACTTCCAAGCTCTTTCTATGAAGCCAGCATTACCCTAATCCCAAAACCAGATAAAGACACCACAAAGAAAGAGAATTACAGGCCAATATCCCAATGAACATAGATGCTATAATCCTCAAAAAAATTCTAGCAAACCAGATCCAGCATTACATTAGAAAAAATATACACCATGACCAAGTGGGATTTATTCCAGGAATACAAGGCTGATACAATATCCACAAATCAATAAACGTGATACTTCACATAAACAAATTGAGAGACAAAAATCACATAATCATATTGATTGTTGCAGAAAAGGCATTTGACGAAATCCAACACCCTTTTCTGATAAAAACGCTCAGCAAAGTGGGAATAGAGGGATCATACCTCAACATAATAAAAGCCATATATGAAAAAACTACAGCCAACATCATACTCAATGGGCAAAAACTAAAACCATTTCCCTAAAGAACAGGAACAAGACAGGGATGCCCACTTTCACCACTACTGTTCAACATAGTACTAGAAGTACTAGCCATAGCGATCAGACAAGAAGAAATAAAAGGCATCCAAATTGGAAAAGAAGAAGAAAAATAGTCATTATTCACAGATGACATGATACTGTATATAGAAAATCCTAAATACTCCATCAAAAAATTATTAGACTTAATAAATGAATTTGGCAATGTAGTCAGATACAAAATTAAGGCCAAGAAATCTATGGCTTTTTTATACACCAATAGTGAACTTACAGAAAGAGAAATAAAAAAAAAAAAACAATCCCATTTACCATTGCACACAAAAAATTAAGATACCTAAGAATAAACTTAACCAAGGAGGTAAAAGACCTCTACCCAGAAAACTACAGGACATTGAAAAAAGAGATAGAGGAAGACATAAACAGATGGAAGAACATACCATGTTCATGGATTGGTAGAATCAACATCATCAAAATGTCCATACTACCCAAAGCAATCTATAGATTCAATGCACTCCCCATTAAAATACCAACAGCATATTTCACAGATCTAGAAAGAACTCTCCAAAAATTCATCTGGAATTAAAAAAAAAAAAAAGACACCGAATAGCTTCTGCGATCCTGAGAAAGAAGAACACAGTAGGAGGGATCTCAATACCAGATATCAAGCTGTATTATAAAGCCACTGTTCTCAAAATTGCCTGGTACTGGCACAAGAGCAGACGTATAGACCAATGGAATAGAATAGAGAACCCAGAAATCGACCCAAACCACTATGCTCAGTTAATATTTGACAAAGGAGGCAAGAACATACAATGGAGTCAAGACAGTCTCTTCAATAAATGGTGCTGGGAAATTTGGTGAGA
Source organism: Myotis daubentonii (assembly GCF_963259705.1). Lineage (NCBI taxonomy): Eukaryota > Metazoa > Chordata > Mammalia > Chiroptera > Vespertilionidae > Myotis > Myotis daubentonii. Next base: position 44,585,395 of record NC_081861.1, on the reverse strand, counting down.
CATGCAAAAAAATGAAACTAGACCACCAACTTACAACATACACAAAAATAAACTCAAAATGAATAAAGGACTTAAACGTAAGAGGGAAACCATAAGAATATTAGAGGAATCCACAGGTAGCAAAACCTCAGATATATGCCAAAAAAATTTCTTCACTGACACAGCTCCTAGGGCAATGGAAACTAAAGGGAAAATAAACAAATGGGACTATATCAAAATAAAAAGCTTCTGCACAGCAAAAGAAAACATCAACAAAACAACAAGAAAACCCACTGCATGGAAGAACATATTTGCCAATCATATCTCTGATAAATGTTTAATCTCCAACATTTATAGGGAACTCATACAACTTAACAAAAGGAAGACAAAAACCCAATCAAAAAATGGGCAAAGGACCTAAATAGACACTTTTCAAAAGAGGACATACATAAGACTGAGAGACATATGAAAAATGTTCAAAGTCACTAATCATCCGAGAGATGCAAATCAAAATGACAATGAGGTACCACCTCACACCTGTCAGACTGACTATCATCAACAAATCTGCAAATGGCAAATGCTGGGAGGATTTGGAGAAAAAGGAACCCTCGTTCACTGCTGGTGGGAATGCAAACTGGTGCAGCCACTGTGGAGAGCAGTATGGAGTTTCCTCAAAAAACTAAAAATGGAACTTCCATTTGACCCAGTGATCCAACTTCTAGGAATATATCTCAAGAAACCAGAAACACCAATCAGAAAGGATATATGCACCCCTATGTTCATAGCAGCACAATTTACCATAGCTAAGATTTGGAAACAGCCTAAGTGCCCATCAGCAGATGAATGGATTAGAAAACTTTGGCACATCTATACAATGGAATACTATGCTGCTGTAAAAAGGAAGGAACTCCTATCATTTGCAACAGCATTGATGGAGCTGGAGAGCATTATGCTAAGTGAAATAAGTCAGTCAGAGAAAGATAAATATCACATGCTCTCACTCATTTGTGGATTATAATGAACAACATAAACCGATGAACAAAAACAGATGTAGAGACAGAGAAGCAACGATCAGATGCTCAAAACTCAGAGAGAAGGTAGGGGAGGGTGGGGTGAGGAGGAAACATCAACCAAAGGACTTGTATGCATGCATATAAACATAAGCGATGGATGTGGACAATAGGGGGTGAGGGTGAGGGCAGGATTGGGGGGATTGGGGGATATTGGGGGGATAAGGACACATTTGTAATATCTTATTCAATAAAGGAGAAAAATTGTCAAAGAAAAAAATAATAAAATAAAATAATTGTCAAACTGGTAAATAAAATAAAATAAAATACTCATATATATCAACAAAAGGACGACAAACAATCCAAATAAAAAATGGGCAGAAGACCTGAATAGACATTTCTTAAAAGAGGACATACGAATGGCCAAGAGACATAAAAAAAAAAAATTTAGTCACTAATCATCAGAGAAATGCAAATTAAAACAACAATGAGATATCACCTTACACCAAGCAGAATGGCTATCATTAATAAATCAATAAACAACAAGTCCTGGCACGGATGTGAACAGGGGACACTAGTTCACTGATGGTGAGAATGCAGACTGGTGCAGCCACTATGGAAAACAGCATGGAATTTCCTCAAAAATTTAAAAATGGAACTTCCATTTGACCCAGCAATTCTACTTTTGGAAATATATGCTAAAAACCCCAAAACACCAATCAGAAAGAATATATGCACTGCTATGTTCATAGGAGCATTATTTATAATAGCTAAGAATTGGAAACAGTCCACTTGCCCATCTGTAAATGAATGGTTAAAAAAGCTATAAGACATTTAATCAATGGAATACTATGCAGCTATAAAAAAGAGGGATTTCTTACCCTTTGGGACAGCATGGATTGATCTGGAAAATATTATGCTAAGTGAAATAAGCCAATCTGAGAAAGACAAATATCACATGATCTCACTTATTTGTGGAATCTAGTCAACAGAATGAATTGACCAACAATATAAGACCTGAAGGAAGGCATGGAACAGACTGATATAATTGAATGTGGGGGTGGGGAAACATGAAGAGATAAACCAATGAACTTATATACTTATATGCATAGCCCATTCACATGGGCAATAGAGTAGTGAAGACATGTGGAGGAGGGTAGGCGCTGTGAGGAGGCAGGTAAAGGGGGGAAATGGGAGATATCTATAATACTATCAACAATAAAAAGTGTATAAAAAAACAAAAAATAAAAATGAAAATTCTTCCCTCCCTCCCAAAAATAATCTTCTTAACCTTGAAAAATATTGGTTTTATGATCTAAATTTAAAGGATTCAAGCCCTAGCTGATTTGGCTCAGTGGATAGAGCGTCAGCCTGCAGACTGAAGAGTCCTGAGTTTGATTCCGGTCAATGTCACATGCCTTGATTGCAGGCTCAATCCCTGGTCCTAGTTGGTGAGCGCCTTGGAGGCATGTGTCTCTCTCACCTTGTGTCTCTCTCACCTTGATGTTTCTCTCTGTCTTGATGTTTCCCTCTGTCTCTTCCCCTCTCTCTCTAAAAGAAAAGAAAAGAAAAGAAAAATATTAAACAAAAAAATGTTCTTGGGTAAGGATAAACAAAACAACAAAAAAACTTAAAGGATTCATATCTCCACATATCTATTCAATCAAAATCTCTCCTGCCCTAACTGATTTGGCTCAGTGGATAAAGCATTGGCCTGCAGACTCAAGGGTCCCAGGTTCAATTCCGGTCAAGGGCATGTACCTTGGTTGCGGGCACATACCCAGTAGGGAGTGTGCAGGAGGCAGATGATTGATGTTTCTCTCTCATTGATGTTTCTGACTCTCTCTATCCCTCTCCCTTCCTCTCTATAAAAAATAAATAAAATATATTTTAAAAAATAAAAAATAAATCTCTCCTTTCGAGAACCAAGATGGCGGCTTAAGTAAATACCAATACTTGCATCCTTCCACAACCACATCAAAATTACAACTAAAATACAGAACAGCTATCATTCAGAACCACCTGAAATCTGGCTGAATGAAAGTCCTACAACTAAAGAAGTAAAGAAAAAAGTACATTGAGACTAGTAGGAGGAACAGAGGTGTAGAATGGGCTGGTTTGACACCCACATGTGGCATGTTTTTTGTCAGGAAGGATATCTCGGCCATAAAGGTTCCCTGTGAAGAGCAAGGGGTTCCAGTCTCACATCAGACCTCTAGCCTTAGGGCTCCAGAGCTTGGAAAAGAAGTCCCTGTAACTTCAGGCTGTAAAAACCAGCTGGGACCATGGCTGAGTGACACAAAGGATTCATCTTAATGGGCCAGTGCACACACTTACATGGTCTTGCTTGCTCTGAGCTCCAGAACTGGGCAGCACCATTGTGGGGAGAAGGAACATAAGGGGAGGAACTTGGGAAGAACTAGATTGTCTGGCATTGGGGCAGGAACTCGCAGGGGTGAGCTTTTTCCCAGAGGTCCTCACAGGGGTCATTGTTTGCTCAGGCTCCAGACTTTTCTAACATCTCTTTAAAAAGAAGCAGCTGCAGTCAGCGTGCCCCATACCTATCAGTAACATGGTGGAGACTCAGCACTAGCACCAGCCTTCCTTGCTTCACAGCTTGGCCTTGCCTGGTTACTTCCAAGCCCAATACAAATAGCAGCCATCAGCAGATCGTTCCTGTTGGGTGGCCCTAGGCAGTGGCTGACTTTGCACCTTCTGGGATACCCAGAGCCAGTGAACCCCATGGACAGCTTCAGACCATACTGGATTATAACTCTACACATCTACAAGCAACACACTTTAGGGGCAGACTCAGTGAGCACCAAAGCCCCACTGAAGCAAGTCCTGCTACATAGGGGTGTCTCCTGTACAGCAACTCTTCCACTGTAGTAATAGCTGGTCCTTATAACCCAGCGGTTCTCAACCTGTGGTTTGCAACCCCTTTGGGGGTCGAACGACCCTTTCACAAGGGTCGCCTAAGACCATCGGAAAATACATATATAATTACATATTGTTTTTGTGATTAATCACTATGCTTTAATTACGTTGAATTTGTAACAATGAAAATACATCCTGCATATCAGATATTTACATTACGATTCATAAGAGTAGCAAAATTATAGTTATGAAATAGCAATGAAAATAATTTTATGGTTGGGGTCACCACAACATGAGGAACTATATTAAAGGGTCACAGCATTAGTAAGGTTGAGAACCACTGTTATAGCCACATTGGCCTGGAGATAAAGGATACCAGCAGCAATCAAGGCTCAACTACAGCAAGATTGTGCACACAGCCTACACAGGAGTGCACCTAGAGGGCTCAGCTCAGGTGACTGGGGAGGCTGAGCCACTGGGCCCTATAAGACCTACTATGCAAGGCCAATCTACCAACCCCAGGAGATAATAGCAGTTCTACCTAATATATAGAAACAAATACAGGGAAGCAGTCAAAATGTGAAGACAAAGAAACATGTCACAAATGAAAGAACAAAAGAAACCTCCAGAAAGAGAAATAAATGAAATGGAACCAAGGTACCTACTGGATACAGAGTTCAAAACAATGGTTATAATGTTGCTTAAGGATCTTAATGAGATCTTCAAGGGACTTTCTGAGACTTTTAAGGATCTCAGTGAGAATTTCAAACACATGAAAAAGGACCACTCAGAAATTAAGCATACACTAATTGAAATGAAGAATAATTTACAGGGATTCAACAGTAGAGCAGAGGATTCTGAGAATCAAATCAACAATGTGGAATATGAGGAAGCAAAAAACACCCAGTCAGAAGAGCAAAAAGAAAAAACAATCTAAAAATATGAAGATAGTGTAAGGAGCCTCTGGGACAATTTCAAGTGTAGCAACATTTGCATTATGGGGGTGCCAGAAGGAGGTGAGATATTGAAAACCTATTTGAAGAAACAATAACAGAAAACTTCCCCTATCTGGTGAAAGAAATAGATTACAAGTCCAGGAAGCACAGAGAGTCTCAAACAAGAGGACCCAAAGAGGCCCACACCAAGACACATTATAATTAAAATGACAAGGGTTAAAGACAAAGAATCTTCAAAACAGGAAGAGAAAAGCAGTCAGTTACCTATGAGGGAGTGCCCATATGACTGTCAGCTGATTTCTTAACAGAAACTTTGCAGGCCAGAAGGGAATGACAGGAAATATTCAAAGTGATGAAAAGCAAGGACTTAATAACAAGATTACTCTACCCAGCAAAGCTATCATTTAGAATTGCAGGTCAGATAAAGAGCTTCACAGACAAGAAAAAGCTAAAGGAGTTCATTACCATCAAACCAGTATTACATAAAGTGTTGAAGGTTATTCTTTAAGAAGAGTAAGAACAAGAAAAGGGAGAAAAAGGTAAAAAATCCTATCTAATAAAAGAGAAACATGGCAATTGGCCGTAACTTCGCTACCCATTGGCTAATCAGGGTGATATGCAAATTAACTGCCAGCCAAGATGGCAGCCGGCAGCCAGGCAACTGACGCAAACAGGAGGCTTGCTTGCTCCAGTGACTGAGGAAGCCAAGGTTCCCTGCCTGCCGCTGCTGGGCTCTGAGCTGCAGTCTAAGAAACATTGTTGCAAAGATATAAGCTAAACAAAACCCAGAAACCTGCTTTCAGCCTGCTGGGATCTCAGAGCTGGAGTCGCAACAAAGTTTCAAATACAGAAGGTAAACAAAGCACAGAAACCTGCTTTCAGCAGCCAGCTAAAAGCTAAAGCCGGCTCTCAGCTCCAGTGACAGCCATAGAAGGTAAATAAATCCCAGAATTTTTAAAAAAAGGAAAAAAGGAGAGGTTGGGAGGAGCTTCAGTCACCCGCCAGCCCCTCACCCAGACTGGCCAGGCACCCCAGTGGGGACCCCACCCTGAAGGGGGTGTGACCAGCTGCAAACAGCCATCATCCCCTCATCCAGGCTGGCCAGGCACCCAAGCGGGACCCGCACCTTGATCCAGGACACCCTTCAGGGCAAACCAGCCAGCCCCCACCCATGCACCAGGCCTCTATCCTATATAATAAAAGGCTAATATGCCTCCCAGCACCAGGATCAGCAGAGCAGCAAGGCCTCCCAGCACTGGGATCAGCGGAGCCACGAGGCCTCTCGGCCTGGGATCAGTGGAGGCACAGGGCTTCCCAAACCCGGGATCAGCGGAGCCGCGAGGCCTCCTGGCACCGGGATCAGCGGAGCAGCGAGGCCTCCTGGCACCGGGATCAGCGGAGCAGCGAGGCCTCACTGCCCCTGTGTCAAGCGGAGCCACAAGGCCTCCCAGCACCAAGATCAGCAGAGCAGCGAGTCCTCCTAGCACCGGGATCAGTGGAGCAGCGAGGCCTCACTGCCCCTGTGTCAAGCGGAGCCACAAGGCCTCCCAGCACCAGGATCAGCAGAGCAGCGAGGCCTCCTAGCACTGGGATCAGCGGAGCCACAAAGCCTCCTGGCCCCTGGAGCAGCGTGACAGGGGGCAGCGCCCAAACCCCCTGATCGCCCTGCGGCTCTGTGTGTGACAGGGGGTGGGGCCACAACCTCCCTATCCGCCCTGCTCTGTTCGTGACAGGGGAAGGCGCCCCAACCCCCTGATCGGCCCTGCTCTGTGCCTGATAGGGGGGAGCTCCCCAACCTCCCCATCGGCCCTGCTCTGTGTGTGACAGGGGGGAGCTTCCCACTCCCCTATCGGCCCTGCTCTGTGTGTGACAGGGTATGGAGCCCCAACCCCCTGATCGACCCTGCTCTGTATGTGACAGGGGTGGCGCCACAACCCCCTGATCTGCCCTGCTCTGTGTGTGACAGGGGGTGGCGTCGCAACCTCCCTATCGACCCTGCCTTGAGTGTGACAGGGGGCGGCACCCCAACCCCCCAATTGGCCCTACCCTGAGCATGACTGAGGGTGGCATCGCAACCTCCTGATCCGCCCTGCTCCGTGCATGACAGGGGGTGGCGCCCCAACTCCCCAATCGGCCTTCCTCTGAGCCCAACCAGGGGCTGTGGGGCAGGCACCTAGGGATTGGGCCTGCCCTTTGCCACCCGGGAGTGGGCCTAAGCCAGCAGGTCATTATCTCCCAAAGGGTCCCAGACTGCGAGAGGGCACAAGTCGGGCTGAGGGATACTACGCCCCCCCCCCTGCCAGTGCACAAATTTTTGTGCACCAGGCCTCTAGTCTACAATAAAAGAGAACGATGCAAATTAACCATCACTCTGTCACTCCATCACTCCACCACTCTGCTATACCCACAAGCCACGCCCTCCAGCCAATCAGGAGTGAGTATGCAAATTAACCCAACTCAGGGCGGCAGCCACAGAGCTGGAGAGAATAGGAGGCTTGGTTTTCCCCCAGCGATGGAGAAAGCCAAGCTTCCTGCCTGCCCTGGACAGCCCTGGGCTCCCCTCAAGGCTACAAAGTTTCAATTATAGAATATAAATAAATCCCAGATACCTACTTCCAGCTGGCCGTGGCCATGGACTCTGCTCAAGGAGGGGCTGGGAACCTGGGTTACCAGGGGGCATGGCCATCCTGAAAACGGCCATCAGCCCCTCACCCAGGTTGGCCAGGCACCCCAGTGGGAACCCCCCACTCTGAAGGGGCTGTGGGAAGCTTGAAAACGGCCCTCAGCCCCTCACCTAGGCTGGCCACACCCCTATGGGGTTAGGGTCCCCGTTGGGAGGATTTGCCAGCCTGCAAACAGCCATCAGCCCCTCACCCAGGCTGGTCACACCCCCATGGGGTAAGGGTCCCTGCTGGGGGGCTTGGCCAGCTGGCAAACAGCCATCAGCCCCTCACCCAGGCTGGTCACACCCCCATGGGGTAAGGGTCCCTGCTGGGGGGCTTGGCCAGCCGGCAAACAGCCATCAGCCCCTCACCCAGGCTGGCCAGGCACCCCAGTGGGACCCCCACCCTGATCCGGGACACCCTTCAGAGCAAACCAGCCGGCCCCCACCCATGCACCAGGCCTCTAGTCTATATAATAAAAGGGTAATATGCAAATTGACCCTAACAGCAGAACAACTAGGAATGACTGGTCACTATGACATACACTGACCACCAGGGGGCAGAAGCTCAATGCAGGAGATGCCCCCTGGTGGTCAGTGCACTCCCACAGGGGGAGCTCTGCTCAGCCACAAGGCAGGCTGATGGCTGCCAGCACAGCAGTGGTGGCGGGAGCCTCTCCTGCCTCCTCAGCAGCACTAAGGATGTCCAACTGCAGCTTAGGCCTGCTCCCTGCTGGGAAGTGGACATCCCTCGAGGGCTCCCAGGCTGCCAGAGGGATGTCTGACTGCCAACTTAAGCCCGATCCCCCAGGAAGCGGGCCTAAGCCAGCTCCCTTGGAGTCCCAGACTGTGAGAGGGTACAGGCCAGACTGAGGGACCTCCCCCCCACCGAGTGCACAAATTTTTGTGCACCGGGCCTTTAGTATGAACAATAAAATGTCAATAAATACATATCTATCAATAATGGAATCTAGAAATAAAAATAAATAAACAAAAAATCAAACAAAATAAACTGATGTATTAAATAGAATCAGAGACATAGAACAGAATGACGAATCTCAGAGAGAAGGGGTGGGGGATGTGTGGGCAAATTAACCAAAGATCCTATATGCATGTATGCATTACCTATGGACACAGACAATAGAGTGGTGAAGGCCTGGAGCAGGGCAGGAACAGGGTAAATTGGGGGGCGGGCAATGGCAGGGAAAAGGGGTTCATCTGTAATACTCTCAACAATGAGAAAGCACCTCACACCTGTCAGACTGGCTATCATGAATAAATCAACAAACAAGTGCTGGTGAGGGTGTGGAGAAAGGGAAACTCTCATGTACTGTTGGTGGGGATGCAAACTGGTGCAGCCACTGTGGAAAGCAGTATGGAGTTACCTCAAAAATTAAAAATGTATCTGCCTTATGACCCAGCAATTCCAATTCTGGATATATATCAGAAGAAACCTGAAACACTAATTTGAGAGAATATATGAATCCCTGTGTTCACTGCAGGGTTGTTTACAATAGTCAAGATTTGGAAGTAGCCCAATTGCCCATTAGTGGATGAGTGTATAAAAAAGCTGTGGTGCATTTGTAAAGAAAGGAATCTTACCTTTTGTGACAGCATAGATGGACCTGCAGAGTATTATTCTAAGTGAAATAAGGCATCAAAGACAAGTATCATATGATTACACTTATATATCATTTAATTAACAAAATAAAGTATCAAACAAAATAGAAACTGATGCATAGATACAGAGAACAGACTGACAGTAGACAAAGAGGAGGGGTGTTGGAGGGATGAATGAAAAAGGTGAAGGGATTAAGCAAAAAAACCCAAAACCATCTCAGACACAAACATTATGGTGATTATCAGAGGGAAGGGGGGTGGGTAGAGGTTGAAGAGGTTACTGGGGGATAAATGACTTGGGATGGGGAACACACAATACAATATGCAGATGATGTAGTATAAAATTGCAACCTGAAAACTACATAATTTTATTAACCAATGTCAATAAATTCAATTAAAAATAAAATAAATTTTCAAAACTCTCCTTTCAAGGAAAAATCACTACTCTAAGTCCTATACTTCTCTTTGAGTCTGTATTCCTGGACCCAACAATTCCACAGGAAGTTAAGGATTAAAAGTCACTTACCCCAACATTCAGGGACGTTTCTTTTCTTCTACGTAAACTGAATGTAGCAGACACCTCTCTCTCTCTGCACCACCGTCTTTATCCTACCTACCTGGCCAATCTGTAATGTTCTAATGTTGCTAGGCTTCAATTATTACATAATAGAATCTTGGGATCAAACTGTTAGAGAAAGCTGGTATATTGGAGACAATGGTTGTCGAATCATCCTTTATATAATGAAAAGTAAAACTCAGACTTGCCTGGGACTACACAACAAGTTAGTAACAGAGCTGGAAGTAGGACAGAGATATGATTAACAGTCCAGTGTACTTCCACCCTACTCAGCTGGATCCCACACTTTTGACTCAGGATTATGAACGCTTTTCCTCTGGGGCTCCAGTATTTAAATCTTCCTTCGATTAGCTAGCCAGACTGAATCAACACCATGCTATTCTTTTTATGTCTCATAAAATCAAGGGAGGAGCCTTAGCCGGTTTGTCTCAGTGGATAGAGCGTCAGCCTGCGGACTAAAGGGTCCCTGGTTCGATTCCAGTCAAAGGTACATGCCTTGCCGAAACCGGTTTGGCTCAGTGGATAGAGCGTCGGACTGTGGACTGAAAGGTCCTGGGTTCGATTCCGGTCAAGGGCATGTACCTGGGTTGCGGGCACATCTCCAGTGGGAGATGTGCAGGAGGCAGCTGATCGATGTTTCTCTCTCATCGATGTTTCTAACTCTCTATCTCTCTCCCTTCCTCTCTGTAAAAAATCAATAAAATATATTTAAAAAAAAAAAAAAGGTACATGCCTGGGTTGCGGGCTCAATCCCTAGTAAGGGGTGTGCAGGAGGCAGCAGATCAATGATGTTTCTACCTCCCTCTCCCTTCCTCTGTGAAATCAATAACAAAAATATTTTCTAAAAAAATCAAGAGAGGATTCCATTTCTCTTACTGAGGTTCAATAAATCTCTCTCCCCAATTCCTCCCTCACCACTCGCCAGCCTATTGCTTCCTACTATTCAGCATTCATAGCATCCCAACCACTGCCCTACACTAAGCACTTCATCTACATTATCCCATGTAATACTCACAGTCAGTCTTGGATCTATGTATTCCATAGATGTAAGATGTATTTCATCTTATTTTTTTCTTTTTGTCGTTTTGAAAAAGTCTTTATTATTGAAAGTATTACATTTGTCCCCTTTTTTCTCCCATTGACCCCTTCTTGCCCTCCCCACCCCCCACTCCCACCTCTGCTGAAGGCCTTCACTACACTATTGTCTGTGTCCATGCTTAATGCATATATGCATACAAGTTCTTTGGTTGAACTCTTCCCACCCATACCATCACTATCACTATGACTGCCACTCCCCTTCCTTCTGAGATTCCACAGTTGGTTCCATGCTTCCATGTCTCTGGATCTATTTTGTTCATCAGTTCATTTTGTTCATTAGATTCCACATAAAAATGAGATCATGTGATACTTGTCTTTCTCTGACTGACTTACTTCATTTAGCATAATACTCTCCAGGTCCCTCTATGCTGTCTCAAAGGGTAAGAGATCCTTTTAAAATATATTTTTATTGATTTCAGAGAGGAAGGGAGAGGTAGAGAGGGATAGAAACATCAATGATAAGAGAGAATCATTGATTGGTGCCTCCTGCATGCTCCACACTGGGGATGGAACCCGCAACCCAGGCACAAGACCTGACTGAGAATTGAACTGTGACCTCCTGGCTCATAGGTTGATGCTCAACCACTGAGCAATACCAGACAGGCTCCTTCTTTTACTGCTGCATAGTATTCCATGGTGTAATGTACCACAGCTTTTTTATCCACTCATCTACTGATGGGCACTTGGGCTGTTTCCTGATCGTAGCTAATGTACTAAATTGCACTGCTATGAACATAGGGGTGCATATATCCTTTCTGATTAGTGTTTCAGGTCTCTTAGGATATATTCCTAGAAGTGGGATCACTGGATCAAATGGGAGTTCCACTTTTAATTTTTTGAGGAAACTCCATACTGTTTTTCACAGTGGCTGCATTAGTCTGCATTCCCACCAGCAGTGCATGAGGGTTCCCTTTTCTCCACAACCTCGGCAGCACTTGTCATTTGTTGATTTGTTGATGGGAGCCATTCTGACAGGTGTGAGATGATACCTCATTGTTGTTTTGATTTGCATCTCTCAGATGATTAGTGACTTCGAGCATTTTTCATATGTCTCTTGGCCTTCTGTATGTCTACTTTGGAGAGTGTCTATTTAGGCCCTTTCTCATTTTTAAATTGGATTGTTTGTCTTCTTTTTGATAAATTGTAGGAGTTCCTTATAGATTTTGGATATTAACTCTTTATCAGATGTATCATTGCCAAGTATGTTGTCCCACAAATTGAACTCCTCCTTCATTTTGTTGATGGTTTCTTTTGCTGTGCAGAAGCTTTTTATTTTGATGTAGAAACATTTGTTTATTTTCTCCTTAGTTTCCCTAGCCCTACGAAATGTATCTATAAACATATTGCTACAAGAGATATCTGAGATTTTTGTTGCCTATGGTTTCTTCTAGGACTTTATGGTTTCACGACTTATATTTAAGTCTTTTATCCATTTTGAGTTTATTCTTGTGTATGGTGTACCAGTAAGTTGGCGGTCTAGTTTCATTTTTTTTTTTTTGCATGTATCTTATGTATTCCATTTACTACCATTTTAAAGACCAGAAGTCAAGACATAGATAAATTAAACAATTTCCTGCAAGTCACACAGACAATAAATGGTGAGGCTTAGATTTGACTCTGATAGTCTCATTTCAGAGCCCTTGAAGATAACCACTCCACTAGGCATTTTCCATGCTTAAGGTCAATATGGAAGGCAGCTTCCAGTTCCTACCTACTGTTTCACACACACAGTACTATTGCTTAGTTTCCCAGTGAGAAGCCCCTTTGGAATGGCAAGCCTGAAACTAGTTCCTGTTTTCAGCCTCACTTCCCCACCTCTTCAAAGGCATGTTATATAATCCCTGTTCTAAGAGTTGGCTGGGATAATCCTTGCATTATTGGAGAAACTCCAGGTACTTACCAATAATATGGTTACTCAAGAAATAAGTTATCATAGGTGATTATCACAGGCCCTTTTTTCTTTCTCCTGTCAACTTTAGAGACACTAACTAGAATCTCTAATATTTCCTTTCCTTCCTGTCTGATCATCAAGCACACTGAAAAACATTAGATCGGTGATCCAGAAACCACAAGTAACAAGATAGGTGAGGTTATGGATGGGCCTAAAAGCCATCAAAAGCAAATTTAGCAAAGTGTTATACAAGCTGATAGGACTGCCCTGGCCAGGCATTCAGTTGGTTAGAGTGTCGTCCAGATACTCCAAGGTAGCGGGTTCAATTCCCGGTCAGGGCACATATAAGAACCAACCAATGGATGCATAAATAAGTGGAACAACAAATCAATGTTTGTTTTTTTTTGCTCTCTCTCCCTAAAATCAATATTTTTTTAATTTTAATAAAAATCTTTTTATAAAGCTGACCATATAGGCTGGAAGGAGGGGGCGAGGGGGTTTAAAGGGAGAGATAGGAGGTATCTATAATATTATCAACAGTAAAAATGTATTTTTAAAAAGCTGACAGGACTAATTAATTCTTGCATAAACTAACAAATATACAGCTAAGGAGTTTGTTATAATGAAAGGCACAATAGTATAAGTATCAACTTGAATTTCAGCCCTGCCTCAACCACTAATGTGCTAAAAAGGCAAATTATAACTCAATTTTCATCTATAAAATGGACAGACTGCAGATTTGTGTTAAAGGTTAAATGAGATAATATATGTGAAAGTGCTATGAGAATAGTAAATTGTTCTATGTGCTTGAAAGGGGCTTGCTTATGAGCATCTTGCCACTAAGCAAAAACTTGAAAATAACTTGCTCCAACCTATATATTTGCCTTTAGTAATTCAGCAAAGTTCACCTGACAGTTGATAACTAGGCATTTATATTAAAATCCAACTTCCACCTCCCTTGTTGATCTATTATCTGCCTTTACTGGACTTTGCCTTAATAACAATAATTTCTTACATTTGTTTAGCTTTTTATAGTTTACAAAGAGTTTATTGAATTTATTGAAATCAATAACATTGGTGTTGCATATTTACAATCAGTAAACCTGGGGCTTAGAGGAGTGATGCAATTTGTACAAAATCCCACAGCTGCTATGATCCATATCAAAAGGAAAGTTAAAAGAAGACAGGGATAGAAAAATGTTGTAAGGCTAATAATCTAGTCACCCACATAATACGGTTTTGAAGAAAAGTTCCTTCTCTACCTTGACAAAGACAGAAAAGATTTCAAAGTATCTGAAATGATCACAGGCTCTTGTTTTGTTTATAAAGCAGTGACCAAGTTGCAGAGACAAAGAATTATGTGTTAGAAAATGATGAATGGGCTTTTTCAATGTCACTAAAGTGCCTTCGAAAGAAACCACCCAAAAGAATTATGGCATGTTATTTATACTGCTTTTAGTGTGTGTGTGTGGGGGGGGGGGGGGGGGCGAGTGTTAAAAAAATCAGTGTTATAAAATGTGATACTTTCCATTCATATTATTTAAAATATCAAAAAATATCAGCCAAATCAATTACAATAAGGTTTAGAGAAGAGGAAAATGGGGAAAGCAAGAAGTAGAGCTTGAGAAAAAGTAGTGTGATTATAAAGGCTTAAATATCACCTGTAGGTGAGATGATAAATTTATATGGCCTTACATGAGAAGTCATTGACCAGGAGATCTGGGTTCTAGCACCAAATTTGCAAGAGATTTAGAAATCACTGATAATAGGGACTATAGTTTATTAAACTCTTACCAAGTGTCAAGCTCTGTGCCAGATGCTTGATGTGGATAGCTCATTTACATTTCACCAACATTGCTAGTTACTATTATTATAATCCCAATACCACACATGAGTCTTTTGAGGCTCAAAAATGTTAAGTAAATTACTCCAGGTCATACAACTTAAGCAAGAAAAGATGTGTATATCTGATTCTAAAAACCGTGCTTATTTTAACATATAAATTGTCTTTCAACTAATTTCACTTTAATAAGCTCAATTTCCTCTCATATAATTTTTCCTGGAATATCAATTTGTTTCCTCAGTTAATCTGCTGTGTATGCATCCACAGTTCCAGGATGTGACTCAAAAACACTGGCTTACTGAATAACTAATCTTATTTCAAGGACACCATTCAACATGTACAAATGTGTACACAAAGCTTCTAGAGTATGACCATGACTCAGCATCATAATCAGCATCTCTGGAACCTGCCAGATCGTAGGGCCTAACAAGGCCAAGATGAATGCATTGCTCAGTAATAGTACAATCAGCCTATGAACTGGTGGTGAGTCAAATGTAATTTACATAATAACTAGAAAATAGTATTTCCTGCAGTAGAGTAGCTTACAAAGAATGAAGATGACTTTGTGTACTCACAAACACAAAAAGACTTTGAATCAAACAGATTCGTCATGCTCACCACTAGTCAAGCGGTGAGTCATTTCCCACAAAAATACAAAGTTAAGGACATATTGAATGATGGAAATCACTGTAGACAAATGAAATACAGGTAGGATCTCTTTTTAAACAAATATCACTTTAACATCCAGTTATGTATAATACAGTTATATTTATCTCCCTGCCAATATTACATACTCATATTTTTATTGATATTTAAGAAATACATGTAATACATCTTGTAAAGCATAGGTAGTATTCTCATTCCCTAATTATTTTTAAAAATGTTTTCAAAAATATTTTTTATTAATTTCAGAGGGGAAGGGAGAGGGAGAGAGAGATAGAAACATGAATGATGAGAGAGAATCATTGATCAGCTGCCTCCTGCAGGCCCCCTACTGGGGATCAAGCCTGAAACCTGGGCATGTGACCTTTCAGTCCGCAGGTCGATGCTCTATCCACTGAACAAAACTGGCTAGGGTCCTAATTATTCTTTAGATGGTTTCCTGTATGGCATCCTGAATTCATCCAGTTAACAAATTTCCAGAAGCACTGTCAAAGCTAAAGAATTTAGTTTTGAGCTACGATAGCCAGATTAAAAGTGTTAATTCACAAAGCAGTTTACACACTTCAGAATCTGTTCCCAATCCGAGCAGACCAGAGCTTTATTATTGTATCCGACATACTGCCAACAGGATTTTACAACCCTTTAAATAATCCTCCAAGGCCATCAATTTCTTAACGCAGGTTAAATTATTATTAAACATGCCTTACATTCTATTCAAATGCAGTCATGGCTGAACAGCAGTGCAGTATCTTGAAAGTCTCCACTGCTCTGGAACTAGCAAAACAATTTTTATGATCAACACCCTTCTCTCTACTCCCAGATGCTCTCAAATACTTTTTAGCAAGCAAACACTGTGTAACCAAAACATTCATTTTGTGGAATAAGTAATAAAAAAGTGTGCCCTACCCCCTCCATATTAAATGAGGACAGGATACAAAATGTAAAATAGCAGGTTTTATATTACATTAAGGTTATTCTACCTGTATGCTCTTTCATGTCCATAAGATATAGATTATAAATACATGGAAATAGGGTATTATATTATATATAGTAGCATTCATTTAAAAATATTAACAAAACATGTACATATTTCTATTATGTATCCATTATTCAACAATTATTTTTGGAAGCCTATTTATTAAATGCCAGGCACTGTTCCAGACACTGGAAATACAGCAGTGAACAAGACAAATAACTTGCCCTCTTGGAATTAACTTTTTGGTGTGAAAACTAGACAATAAACATATCAGATAATTATAAGTTCTATAAAAAAAAATAAAGCAGGACAATAGGGAGAGAGAGAAACATTGACATGAGAAACATTGAATGGTTGCCACTCTGACCGGGCATCAAACCTGCAACCTAAGTATGTGCCCTGATGGGGAATCGAACCCATGACTTTCCAGTGCTGGCCAGGGCTCATAAGCTTACTTTTTAAAAGTGCTTATGACAGTTATTTTTTACTTGTATGTGGCCAGAGCTTTATTGTTTTCCAGTGGTCTGATTGCCCTTCTTAAAAATGAATTTCCTGTTTTCTGAGGACTGGTTCTTTAGAATCAGCAGTAAAACCTCTAAATCTACATCATTATCTTAAGTGGTAGGTCTGCCTACTAATCTATTTTCTCACTGTTTTGATAGCTGTTTGTGAGCCTGGGTTAGACAATGTGTCCTAAGTGACTTTAGAGCCTTCTCATCAAAATAGAACCTTAGAGTGTCTATTTTTATAACCTGTGCCTTTGATTGCTGTATTGGTGCTGACATGGTCATAGGCATCCATCCAGATCTTCATTTCACAGACATTTCCTGAGCATCAATTTTGCTCTCAAGGCTGCAGATACGAAAACAATCAAGAAACATTGTTCCCTGCCCTCAAGTCTATTGAAGGAGCAGACAAAACAAACAAACAAAAAAACACCAGTACTCACTACACACCTATTAAAATGAACAAGATCCAGAACACTGACAGCAAATAACGACAAGGATGTGTAACAACAGGAACTCCATACTTTGCTGATGGGAATGCAAAATGGTACAATCACTTTGGAAGACAATTTGGCAATTTCTTACAAAACTATACTCTCACCATACGATCAAGTATTCATGCTCCTTGATATTTACCCAATGAAGTTGAACACTTATGTCCACACAAAAACTCGCACATGGATGTTTATGGAGGTTTTATTCATCATTGCCAAAACTTGGAGGCGACCAAGATGTCCTTCAGTAGGTGAATGGATAAATAAACTGCAGTGCATCTATACAATGGAATGTTATTCAGTGCTAAAAAGAAATGAGCTATCAAACCATGAAAAGACATGGAGAAACTTTAAATGGAAACTGCTAAGTGAAAGAAGCTAATCTGAAAAGGTTACATACTGTATGATTCCAACTATGTGACTTTCTGGGAAAGGCAAAGCTATGGAGACAGTGAAAACAGGAGGGGTTTCCAGGGGTTGGAGTAAGCAGGAGAAATTAATTGGCAGAGCACAGAGCATTTTTAGGACAATGAAAATACTCTGCATGATCATGGATATGTGTCATTATACATGTGTCTAAACCCGAAGGATGTACAACATTAAGAGTGAAAGCCATGCCCCTAACCGGTTTGGCTCAGTGGATAGAGCGTCAGCCTGCAGACTGAAGGGTCCCAGGTTCGATTCCGGTCAAGAACATGTACCTTGGTTGTGGGCACATCCCCAGTAGGAGGTGTGCAGGAAGCAGCTGATTGATGTTTCTCTCTCATCAATGTTTCTAACTCTATCCCTCTCTCTTCCTCTCTGTAAAAAATCAATAAAACATTTTTTTTAAAAAAGAGTGAAAGCCACTTAGCTGGTTTGGCTCAGTGGACTGAGCGTTGGCCCTCAGACTGAAGGGCCCCGGATTCAATTCCGGTCAAGGACATGTACCTTTGTTGCAGGCTCAAGCCTCTCCCTGGTTGGGGCTACATGCAGTAGGCTACCAATCAATGTGTCTCTCTCACATCGATGTTTCTCTCTCTCTGTCTCTCCCCCTTCCTTTCCACTCTCTCTCTCTCTAAAAAAAAAAAAGGAAAAACATCCTCGGGTGAGGATTAACAAAAAAGAAAAAGAGTGAAAGCCAATATAAACTATGAAATTTCGAGTGATTATGATGTGTCAATAATGTGTCAATAATCTGTAACAAATGCACCACTTTGAAAGGGATGTTGGTAATAGGAAGGCTATGTGTGTGTGGAGATATGGGGACGTGGAAAATTTCTGTACCTTTTTAAAAATTTTGCTATGAACCTAAAAGTGCTCTAAAATAATTAGTCTTTAAAAATTAAGTTATATAGACTTTCTGTTAAATAAATTATAATACAAGCAAAGTAATAAATAAAGGATGAGCCCTTTCTCAGGCTACTGGTAGAAATGTGAATTGCTACAATTGTTTTTGGACATGGTGCAGCTGAGATTACTAGCTGTCCCCTAATATTCATTATTTTCTCCTTCAACAGTAATGGAACCCTCAAGTGTTAGCTGGGCATATTGCCACACAAAATGAAGACTTCATTTCTGAACAGCCTTTTGGCTATATGTGACATCCCATTAAATCCTGGCCTAAGAGATGTAACAGGAACTGTTATCTTCAATCTCTGGGTCATGACAATGGACCCTTTTCTCCCCTCAACCTTTTCTCCTTTCTCCATCCTGCTGCTTAGAGTGTGAGCCACCTTTGATCAAGCAATCAGCAGATGAGAGAAACACCCTAGGCAGGGCAAAAGAACCCATTCTGAATAGCTCAAGGCCCCTGTCCTCCTCCAGTAAAATTGCATACTCTTCAGGCAGCCCTGGATTAGCTACCTTCAAGTATCTGGGAGCAAAATAAATCACTATTTTATTTAAGCAAAACCTGTAACCTAATTAGAGTATTTAGCATTGTGTATCAAATCCTTTAAAAGTTTATTACTTTTTGAGCCCAAATTTCCAAGTAATCAAAGAATTACCTATATCTATAAAAGCCTAAGCAACCGGCCAAATGGCCGACCGTTGGACCTGCCAACCGGTAGCTAAGATGTGTGCTGACCACCAGGGGACAGACGCTCAACACAGGAGCTGCTGAGCTGTGGTGACTTGGCAGTTCCATTTCTCAGGTGATGCACCCGGAACCAGAGAGGAGGGTGCCTGATTCTGGGGTGTGTCCCCTGAGAACCAGCCTCTCACAATCCAGGACCCCTTGGGGGATGTTGGGAAGCCAGTTTCGGCCAGATCTCTGCAGGCCAGGCCGAGGGACCCCACTGGTGCATGAATGCACCAATCCTCTAGTGTATTTATATAGTCCAACACCTCATTTTCTGCATAGCCTTTGAGTCAGAAGATTATTTCTCAAAAGGGCAACATTTAAGCTATGTGGGCTAATGGGGGAGACTTACTGAAGTACTCTACTTGCAAATATTATAACCATAAGGTACTGAAGTAGAAACTTTTCACAGGGACAAAATACAACGTGACAATAAATCAATGTTCCCCTTCGAAGCCTTAGAAGTCCTTACTGTTGTAAACAAGTGGATGTAAGTGCTGCAGGGGCCTCTCTGGCTGCCTGCAGGTTTTGCTCATATGAGCTGCTCTTAGTACCACAGCACTTCTTCCACCATCATGAGCTGCTGCCACGGTTTTCTGAATGATGTCCTGATGGTACACTCACACATCTTTAATCCTATGCTGTTTCACCATTTCCAGATGTTGACAGCTCACCCCACATGCTTTGGTTATTATTAGAATGACCTAGAGTTCAAGTTTCCTCTCAATAAGTCAGCACTAATTTCATCAATAATGTACACCCTTCTTCCTACAAAACTGCTAGATAAAAGAGATGGCTGATTGCATAATCAGAGGTTAATCACTGCTGGCTGAGTAAAGTTAAACTTGCCTAGAGCAGGGGTTCTCAACCTGTGGGTCGCGACCCCTTTGGAGGTCGAATGACCCTTTCACAGGGGTCGCCTAAGACCATCCTGCATATCAGATATTAACATTACGATTCATAACAGTAGCAACATCACAGTTATGAAGTAGCAATGAAAATAATTTTATGGTTGGGTCACAACATGAGGAACTGTATTTAAAGGGCCAGAAGGTTGAGAACCACTGAGAGAATAGAGAACTTCTTGTAGTAGAATCATACGTACAGAGCATAGCTTTGTATTTCTTTCAATGAGCATCCATGGGAAGGTTAGAATGACCAATACCTCTTACCCTCCAACCTTGATTCAGTCCTTAGAAGTAGGTGGGATGCTCTTCAGGAAGGAGCTCCTAGGCCTTCCTGATTTTCTTGATACTGACTACCAACAACCAACGAGACATGTGTAAATTTACACAAACAAACACATACTTGGCTTCCACCCTCTATGACCCTGGCTTATACACCAGTGGGAAAAAAAAGAAGCCAGATAAGTTAAATGATTTTCCCATAATGCCCTTTTATTCTAGCTTACACTTCTTAGTACAACAATTGTGATTATTGCTCAGCTTTGCAAAGACTTAACTGCTTTTTCTATATTCATCAGCCAGATTTGTCTTCTTCCTTTCTTTATTCAATCCAGGTTTGCTTCCATATCTCAAACTCAGCCTATTTGCCTGACTTTTTGTCATAACAAAACCACTACCCTGAATGAATCCAACTCTCAGGTTTTCTTTGTGCCTATGCTTAAGTAGTGAGTTCTGGAGGAAGTCCCACAATAAGCTAGTTCCTTGCTAAATTCATAATATTCCATTTTATTTTTATATGTTTTATTGATTTCAGAGAGGAAGGGAAAGGGAGAGAGAGATAAAAACATCAATGATGAGAGAGAATCATTGATCGGCTGCCTCTTGCACAGTCCCCTACTGGGGATTGAGCTTGCAACCCGGGTATGTGCCCTGACCAGGAATTGAATTGTGGTCTCCTGGTTCATAGGTCCACATTCAACCACTGAGCTATGCCAGCTGGGCCATAGTAATCCATTTTAAATAAACTCACAGTACTACTCATAAACATTACTACATGTCTCTGTTCAACTTTATTCCATTCTTGACAACAATTACAAACTTTTTTTGTAATATCCTCAATTTTCTCATCCTCTCTCCCTCATCTCAGCTCATGACTTTGTCTTTTTATAAAAACAAAGTGAAGCTATCTGATAGAAATTCTCTCATCTTCCTGATTCCACATCCTTTTTCCTTTCTTCCTGCTAATAACGGGGGTATATTTACTACTTTCTATTATTTTTGAGAGAGAGAGAGAGAGAGAGAGAGAGAGAGAGAGAGAGATTGAGAGAAACATTGATCTGTTGCCTTCTGCACTATCCCTGACCGGGGATTGAATCAGCAATCTGGGTAAGTGCCCTGACTGGGAATTGAATCCACCACCTTTTGGTGAACGGGATGACACTCCAACCTACTTTGCCACACCAGCCATGGTGTATATTTCCTACTTTCTACTATTAGCTTCTTAATACATCTTCCTAAATTTACTCTGGTCCCATTTTATTTCCATGCTATAGGCAGAGTGACTTTTTTTCTGTTTTCCAAGTGCAAACTTGGTTATACAACTTCCCTGCAAAATATTATTCATTGCTTGCTTTTTATTTTGAAATAGAGAAAAAAATTATTTTACTTGGTCCTTAAGGTCCTAAATATTGTGGCATCTGACAACTTCTGCAGACACTTTTTATGCATTCTCACTACAGGTCCTGTGCACATGCTATTCCGTGTGCCTGGAATATTCACATTTCTCTCTATCCCCCTTGGACTAAGTTACCTTTTACTCATATTATTATCTCCATTTTAGACAGGAAACTGAGACTCAGAGAGGTTAAATAACTGATCTAAATGATCAGATAGTAAGCAGGAGGAAGTAGAATTCCAGCCCAATCAGTCTGATTCTAGAACACGTGCTTTTAACTCATAATATAATACCATTGGAAACTTTCCTTTCTGGTAGTTAGAATTTAAAATTACATATTTATAATTGAGATTATTTGAATAATGTCTATCACTTCTGGTCAATTGCAAGGTCTATGAGAACAGGAACTGCTTCTGCTTTCGTGTTAGCATAATACCTATATCATAGTAGACAATAAATATTTGGTGAATGAATAAATGAATGAATGAATGAATGAATGAATGAATGAATGAATGAACTGATGTGTCTTTAAGAGTGTAAGCTAGTTATTTCCAGAGATCCCTTCATTTTGGAAAGCTGGCAGGCTCCTGATCCAATGTAAATGTACCATGCTCGGTAATGTTACCTTGATAGGTCCACAACATCATTCACCAAAGGATTCTTCTGGGTTATATTCTTAAGCTATGTAAATAACAAGCCCATACTTATCAAAGAAGTCATGAAAAGGAAAGTATATATTTCCTGGAACAGTGATAAATTCCACTTATGCAAATTATCTTGAAATATCCAGATAATCCTTCAAAGCATGATTTCAAAACAGAGATGATGTAAGTCAGTTTTCTGTTTCAAAGAATATGAATACATCTGGAGATTATGAAGTCAGAACATTAATGCAACTTATCATCATCTTCTTTCCTCTATTTGGGATTCATCTGTATCACTCCATCTTCACTTCTATGACCCTAATCCTAGTCATTACCATCTCTTGACTGATCAACAGCAATGACCTCCTGATGCATTTCCACCTTACAATAAGTCATATCCACTTAATTTTTTATGCTGTAGTCAGTGTTTCCTTCTGAAAACACAAATATGTCATTTAAAACTCCTTTACAAATTTTCCACTGCTCCACAGAATAATTTATAATAAAAGCTTATAAATCAATGTGTTCATGGTATGCCAGTAATTTTATAAGCATTTGACTATATTAATTCATTTAATCATCACAGCATTATAAGATAGGTACTTATGTCATTCCATTTTACCAATAAGGAAATTGACACATGGAGAAGCTAAATGATTATGCTAGTAAGTGATGTGGTCAGACTTAAACTAGGCAAGTGTCATTCCAGAGCCTGTACCTGAATCTCTATGATGTAATTGCATCTCATAAAATATTTAGCATGGCAATCAACAATTTTTATTATCTAGACCTTGCCAACACTTTCAGTCTCATCTCCTTCCTATAGATCTTGAAAAGTCGGGTCTTGTTTCATCTCTAAGTTTTTGCCCAATCAGGTAACCTAATAGTAATCCTGTTTTACTAACCTAGTCTTGATTACTTTCAGTAATTGAGATTTAGCTCAGGTAGCACTTTTTTCTAAGTTTTTTGTACTCCCTTCCCCAGGCTGGATTTTGTGAGTCTCCTCTGTATTCTCTACAGAAATATTAGAAAATGAAGTTCTGCAGGATATCAAAAGGTACTCACAATTTACTGAAAGAGAGAGTTTCATAAACAGACAAGTATGTGGCAACATGGTTTGAGATAATTATCTGTGGTTTGCTCTAAGTTTATTTTTTGCTTCGCCCTCCCATTTCAAGAAAACAACCAGGTCCTTTTATTCTTCCTTATCTCACCAGAGGGATTCCTCACCCCACTCCCACTGCCAGAATTAAAAGCAGAAATTGTCCACAGAGACTTAATTTCCTGGCTTTGTATTCCCCAAATCTAAGGTAATGGCAGAGATTATGCTTGGGAGTGTCAATGATGATCTCAAGAGGACAGATGAAATTCCTTTCAGGGTACTGAGAAGGAAAAAGAAAATTTCTTGCATACCCAAGTTTGTGGATTAATTTCACACTAACTTCAATTATAATAAAATGTGCTAAGTGGAGAGAGAGAGAGAGAGAGAGAGAGAGAGAGAGAGAGAGAGAGGCAAGTGTTGAGAAATACAAAGGACAAGGATGTAACCTGATCTTGGGAGTAGTAGTGGTCAAGTAAGAGTCCTTAGAGAAGGAATTCCTCAACTATCTCATAAATAAGGAATAGGTGTTTGCCAAGGCTGTGAGGGGAAATTGGCAGGGGTAGAGGATTTTGTCTCAATGGTAATTAATAAAGCAAAAGCCAGCGAGAATGTTTAATGAATTCAGGAATCTATCAGTGGTTTATTTTGGCTGCAATGTAAGATGTATATATGCATGCTTTCTGAGACATGTTAAAAGACTTTGGACTTAATCCTGAGGGTAATAAGTGGTACTGACAGTAGAAAGTAGTATCATGGAAACTAATGAAGCAGAAGAATTCAAGGAAAAAATATTCAAAAGCTTCACATGCTTAAAAAAGGAAGACATGGGGGAAAATAAGACAAGAATTGAAATTGAGGAGCTAGGAGCGGCTAGGCAGTTATAGGGATGGGACTATGGGAGAGGAATGTAAAGGGGGTGTACAAGCTGGATACTGTGGACGTGGACAGGAACTAGTTCATCAGCCACACCCTGTCCCATGTAAAATCCCAAGAACAAAGGGCCCTGATCCCAGGCTGAACACACAGGGCAGGAATATAGACAGAACCCTGAAGCTTAAAATATATGGATGTTGCTAGGGCTAAATTTTTTTAACCAACTAATGGGAAGTTAGCAGGGTATATATTAACCCTTAGACAAAGGAGCTGCCATGGCAACCTGTTCTGGTCCCCTCCCTGCAGCAGGGAGCTTTTCTGTAATAAAAACTTTGCTTTCACTTATCTCTTTGTCCCTGGAACTCATTCTTCAATTTCATGAGACAACAAACCTGGCCTCAACTTGAATTTTGGTTTCAACATGTGTCTGTTTTATGTGGAAATAAGAAGTAATTGTTGACTTTGGTAAAAGTAGTTATATGGGTGGAACACTTTTTACTGAAGCTTGATTGTATAGGTTGTGCAGGTCTTAGTTGTATAGGAAAGGGTCAAGAAAAGGAGTCTTTTATTTCCTTTGCTTACAAAAGAACTCATAGAGGAGAAGAGCTTAAAAATGCAGAAGATCCTCTAAACAAAAACTCAGCAAAGAAACATCAGTCCTAAATGACTCACTAGATCAGATGGAATTAATTGACATCTTCAGAACATTTCACCCCAAAGCCACAGAATATACATTCTTCTCAAGTGCACATGGGTCATTTCCAAAGATAGACCATATATTGGGTCACAGCCAAAGTCTCTTCAAATTCAAGAAGATAGAAATCATATCAAGCATCTTCTCAGATCACAATGGCATAAAACTAGAAATCAACTACAACAAAAACAATTAAAAAATGCAGAATAGAAAAAGGATAATTATGTGTGGAGATCTCTGAAAAAGAAAGAGGGCAGCATGAAATTTAAACAAAGATAAGGAACACCATCTCCTGGGGAGGCATTTGTCTGGGACTCAGACAGGTAGGTGTTAGGTTGTGTGGCTAAAACACAAAAGGGCCACTCTTATCTTCTCTGCAAGCTCAGCTCATGTTATTCCAGGAAAGGGAAGAAGTTCCCTCCTATCCTGCAGGCTTGCTGGCATCACCCTCAACAAGAGACTGTTTGGATATTTCCCCCAAGTCCTGGTGGCCCTGCCCTGCTGACCTCAGTTCTGCAGAAAGAAGGGAAGACTGCTAGGATCTGGGACATTTAGAGTATGTCTCTCTTGGAGGCTATTGTCTGGGATCAGGTTGAAGTGCTTAGCCGCCTCCTACTGACTCCACCAGCACCACCCCCAACCTGAGCCCCAGTGGCTCCATCCTCTTGAGCTTGCTCCTGCAGAGTGGATGGCTGGCTGCACCCAACCTGAACCTGCAGCGAGCTCCTCATGGGGGAGTTTGAGTTGAAGATTCTAGCAGAGACTGACTGGTTTGGCTCTGAAGTAGGGGCCATTTTACTGTTGTTGAGTGCCTGACTGCATGGTTGGCAAGTAGGGGACATACAGGCCCCATCCTTCCAGCCCTGATTTGCCCAGCCTACCAAGCTCATGACATGAGGAAAGGTCTGTCAGTCATGGCCAGCCTGGGTTCACTCTACAGTCTCTTCAGAAAGCTCTGGAGAAAAATAAGCTACTCAGAGGGAGGTGAAGTAGCTGACAGGTGGAGGCAGATCTCAGGTAGCCTCGGACTTTTTATTGATCTGCCCCTAGGTCTAAGCTGAAGGAAGCCAAACTTTGTACACAGATTGTCCCCACACACCACATACATCCAGGCCCAGTAGATGCAGCCACAGGCAGTGAATAGTGCGGTAGCTCCAGACAGGTAACCCAAGGCTGTTTACACACAACATGTGACATTGACCTGTACCTGAACCCCACCCAAATAGGCCCAGAAGCAATACAACCAGTGATGGGCTTCAGATCACACCCAAAACTTGACCCAACTAGCCACAAAAGCAGTACACCCAAAGGGAGATTCTGGTAGACACCAGAACCTTCTGGAAACATATCCACCTCTGGGGGCGGGGGGAGCAATCCCTACACAGCAACTCATACATGGTGATTGAGGTTTATCCTTATAGTCAGACAGCCTGAAGGATTAATTCTATCCATGAAAGGGCCAACAGCACTCAAGGGCCTATAACAGGAGGGTGCACATAACCTATAAGAAATATTCCTGGAGAAGAACCAAGATGGTGACATAAGATATACACTTGTACATACTGCCCCCAACACCCACACCAAAACAAAATTAGCCCTAACTGGTTTGGCTCAGTGGATAGAGCGTCAGCCTGTGGACTCAAGGGTCCCAGGTTCGATTCCGGTCAAGGGCATGGACCTTGGTTGCTGGCACATCCCCGGTGGGGAGTGTGCAGGAGGCAGCTGATCGATGTTTCTCTCTCATCGATGTTTCTAACTATCTCTCTCCCTTCCTCTCTGTAAAAAATCAATAAAATATATTTTTAAAAAAGCACAAGCTCTTTAAAAGAAATAAAAATACTGCATAACTACCTCAAAGGCTATAGCTTGTAGTAATATTTTAAAAAAAAAGTACAACTAAAAGACAAAAAGGCTATCATTCAGAACCACAGGAAAGCTGGCTGAGTGGAAGTTCTACAACTAGAAGGAAAGAAAAAAGCACATTGAGACTGAGTAGGAAGTGCAGAGGCGCCAAGAGCAGAGGTAAGGAGGCACATGAAATGGGCTGGCAACTGGGTGTGCTGTTTATTTCAATTGGAAGGGAGATAAAAGCTCCTGACTGCTCTGAACTCATTTCCGGAGAGACTCTAGGGACCCAAACTCCTACGGGGAGAAACTGGACTGTCTGGCATTGGGTAGGAAAGCAAAGGTGGCTTTCTCGCAGAGCTGCCCACAGGGATCATTGTTACTGTGGGGGCATGGGACTCAGGGGCGCGGGACTCAGGGACGTGGAGAACTGGAGACGCAGAGACAGCTGACTGACAGCCATCACTGTTTTTTCCACCCTGGTGATTTCCTGAGACCCCTCCCCACCCAATTTACAACCCCACCCAAGCTGTGCACAGCGGCTTTTGCATATGAATCGCCTGTCCTCAGAGAACTCCAAAACTTCCAAACCCCAAACAAAAAGGACAACTCTACAGATCTCATTGTAGCTCCTGCTGGGTGGCCTCAGGCAGTGGATGACTTTGCACCTCCTTGGAGATCCAGGAGCCAGTGTACCCAGTAGCCAGATACCAGATTTCAACTCCTCATATCCATAAATGACACACTCAAGAGACAGACTCAGTGAGCACCAAAGCCCCACTGAAGCAAGTCCTGCCCCATAAGGGTGCCTCCAGCACAGCAGTTCTCCCATTGTAGACACAGCTGGTCCTCACAGCCAATTGGCCTGGAGGTCAATTCCTCCCAGGGATACCAACAGCAATCAAGGCTTAACTACAACAAGACTGTATACCCAGCCCACAAAGGGGTGCACCAAGAGTGTCCACCTCAGGTGATTGGGGAGGCCTAGCCACTGGGCTCAATAGGACATCTACCATACAAAGCCACTCTATCAACACAGGGAAGCAGCCAAAATGCGGAGACAATGAAACAGATCACAAATGACAGAAATGGAGGAAAGCAAACTACTGGATATAGTGTTCAAAACCACAGTTATAAGGTTACTCAAGAATCTTCTACAAACCTCCAAGAAACTTAGTGAGACCCCCGAGGAACTTAGTGAGACCCTCAAGGATCTTAATGAGAATGCCAAAAAAATGGGAAAGGACCAGTCAGAAATTAAGCATACACTGTCTGAAATAAAGAATAATATACAGAAATCCAACAATAGACTATAGGATCCCCAGAATCAAATCAAAGATTAGAAATATGAGGAAGCAAAAAACATCCATCTGGAAAAGCAAAAAGAAAAAAGAATCCAAAAATATGAAGATAGTGTAAGGAGCCACTGGGACAACTTCAAACATACCAACATCCGAATTATGGGGGTGCCAGAAGAAGAGAGAGAGCAAGATATTGAAAACCTATTTGAAGAAATAATGACAGAAAACTTCCCCTACCTGGTGAAAGAAATAGACTTACAAGTCCCGGAAGCGCAGAGAACCCCAAACAAGAGGAATCCAAAGATGACCACACTAAGACACATCATAATTAAAATGCCAAGAGCAAAAGACAAAGAGAGAATCTTAAAAGCAGCAAGAGAAAAACAGTTAGTTACCTACAAGGGTGTACCCATACAACTGTCAGTTGATTTCTCAACAGAAACTATGCAGGCCAGAAGGGAGTGGCAAGAAATATTCAAAGTGATGAATAGCAAGAACCTACAACCAAGATTACTCTACCCAGAAAAGCTATCATTTAGAATTGAAGGTCAGATAAAGAGCTTCCCAGACAAGAAAAAGCTAAAGGAGTTCATCACCACTAAACAAGGATTATGTGAAATGCTGAAGGGTATTGAAGAAGAAGAAGAAGAAGAAGAAGAAGAAGAAGAAGAAGAAGAAGAAGAAGAAGAAGAAGAAGAAGAAGAAGAAGAAGAAGAAGGAGAAGAAGAAGAAGAAGAAGAAGAAGAAGAAGAAGAAGAAGAAGAAGAAGAAGAAGAAGAAGAAGAAGAAGAAGAAAAGAAGAAGAAGAGGAAGAAGAAGAAAAGAAAAGAAAAGAAAAGAAAAGAGAAGAAGAAGAAGAAGAAGAAGAAGAAGAAGAAGAAGAAGAAGAAGAAGAAGAAGAAGAAGAAGAAGAAGGTAAAGATAAAAAAATATGAACAACAAAGTGACAACAAATACATATATATCAACAAGTGAATCTAAAAATTAAGTCAATAAAAAAATCTGATGAATAGAATAAACTGTGAATATAGTAGAAGCAGGAGCACAGAAAGGAAGTGGACTGACAATTTTCAGGGGGAAGAGGGTGTGAAGGGTGCAGGAAGAGATTATACAAAAAATCTTACATGTATGGATGAGGACAGTGGGGAAGGGGAAGGGCATGGGGTGGGGTGGTAATCGGGTGGAGGGGGGCTATGGGGGGAAAAAAGAGGAACATCTGTAAAAAAAAGAAATATTCCTGGATAACCAAGCTCACATGATCTGGAAGATTGTGCCACTGAGCCCAATAAGATACCTATATCATAAAGTCATCATAACAAATTTGGAAGACATAGCAGATCTACCTAATACACAGACACAAAATGGGGAGACAACTAAATATTCCCCAAATGAAAGAACAAGAGAAAACTCCAGATAATTCAATGAAATGGAAGCAACCAAAATACCAGATGAAAAGTTTAAAACAATGGTTATAAGGATGCTCAAGAACCTTAGGGCAGTGGTCGGCAAACTCATTAGTCAACAGAGCCAAATATCAACAGTACAACAATTGAAATTTCTTTTGAGAGTCAAATTTTTTAAACTTAAACTATATAGGTAGGTACATTGTTATTAACTTAATTAGGGTACTCCTAAGGATTAGGAAGAGCCACACTCAAGGGCCAAAGAGCCGCATGTGGCTCGCAAGCCGCAGTTTGCTGACTATGGCCTTACAGGAAGAATTCATGATTTCAGTGACAACTTAAACATAGAGATAACAAGCATTAAAAAGGTCATAGAAACCATAAAAAAGAGCCAGTCAGAAATGAAGAATACTATATCTGAAATGAGGAATACACTAGAAGGAATCAATAGCAGGATAGATGAAGCAGAGGATCTGATCAGCAATATAGATGACAAGATAATAGCAAGTACCCAAGCAGAGCATCCAAAAGAAAATAATTTTTAAAAATAAGAAAAAGCCCTGGGTGGTGGCTTAGTTGGTTGGAACATCTTCCTGTACACTAAAAGGTTTGTGGCTTCAATTCCCAGTCAGGGCACATATCAGAGCACATACATGAGGCAACCGATCAATGTTTTCTCTCTCACATCGATGTTTCTCTCTTCTCTTTCTCTCTCTCTCTCTCTCTCTCTCTCTCTCTCTCTCTCTCTCTCTCTCTCCCTCTCTCTCTCTCTCTTCCCCTTTCTCTTCCTAAACATATACTCGGGTGAGGATTTAAAAAAAAAAAACATGAGGAAATTCTAAGGGACCTCTGGGACAACATCAAGTGCAGCAACATGTGCATCAGAGCAGCACCAGGAGAAGAGAGTGAGCAAAGGATAGAGAAGTTGTTTGAAAAAATAATGAGAGATAAGTTCCCTAACCTGGTGAAAGAAAAAGTCACATAAGATCATGAAGCACAGAGAGTCCCAATCAAGATAAACCCAAAGAGACCCACACCAAGACACATCATAATTAAAATGGCAAAAGTTAAAGACAAAGAGGCAATTTTAAAAGCAGCAAGAGAAAGATAGTTATTACAAGGGAGCTCCTATAGACTGTTGGCTGATTTCTCAACAGAAACATTTCAGGCCAGGTGAATTGGCATGAAATATTCAAAGTGATGAAAAGGAAGTACCTACAAATAAGACTACTTTGCCCGGCAAAGCTATCATTTAAAATAAAAAGCTAAATAAAGAGATTCCCAGACACAAAGAACATAAATGAATTTATTGCCACCAAACCAGTATTGCAAGAAATATTAAAGTGACTGCTTTAAGGAGAAGGAGAAATCAAGAGAGAGAGGAACATAGGTATAAAAAATAAAATGGCAATAATTAAGAACCTATCAATGATAACCTTAAATATAAATGGATTAAATGCTCCATTCTAAAGACAGGATAACTGAATAGATAAGAAAACATGACCCATATATATGCTGTCTACAAGAGACCCAACTCAGATTTAAAAATATATACAGACTGAAACTAAAGGGATGGGAAAAAATTACATGCAAATGAAAACAAAAATGATCTGGTGTAGTAATACTTTTATTAAAAAAATAGACTTTGAAGCAAAGGCCATGTAAAGAGGCAAAGGTCACTACATAATACTAAAGGGATCAATCCAAAAAGAGTATATAACTCTTACAAACATATATGCACTCAACATAGGAGCACCTAAATATATAAAGAAAATCCTGGTGGACATTAAGGCAGAGATCGGCAACAATACAGTCATAGTAGGGGATTTTAACATCCCACTGACATCAATGGATAGATCTTCCAGACAAAAAATCAACAAGACAATAGCAACCTAAACAACACACTGAATCAGATGTATTTAATTGATATTTATAGAACATTTCAATCTAAATCAGCAAAATATACATTCTTCTCAAGTGCACATGGAACATTCTCAAAGATAGACCACATGTTAGGACACAAAATAAGTCTTAATACACTTCAGAAATTAAAATCATATCAAGCATCTTGGTATGATTTTTAGTATGAAACTAAATATAATTTACAATAAAAAACTGAAAAACATTCAAACACATGAAGATTGAATAATGTTATTAACGAATGAATGGGTTAGCAATGAGATCAAGGAATAAATCAAAATTTACCTGGAATCAAATGAAAATGAATACATAACAACCTAAAACCTACGGGACACAATGAAAGTAGTCCTGAGCAGGAAGTTCATAGCATTACACGCATACCTCAAGAAGTAAGAAAAACCTCAAGTAAACAATCTAAGCCTACACTTAAAAAAACTAGGTAAAGGACAATAAACAAAACCCAGAGTAAGAAGAAGGAAGGAAATAATAAGATTAGAGCACAAATAAATGACATAGAGACTAAAAAAACATTACAAAAGATCAGTGATACCAAGAGCTGGTTCTTTGAAAAGATAAACAAGATTCATGAAGTTTAACCATACTCACAAAAAAAGAGAGAGAACCTAAATAAATAAAATCAGAAATGAAAGAGCAGAAGTAACAACTGACACCACAGAAACACAAAGGATTGTAAGAAAATACAATGAACAACTATATGCTAACAAATTGAACAACCTGGGTGAAATGGATAAATTCCTAGAAACATACAATCTTCCAAAACTGAATCAAGAAGAATCAGAAAATTTGAATAGACCAATTACAACTAATGAAATTGAAAAAATAATGAAAAAACTCCCAGCAAAAAAATATCTTGGACCAGAGGGCTTCACAGGCAAATTTTGCCAAACATTCGAAGAACTAATACCTATCTTTCTCAAACTATTCCAAAACATTCTGGAAAAGAGAAGACTTATAAGCTCTATTTACAAGGCCAGTATTATTGTAATTCTAAAACCAGACAAAGAAAGAAAATCATAGGCCAATATCCCTGATGAATAAAGATGCTGAAATCCTCAAAACAATTTTGGAAAACCAAATCCAGCAATACATTAAAAAGATCATACATCATGATCAAGTAGGACTTATTCCGGTGATATAAAGTTGGTACATTATTTGCAAATCAATAAATGTGATGTATCACATATATTTAAAAAAAACAGGAAATCTTATCTTTTGCTGGAGCATGAATGGACTTGGAGTGTATTAGGTGGAGAGAAAGACAAATGCCATATGATCTCACTTATATGTGGAATCTAATGAACAAAATAAACTGACAAACAAAATAGAAATAGAGGCATGGAACATTGGAACAGACTGACAGCTGTCAAAAGGGAGAGGCATTAGGAGGCTGGATGAAAGAAGGTGAAGGGTTTGAGCAAAAAATATATATATATATATATACAGACAAAGGTGTGGTGATAGCCAGAGGGAAACGGGGGTGGGAGGTAGGTGGAGGTGGGCAAAGGAGTGAGGAAAAATGGGGGCAGAAAGAAACTTTGCTTGGGGCAATGGGTGCGTGACACAGTGTGCAGGTGATGTTCTACTGAGTTACACACTTGAAACCTGTATGGTTTCTTGAAACAATGTCACCCCAATAAATTTAATAAAAAATTAAGGCAATAATTCTTGGGGTTCAGGTAATAATTAAATAAGATCATACATATAAAATGTCTGCAATATAGTAGCATATAACTCAAGTGTTATTAGTTGCCTTCCACTTCTCCCATGTCCAGAAGCCACCTCTTTCAAATTTTACCAAACATTCGAAGTAGAACTAATACCTTCTATAAATTCCTTGAAGACACTCTGAAAAATACATCAAAAGGAACAAGCAACCCACCCTACCCCCAACTCATCCAAGCTGTAGCAAAAGATGAGTGATATTTCTCTCATTATCAAAAAATACCTTGAAAGCAGGTTTGCATTTACAGGTAAGATCTTTGCGTTAAAACAAAAAATGAAAAGAATCTAACAGTTGTTCCACCTCTTTTTGTTTAATCCTGCTGTTTAAATTACTGTTTCTAACTTTTCTATTGCCTTTCATGACATTAGGCAGAGTCAGGACATCTGATTTCTTTTACAAACTAATAAATTACAAGGGAGAGGGAATGGGATGTCCCTCCCAAGTTCACAGGGTTATATGGGGGAGAGCTGGGACTGAAAACCAGATCTCTTTGTCCTTTAGGTTATTATTCTGTAACAACAACAAATCCATGCACTTAAGTCTTGAACTCTCTAAAACATTCTATATTTTGATAAGATTTTTAAAATAAAAAAACTACTGAAAAATCCCCTATATTCATGTCCTTGTTTCATAGACCCTTTTACATATTAAAAATTAAAACTAATCTGGAAGCATCTGAAGTGAGTGCAATGTATAAAAGTGATGTGTTTTTAAGTGTTAACTGTATACTTTCAGAGGAAAACAAGCAACAAATGTATAAGATTCTAGTTCATTTCACAGTGACAATTACAATTTTTATTTTCATAAACTTAGTATATATGTAAAAACACTATACAAATAAACACTACATATAGAGGATATGTGGGTTCTATAAAGTCAATCAAAATATCATATAAAAATAAATTAAATCATTCATTTTAGAGGAGTTCTATGGTTATTTCTGAACTTAAGAAAGAAAAGTTACTGCAAAGTAGAGGTTTTCAGTTGTAGAAATAAATCAAACAGAATATAATCTCAGAAAACCTCTTAACTCTAAAATGCAACTATCCTTATATTTCCAAGGGACCAGGTTTGCTTATGAGGCATGATGATTTTTATAGAAAACAGAGGTTAGTAAGGAAACAACAATAAGAATTACAAGCAATTGTGTTATTTATGCTGATTATTCAGTACCTATGAATTAGCTTCATGCAAAATAATACAGCATTTTCCCCAAATTAATATTATATCAAGTCAAACAAACAATTTTTGCTACAAAAATATTTATGGGTCTCTTTTTAAATAGTGAAGAAGGTGAAACAAATCATTATTCAAAACAAGTTACCTCTCACTTCCACATTCCTTCCCCCAAATTTAAGTTCCAGACTTACTGTAAGTGAATAATGTGTCCAGTTACCATCAAATCTTCTGTAATATCAATGAAATATGTCACAATGAACAGCTTCTTAGCTTAATGAATTTTAAATGACCTTAGAACTGAAGTCTTTATGTAGGAGGAGCTCTGCTTTTTCCACCAAAATTTACCAACTGTCATGAGAAAATGTGCAGGTCAGCATCAGAGACTACATTTGTCAAAAGATTCAAAGGAAATCACAAAGTTCATCTGAGTGATTTTCTTTTAATTGGTTCCCTACTGGCACTTCAGAATGCCAATATTATTTTAGTATGTGACTCACCACATTGGGAATTAGAAGATAATCCAAAGGTAAGTATCTCATTGCCTGTTCTATGTTGTTCCCTCAGAGTGCACTCTCCAAAATTACTCCACTGTTTTTTCAAATATCTTTAAGTATGAAGAGTCATAAATGAACAAGGAACCTGAAACCTGGATTCTACTCGAGGCTCTCACTCCCACCATCAGCTTAGGTGACCTTGGGGAATTTCCTTAACATCCTTGGACTTCAGTTTCAATAAAAAGCATTCAACAAAACCTCAGAAGTCAACTAGTCCAACCTTCAAATTGCCTCCTCTTTTGCCCCAAGGTATCTCTAATTTCTAAAAACCCTTCAGGTTGTGATTAAAATTCGGTGTCATGTACCTTTTTTCCCATTGAAGGTTTATCAAATATTTCTTTACATAACCAAACAAGGTTTTCTTTCAGCCCAGATAAAATTAAACAAACAAACTCAGGCCACCACCAAATTGTCCTTTGTCCTTCAAGCCCCCACTGAGTTTTTAATCCACCCCTAATTGAACCTCCATGCCCAGAAACTATGAAGAAACATAAGAAGCCAGAATACATTTTTAATTTTTTTAATTTTTTTGTTAAGGTATTACATATGTGTCCTTATCCCACCATAACCCCCCCCCCACCTCCCCAACTCATGCCCTCACCCCCCTGTTGTCTGTATCCATTGGTTAGGCTTATATGCTTGCATACAAGTCCTTTGGTTGATCTTTCCCCTTTACCCCCACTCTCCCCTACCTTCCCTCTGGGATTTGACAGTCTGATCGAGGAAGAAGCCAGAATACTTTGATGCTTTTTTAAAGTAGCTGAAATGATGTTAGTGATTTATTCCAAAATAGGAAGGAATCGAGATGGGATCCAGTTCACATACCACCTAATATTCCAATGGATAA
The DNA here is from genome assembly GCF_963259705.1 of Myotis daubentonii. Classification (NCBI taxonomy): domain Eukaryota; kingdom Metazoa; phylum Chordata; class Mammalia; order Chiroptera; family Vespertilionidae; genus Myotis; species Myotis daubentonii. The sequence continues at coordinate 44,549,495 of NC_081861.1, read as the reverse complement.
AAGCATCTTCCTTGTAATAATTTCCCTCAGATACCAAGGGTATATTTTACACTAAATATGTGAATAAACAACAAAAACAAAAAGCAAGCAGACTGAATAAAGAGGGGATCATATACAGTCCATTACTAACTTTATGTTTACCTTAAGAGGTTTTTTCTTTTTTATTCATTTGCATAGTTAATGTTTTACCCTAAATTGAAGTTGAAGGTGGGAAGAAACTGAGAATTGTTTGGGGAGTTTAGTATCTGCTTTTCAGATGTCAGCTAGTTTGGCTCTTTCACAATTGTTTTTGGCAGAATTATTTATCAGGCCTACGTGAGGTATTTTATAATGAGAATTTGCTCACATGATGGTGGGGAGTGGGGGGAGGAGACCTAAATTTAAAATCCTTTTCCTGTGATTGCAATTTCAATGAGCTCATTTATCTTCTATCTAAAATTTTAAAAAACTTTCCAGGAAGTTTTCTTCAAACGTCTGTTTCCACCAAGTCTTCTGACTCTTGCAAATAATTCACCATACCATACTTTATGGTATAATAGAAAAGTATGATTCAAAGAAATAGAACCATAATATCTTGGAATGATGTAATGCATTTATTTGTCGACATGCAAAACCTGTTAAACATAGTTAATAAGATGTAGTTGGAAACAATGCACCATGCCTCAGATGTTAAAATTGATTAGATATGAACTTCCACCCTGATTTGATAGCTTGCTCGGTGAAAGCATAAGGCTATGCTTTACTTCTTGGTATAAAGAGCAAGACACTAAAAAGCCAACTCATTTTAATATTCTAAAAGCCCCATTTGGTGGCTTTCTGGTGACATCAATAGAAGCTGCCAATGATACTTGTGTGCTTGTACCTTAGCACTCTCATTACTCTGCCCCAGATACAAGGCATGTTGTAACTCCTAAGAATCAGAGAATTTGAGAGTAAACCAGTTTGGTGCAGAGAAAGGAGGCTGGATAAGATTAGTTGGAAGAGCCCCTCCCTAGCTGGAAGCAGGTCTACACCCACATAAGAAGCAGACCAGGGTTTCTGTCACCCAAGAGGTATGGAATCAAGAAGTATATCAAAGCCCCAGGTTGGGAAAGTTCTACAGGATAGTTGGGATTAAGTCATTCTTCTGAAAGAACTGGGGAAAATAATACAAATGATTCTGCCAACTGCCTACCAGAAACTAGGCAAAAAGATTTAGGCCAGCGCCCCAATTTCAATAGAGACTCAGGGGAAGAACTGAGGTTCCAGATCAGAGCCAAAGTCCAATTAAACAACCAAAAGCAGATGGCAGAGTAGGAGATAAATCTACAGCCTGATGCTTGTAAAGTCTCCCGGGGACCCAAATCAATTCCAGAGGCTAAGCATGCACACTAGGCTAGTGCTAGACCTTTTACCTATTAAAAGACAATGGTTCTCACTGGGCCATGAACTGAGACTATTTATATTTAGGCTGAAAGCATGAAGTGAATCTGGGATGGGCCCAGGGTAGACAAGTACTATCCTTGGCCTCTCTAGCAGGAACACGCGTATATTATTTTATTTTATCCATTATCCCCCCCGAGGATAGCTAAGGAGATACTATTTCAGTTTTACAAATGAATATGAATCAGGTTGCAATAAGTTGAGTCACTTTCTAAAAGTCCAAAATTCAGGAGTAATAAAATCTAGGTGGACCTGACACCTAGCTCAGTGCTTTTCCTGCAGAATCACGCCACTGGTGGGATACTTTTAGATACCTCACTAGCTAAAACAGTTGGCTAGCAGGGATCATATTTCTTTCATTGTGTAAAGATCTGTAACTTCCATTCTGTTCACCATCAAAACAGGAAATGGGTATTCCTGAACTTCTGTTCAAATAAGGCAATCAGCAAAGGCAGTATTTAATTTCCCAAAGTGTTATTTCCTTTTTAAGGTTAAGAGACATTAAATAAAGAAAAACAATAAAAATACAAAAAATAACCAGTGGCTACATAGTTTGTGTGTATACACACATGCACACTATTCTTACCAAAATTCTTTGGATTTAACAACAGTTTTTAAATATTCAGGCATATGCCAAACTTCTAAAGTTCTGAGTTTTTTAAAAAAATCATAGCACACCCAGAAAACTAATTTGAAAAATTATTTAGTAGAGCTGGCTATTATACAGAAAAGCAGTGTCCTATGAAGAACACACTGTGAGACAGATTTTGACATCTCAACTTGCCTGCTTTCCCTGAAACCCAGTTGTTGTTTTTTTATTTGGAAACAAACTAATTTATGAACTCTGAATTCCCCTCCAGACAAGCACAGATTCAACAGCAGGACACGAGCTGAGCTTCTCAGGAAACCCACATGAGCTGGGAAATACATGATCCAGTGCCCAGATTAGCACCAAACAGTCTTAAAAACACTCACAGACTGCAGAAGTCAGCATGCCAGACTCTAGTGTTTATTCACTCACATTCATTCAATGGTTTACAAAGCAACAATGTGCCAAGCACTGTGTTAGATGCTAGGGGTACAAACGTGAGTTAGATACAATTTCATACAGCTTACCTTCTAGTTTGAGGGATAGAAACTACAAATACTGAATAACTATACTCCTGCTCCTGACCATATCAAGTTGTGGCATAATAAAAAATATATATTTGGGCCCTGGCTGGTGTGAGTCTGTTGGCTGGAGTGTCATTCTGTACACCGAAACGTTGCAGGTTTGATTCATGATTAGAGCACACACCTAGGTTGTGGGTTCGATCCATGGCTTGTAGAGAAGGCAACCAATCAATGTTTCTCTCTCACGCTCTCTCCCTCTCTTCCTGTCTCTCTAAAACCAATAAAAATATATTTAAAAAACAAATGAACACACAACATATCCTCAGATGTACATTAAATATATATAGTTGGTCTTTGTCCCCAGTTCCTGGCACAGAGATCCTAAAACCTTGGAATTTTCTGAGTGATGGGAGTGTCTTTTGTTATTCCTAATGAGTCCCTTTCAGCCATACCTAAGTTTATGCTAATAAAGTGACTACTGGTGAGCCACTAGGGAGCTTCAAAAAGAGGGCTGATGGCCAGAGAAACCAACTAAGTGATTACTAATCACTCAGGCAGTGGTTCTCAACCTTCCTAATGCCGCAACCCTTTAATACAGTTCCTCATGTTGTGGTGATCCCCAACCATAAAATTTTCGTTGCTACTTCATAACTGTAACTTTGCTACTATTATGAATCGTAATGTAAATATCTGATATGCAGGATGTATTTTCATTGTTTGCGACCCACAGGTTGAGAACCGCTGGATTAGAGGGTTGGAACTTTCAGTCCCACCCCCTGACCTTCAGGGAGGGGAGAGGGGCTGGAAGTTGAATTCAATTACCAATGGCCAATGATTTAGTCAGTTGTGCCCATGTAATGAGACTTCCATACAAACTCCTAAACTTGTGCAAATTGCTTCCACATTGGTGAACATATGAAAGTACTTGGAAGGTAACATACCTGGAGAGAGAATGGAAGCTCCCTGGGCTGTGGTACACCACTCTCACCCCCAATTCCTTGCCCTGTACTGTACATCTCTTCCATTTGGTTGTTTCTGAGTTGTATCCTTCATAGTAAACCACTAAAGTGTTTATCTGAGTTCCTTGAGGTGTTCTAGCAAATTATCAAACCTGTAAGGGGTCATAGAAACTCCTGAATTTCTACTGGCATCTGAAATGGGTATAGTCTGTGAGACTCAGGCCTCAACCTGTGGGGTCTTTGCTAACTAACACAGATACTAAGTGTCAGAATTGAATTGAATGATAGGATACCCGGTAGGCATCAGAGAATCTGGGACCATATAATTGGTTGATGTCAGAAAACACCTCAGACAAGTCAACCTTCTTTATTACCACTTCTTTATGAGCCCACTTCTTTGGAAAGGCTAAGATCTTTCAGGAAGCTTATCAAAAAAAGTTGGGGTGAGTGGGTGGGTGGGAAGGTATTAAACAAAGAAATTATATGCATAAACCATGGACACAGACAATAGTATGGTGAAGGCCTGAGGTGGGGGGTGTGGTCTGGGCTAGAAGGGATAAATGGGGGGGGAACAAGGAGGTATCTATAATATTTTCAACATTAAAGATAAATATTTTAAAAAGTCATCTGATAGCCTTAGCTGGTTTGGCTCAGTGGATAGAGCATCAGCCTGTGGACTGAAGCATCCCAGGTTTGATTCCGGTCAAAGGGGCAAGCCCAGGTTGTGGGCTCGATCCCCAGTGGGGTGCGTGCAGGAGGCAGATGATCAATGATTCTCTCTCATCATTGATGTTTCTATATCCCTCTCCCTCTCCCTTCCTCTCTGAAATCAATAAAAAATCAATAAAAATATGTTTTAAAATAAATAAATAGTCACCTGATAAACTAAGACAGATACTGCTAATTGTCAGTATCCATTCTCCTATCCTTCCTTTTAGCCATAGAAATTCATGAGTTTTAGATGTGTTCATGGCCTCCCAGCCAGGCTTCATTTTTCAGACTCCTTTGTAGTTTGGTATGAAGATATGAATAAATGTAGACATTGTAGATATGCAAGAAGCAGTGATGCATACAACCTTTGGATCGTGTTTTGACAGGAAAATCTCTTGTCCTCTTCTTTCGCTCCCCTCATTCAACCAGCACAGACATGATAGTGGGAGCCATAATTGACCACAAAGGCAAAGTCAACATACTAAGAGATGACAAAACAATAATGTAGAATGATCCTGGGCCTTGGAAGACTTTCTGTATCAATGCTACCTGGCCACCTTTGTTCTACTGCTTGAGCCATAATATTTTGAGGTTGCTTGATTATAACAATTTACCTTGTACCTTAAATAATATAGACATAAATTTTCATTAAAGAGCAATTCATATTAATGTGTTAATCTTTCCAAAGACATTTGCACATGGATTCCAAAAACCTATATATATAAAAGGCTAATATGCAAAAATGTCCTTAAGGGAGTTCGACCAGGAGACCAAGAGTTCTATTGCTCACTATGACGTGTGCTGACCACCAGGGGGCAACACAGAATGAAGGAAGGCCCCAGCTGGCAGCCAGCAGCCAGGGAAGGGAGGCCCCAGCCAGCAGCCGGAAGGCCCTGATCGCCTCTGATCGCCTGCCAGGCCTAGGGACCCTACCCATGCACGAGTTTTGTGCACCAGGTCTCTAGTAATTGTACAAAGTTCACACTAAAAATATGCTAATGGTGTTTCAGGCCAGAGGTTTTTGTTTTCACCTGCCTTAAATTTCAGTATATGAGCAATGGGCTACTCTGGCATTCCTTTAGGTTTAGCCCTGACTCTAAGCTCTCACATGTCTGTTTCTCCAATTAGCACAGTAGTCTCTCCTCCACTTTATCCAAGGGGTATACATTCCAAGACTCCCAGTGGATGCTTGCAAACTCAAAGTGTCAAACCCTATATATGCCATGATTTTCCTATACATACATGCTACGATATAGTTTAATTTATAAATTAGGCACAGTAAGAGATTGACAACAATAACCAATAATAAAATAGAGCAATTATAACAATATTCTATAGCAAAAGTTATGTGAATGTGGTCTCTCTCTCTCTCTCGTTCTCTCTCTCTCCACTAACTTTTTTTATTTTTCAGTCCAAAACTATTCCTAAATCTGCATAACCATCCCTCACTTGTAGTAAATGGTTTGGTGTCACTTGTTTCAGGCGATCCCTTGCAGAAGTCTCAATGCTTTCTGGTGCAACATGTTGCCATCATCGAAAATCATTTTTATTTTTAATTTATTTTTATTGTTAAAGCATTACAGATGTCTGCTTTGTTTTTTCCCACCATTGAGCCCCTCCTCCCCACTCCAACCCTCCCAAATCTTTGTCAGACTATTGTCTGTGTCCATGGGCTATACATGTATGTATATAAGTTCCCCAGTTAATCTCATCCCCCCAGCCCCCAACCCCACCTACCCTCTGAAATTCATCAGTCTGTTCATGGTTCTATGTCTCTGGATCTATTTTGTTCATTAGATTCTACATATGAGTGAGATCATGTGATACTTATCTTTCTCTGACTGGCTTATTTCGTTTAGCATTATAATCTCTAGGTCCATCCATGCTGTTGGAAATGGTAAGGGTTCCTTCTTTTTTACAGCTGCATAGTATTCCATTGCATATAAATGTACCACAATTTCTTTATCTACTCATCTGCGGATGGGTACTTGGGCTGTTTCCAGATCTTAGCTATTATAAATTGAGCTGCTATAAACATAGGGGTGCATATATTTCTTTTGATTGGTGTTTCTTATTTCTTAGGATATATTCCTAGAAGTGGGAACACTAGGTCAAATGGGAGTTCCATTTCTAATTTTTTGAGGAAACTCCATACTGTCTTCCATAGTGGCTGCACCAGTCTGCATTCCCCCAGCAGGGTACGAGGGTTCCTTTTTGTCTACATCCTCTCCAGCACTTGTCGTTTGCTGATTTGTTGACTGTAGCCATTCTGACAGTTATTAGGTGATACCTCATTGTAATTTTCATTTGCATCTCTCTGATGATCAGTGACTCTGAGCATTTTTTCATGTCTCTTGGCCATCTCTATGTCCACTTTGAAGAGGTGTCTATTTAGGTTCCTTGCCCATTTTTTAATTGGATTGTTTGTCTTCCTTTTGTTAAGTTGTATGAGTTCTTTATATGTTTTGGAAATTAACCCCTTTTGGATGTATTATTGGCAAATATGTTCTCCCATAGAGTGGGCTCTCTTTTTGCTTTGTTGATGTTTTCTTTTTCTGTGAAAAAGCTTTTTATTTTGATCTTGTCTCATTTATTTTCTCCTTAGTTTTCTTTGCCCTAGGAGATGTATTGTTAAACATACATAAAGATGTAGGATGACAAGAGATGTCTGAGATTTTTCTGTATATGGTTACTTTTAAGATTTTTATGGTTTCATGACTTACATTTAGGTCTTTTATCAATTTTGAGTTTATTCTTCTGTATGGTATCAGTTGGTGGTCGGTGGTCTAGTATCATTTTTTTTTTTTGCATGTATCTGTCCAATTTCCCCAACACCATTTATTGAAGAGACTGTCTTGACTCCATTGTATGCTCTTGCCTCCTTTGTCAAATATTAATTGAGCATAATGTCTTTGGTCAATTTCTGGGGTCTCTGTTGTGTTCCATTGATCTATATACCTGTTCTTGTGCCAGTACCAGGCTGTTTTGAGTGCAGTGGTTTTGTATTATAACTTGATATCTGGTATTTTGATTCCTCCAACTTTGTTCTTCTTTCTCAAGATTGCTGAAGCTTTGGGGTCTTTTTTCTGTTCCATACAAATTTTTGCAGTGTTTGATCTAGATCTGTGAAATATGCCATTGGTATTTTAATAGGGATTGCATTGAATCTGTAGATTATTTTGGGTAGTATGGACATTTTAATGATGTTGATTCTACCAAATTCATGAACACGGTATTTTCTTCCACTTGTTTATATCTTCCTCTACCTCTTTTTTCAACATCTTGTAGAGTTTTTTTTGAGGACATGTCTTTTATCTCCTCGATTAAGTTTATTCCTAAGTATCTTAAATTTTTTGTTGCAGTGGTAAATGGGATTGATTTTTTTAGTTTCTCTTTCTGAGAGTTCATTATTGGTGTATAAAAATGCCATCAATTTATGGATGTTAATTTTGTATCTTGCTACATTGCTAACTTCATTTATTAAATCTAGCAGTTTCTTGGTGGAGTCTTTAGGGTTTTCTATGTACAATATCATGTCATCTGTGAATAATGGTTGTTTTATTTCCTTCTTCCAGTTTGGATGCCTTTTATTTTTTCTTCTTGTATGATCACTGAGGCTAGTATTTCCAATACCATATTGAATACTAGTGGTGAAAGCAGACATCCCTGTCTTGTTTCTGTTCTTAGGGAAAATGGTTTTAGTTTTTGTCCATTGAGTATGATTTTGGCTGTGATTTGTCATATATGGCTTTGATTATGTTGAGGTATGATCCCTCTATTCCAACTTTGCTGAGAGTCTTTATCAAAAAGGGATGTTGGATTTTGTCAAATGCTTTTTCTGTGCCAATTGATATGATCATGTGATTTTTTGTCTTCCGATTTGTTTATGTGCTGTATCATATTTATTGATTTGCCAATACTGTACCAGCCTTGTATCCCAGTACTAAATCCCACTTGGTCATAGTGTATGATCTTTTTAATATATTGCTGGATCCAATTTGCTAATATTTTGTTGAGGATTTAAGCATCTATGTTCATCAGGGATGTTGGCCTGCAATGCTCTTTCTTTGCAGTGTCTTTATCTGGTTTTGCAATTAGGCTAATGCTAGCCCAATAAAAAGAGCTTGGAAGTGTTCCTTCCTCTTGGATTTTTTAGAATAGTTTGAGGAGGATAGTTGTTAGTTCTTTTTAGAATGTTTGGTAAAACTCCCCTGTGAAGCCATCTGGACCAGGGCTTTTGTTTGCTGAGAGTTTTTTTTAATTATTGCTTCAATTACATCAGTAGTTATGTGCCTTTTCAAGTTTTCTGATTCTTCCTGATTCAATTTTGGAAGATTGTATTTTTCTAAGAATATTTCCAGTTCTTTCAAGTTGTCCAGCTTTTTGCAATATAGTTGTTCATAATATTTTTTTTGATCCTTTGTATTTCTGTGGAGTCACTTGTTAATCACCTCTTTCATTTCTGATTTTGTTTATTTGGATCTTATCTCTTTGTTTCTTGATGTTCTTGCTAAAGGTTTATCAATTTTGTTTATCTTTTCAAAGAACCATCTCTTGGTTTTGTTGCTCTTTTGTATTGTTTTATTAGTCTCTATGTCATTTATTTCCACTCTGATCTTTATTTCCTTCCACTTACTCTGTGCTTTTCTTGTTGCTCTCTTTCTAATTCTTTAACTTGTAGGGTTAGATAATTTATTACAGTTTCTCTTGTTTTTTGAGGTAGGCCTGTAGAGCTATGAACTTCCCTCTCAGGACTGCTTTAGCTGTGTCCCATAGATTTTGGATTGTTGTGTGTTCATTTTAATTTGTTTCCAGGAAGTTTTTTTTATTTCTTTCTTGAGCTCTCTGGTAACCCATTCATTATTTAATAACATGCTAGTTAGCTTCCATGTGTTTGAATGTTTCTGAGTGTTTTTATTATAGTTGGTTTTAACTTCATGCCATTGAGATCTGAGAAGGTGCTTGATATGATTTCAATCTTCTTGAATTTGTAGAGAGTTAGTTTGTGTTCTAACATATGGTCTATCTTTGAAAATGTCCATGTACTTGGGAAGGATGTGTATTCTGTAGCTTTGGAGTGAAATATTCCATAAATGTCACTTAACTCCATCTGATCTAGTGTGTCATTAAGGATTGCTGCTTCCTTGTTGATTTTTTATCTAGAAGATCTATCCAGTGATGTTAATGGGGGTGTTTAAATTCCGTACTAAGTTGTATTGCTGTCCATCCTTTTTTTAAAATCCTCCAGAAATATTTTTTTATATATATTTGGGTATTCCTGTATCGGATGCATATACGTTTACCAGAGTTATATCCTCTTGTTGTATCAATTCCTTTTATTAGGAAGTGGCCTTCCTTTAGAAGTCTGTTTTGTCAGATATGAGTATTGCTACCCCAGCTTTTCATCAGAAAACATAATTCATGTCTTCCACCCACAAATATAATGCCTTTTCTATCTTAACTGAGCACTTACCAGGCACTGTAGCCTTAACTTTTGCAGCTTGAGGTAGGACAGCAAAAGGAGCACAAATTTCTTTTTTCTTCTTTGCAACTTCATGGATACAAGATTCATTCTCGTCATATCTCTTAGCAACCTTGGCATACAGATTTGTTTTCTTTCCAACAACTTTCACCTTTTCAATTAAAGTAAATATTTTATGGCTTCTTTTTGGCATCTCAGAATTGCTGCACCACTAGTCTTGCACTTTGGGGCCATTATTAAGTAAAATGAGAATTACTTGAACACAAACACTGTGATACCATGATAGTTGATCTGATAACAAAGATGAATACTGACTAAAGAGCAGGTAGTTCATACCGTATGGTATGCTGGACAAAGAGATGATTCACTCCTTGTGCAGGACAACACATGCTTTCATCAAACAACTCAAAAGGACATGCAATTTGAAACTTATGAATTATTTATTTCTGGAACCTTTTATTTAATACTAGAGGCCCGGTGCACAAAAATTTGTGCACTCAGGGAGGAGGAGGGGTCCCTCAGCCCGGCCTGTGCTATCTCGCAGTCTGGAACCCCTCGCGAGATAACGACCTGCTGGCTTAGGCCTGCTCTCAGGTGGCAGAGGGCAGGCCCAATCCCTAGGTGCAGCCCCTGGTCGGGCTCAGAGAAGGGCTGATTGGGGAGTTGGGGCGCCGCCCCCTGTCAAGCACAGAGCAGGGCAGATTGGGAGGTTGTGATGGCACCCTCAGTCACGCTCAGGGTAGGGCCAATTGGGGGGTTGGGGCATTGCCCCCTGTCACACTCAAGGCAAGGTCGATGGGGAGGTTGTGGCGCCACCCACTGTCATGCACAGAGCAGTGCCAATGAGGGGGTTGGGGTGCTGCCCCCTGTCATGCACAGAGCAGGGCCCATCAGGGGGGTTGGGGCTCCATACCCTGTCATGCACAGACCAGGGCCCATCAGGGGTTTGGGGAGCTCCCCCTTGTCACTCACAGAGCAGGGCCGATAGGGGAGTTGGGGCACCGCCCACTGTGACACACAGAGCAGGGAGGATCAGGGGGTTGGGGCGCCGCCACTGTCACACTCAGGGCAGGGCCGATGGGGAGGTTATGGCTCTACCCCATCACACACAGAGCCGCAGGGCGATCAGGGGGTTGGGGCGCTGCCCCCTAAAACACTGGTCCCGGTGCCAGGAGGCCTCTCGGCTCCGCTGATCCCGGTGCTGGAAGGCATATTACCCTTTTACTATATAGGATAGAGGCCTGGTGCATGGGTTGGGGCTGGCTGGTTTGCCCTGAAGGGTGTCCTGGATCAGGGTGGGGGTCCCCACTGGGGTGCCTGGTCAGTCTGGGTGAGGGGCTGAGGGCTGTTTTCAGGCTAGCAGGTGACGGAAGCTCCCAACCGCTCCTTTTTTTCTTTTTTTTTTATTCTGGGCCAGCTTTAGCTTTGAGGCTTGGCTCCAGCTCTTAGGCCTCCGCTGTTGAAAGCAGGTTTCTGGCCTTTGTTTACCTTCTGTATATGAAACAATGTTGCGATCCTGCTGGCTGAAGCCTGACGAACTAAAGCAGGTTTCTGGGGTTTTGTTTAGCTTCTATATTTGTAACATAGTTGCTTAGAGTTGCAGCTCAGAGGCCTGCAGCGGCAGGTGGGGAACATTGGAGTCCTCCGTCACTGAAGCAAGCAAGCTTCATGTTAGCTTCCAGCTGCCTGGCTGCCGGCCACCATCTTGGCTGGCAGTTAATTTGCATATTGCCCTGATTAGCCAATGGGAAGAGTAGCGGTCGTACGCTAATTACCATGTTTCTCTTTTATTTGATAGGATTTTCATACTACAGTTGACCACAGATAACTGAAGCTGAGGGAAGCAAAACCACAGGTAAGAAACTGTTGTCTGTGTTCTTAAGAACAAAAAGTGTGCCTTACTTTTCTCTATAAATCCAATTCCTAGAGTACAGCAGATGTTCAATAAATATGTATTGAATGCTCCTAATGAAGGTAACCAAAATAGCCACACTTCCTCAAGTGTTTTTTTAAACTCTTTCACATATACATTTTATTCTACTACAAATAACTAAATGCAAAAATAATGATGAAACAAATAGGCTGATATTGCTTATTTAAGGTGCTTACCAGGCAGTATCTAATCTAATAAAAGAGAAACATGCAAATTGACAGCACCTCCGCTATGCCCCCAAGCCACGCCCACCAGCCAATCAGAGCAACTATATGCAAATTAACCCAAACAAGATGGCGGCCAGCAGCCATGGAGCTGGAGCAAGCAGGAGGCTTGGTTGCCCCAGATATGGAGGAAGCCAAGCTTCCCGCCTGCCCTGGCCAGCTGTGGCCTCAGCTCAAGGCAACAATGTTTCAATTATAGAAGATAAATAAATCCCAGATACCTGCTTCCAGCCAGCCTCCGCTGGGAGCTTGGGTGGCTGGGGGCCATGGCCAGCCTGCAAACAGCCATCAGCCCCTCACCCAGGATGGCCACACCCTCATGGGGCAAGGGTCCCCACTGGGGGGCGTGGCCAGCCTGCAAACAGCCATCAGCCCCTCACCCAGGATGGCCACAACCTCATGGGGTGAGGGTCCCGACTGGGGGGCTTGGCCAGCCTGCAAACAGCCATCAGCCCCTCGCCCAGGCTGGTCAGGCACCCCAGGGGGACCCCCATCCTGAAGGGGCTGTGGCTAGCCTGCAAACAGCCATCAGCCCCTCACCCAGGATGGCCACAACCTCATGGGGTGAGGGTCCCCACTGGGGGGCTTGGCCAGCCTGAAAACAGCCATCAGCCCCTCACCCAGGCTAGCAAGGCAGGTGGTCATCCCCCAAGGGGTCCCAGACTGCAAGAGGGCACAGGCTGGGCTGAAGGACCCCTCCTGAGTGCACAAATTTTTGTGCACTGGGCCTCTAGTGTTTAATAATTAACCATGTTCTTTATTCCTCACTGTGACCCCATGATATGGACTCTATTATTGACATTCCCATTTTACAAAAAAGATAACTGATGCTCAGAGAAGTTAAAAAATTTTCCATAGCCTCACATTTAGGGAAAAGGTTGAAATCAGAATTTGAACTAAGAGTTGCTTAACATCAAAAGATACTTTCTTAGCTGCAATGTAGTCTGCCACATTATCTTCTAAAAATGGTCTGGCAGTGTGTCAGGTGGCAAGGGGAAAAATCAGCCTATATCTCAGAATGTTATACATAATTAAGCCAATCCAAATTACATGTTGTGAGTTGCCAAATCAATGTAAATTATATTATGCTTCTAAGAAAAGTTTGATAGCTTCCTAATCAATACCTTCACCTTGAAAAATCTATATATTGGAAAATTTGTTAATCTTGTCTGAATCTTGCTACAGTTACCTAAAAACTGAAGAAAACTACTCTGGAATGCACAATTGCAGTATAAATGCAAAATCATAAGAGGCACTGCTATTTTGTATAACTGGTTCAGAGGACAATGGAAGAAAACAGCACAGACATGAAATAGACTTCACAAGATTTTGAATGTAGCATATTATCTATTGTCAAGCATTTATTAATCAATGAATTTCTAAATTTGTTATTGTTTAAGAAAATTCAAACATACAGAAGATTTCCCTAAATGAAATTACATGTACTCATTATCTAGATTCAACAGTTATCAAGATAAATATTAATATTTATTAATCATAGCATGAGAACTGATACTCCTACTCTTAAAGATCAGGAAGTACCATGTTCACAGAATCTTAAACTGGTGATGCTGAAAGAAATCTAAGCACTTTAATCTAAAACCTCCTTTTCACAGCCAAGGAAACCAAGGCCCTGAATTGAGAGATGATCTAATCAGATAATTTAATTAGTGATAACCTATACAAGAATCAGTTTCCACTCTACCACACTGCTATTTAGTAGTAATCACTTTAATTTATTTGAATCCTTTAAAAATAATTGATGAAATATGGTAAAAGCCTTTTCTCCATAAAAGGCTTTCTCCAGATATAACCTTTTCTACCTAATGAGTCTTTTCTACCTAAATCATTTTGCAAGAATACAATTTATAAAACAACTCTCTCATTTGTCTTCTTTTGCATCTAATTGTATTATAAATAGTTCTTCAATCAAAACAGTTCAAAGAAACAATCACATTGAATTTTACCATAATATAGTGATCTTTCCCCATTTGTTTCTTGATAATGTTGAGACAGGAACAAACACATGATGAACTTGTTAATAAACTAGTAATAGGAAACCAGAGTGTACACATGTGTGTCCTTGGATTGAGCCTTAATAAAATTAGGAAGTTAAGTTCCAGCTGGAGACTGGACAACCAACAGAAAATTCCTAATAGCCAGAGCACACCAGATTTTCAGGAAAAATAAAGATCAACAATACACATTAATTTTCTCAAGTTGTCATTCCATTAGTGGTATATAGGTTTTAAAATGCTTAAATGGGTTACTAAATCAGGTTTCAAAACCATCTCACCTATTAAACTTTATATTTGATTTAGAATAAAATCACAGATTTTATGGATCATATTAACATTTGCCTTCAAAGTGGCTGTATGTCCTAAAAAGAGAACTGCTGGATATTTTACACTAATACTGAGGTGATCTTGTGAACTATATTTTATATTGGCAGCATATCTTCGAAAAATTGTTTTATTTCTTTCCTCAGACTATGACCTACATTCTCCCTAGGTTACTGCCATTGAGTGATTCATTCATTCAATCTTTCATTTATTCAACAAATAGTTACTGAGTTCTGTGTTAGGTTATTGGGATACAACTATGAAAAAAACACCACACAAATTTTTGCCCTCATTGAACTTACATTCCAGTAATGGAGATAGACCATAAACAAAAATATGTTAGTTATTCTGGCCAGTATTGCTCAGTGGTTTAGCATTGACCTATGAACCAGGAGGTCACAGTTCTATTCCAGACAGGGCACATGCCTGGGTTGCAGGCTCGATCCCTTGTAGGGGAGCAGGCCTAGACCAGCAGTTGGACAACCCTCTCACAATCCTGGACCACTGGCTCCTAATTGCTCACCTGCCTGCCTGCCTGCCTGGTCGCCCCTAACTTCCCCTCCCCCCCTCTGCCGGCCTGATCACCCCTCACTGCCTCTACGTGCCAGCCTGATTGCCCATAACTGCCCCCCACCCCCGCCCCTGGCCTGGTCGCTCCTAACTGCCCCCCTGCCAGCCTGGTCGCCCCCAACTCACCCCCCCAGCCTAGTCACCCCTCACTGCCCCCCCTGCCAGCCAAATCTCCCCCAATTGCCACCCCCCTGCTGTCTGGTCACCCCTAACTGCCTACCCCACTGGCCTGGTTGCCTCTTACTGCCTTCCCTGCCAGCCTGGTCACCCCTAACTGCCTCTGCTCTGCCGGCCTAGTCACCTCTTACTTCCCCCCATGCTGGCCTGGTTTTCCCCATCTGCTCCCCTCTGCCGGCCTGGTTGCCCCCAACTGCTCCCCCCTGCCAGTCTGGTCACCCCTCACAGCCCCCCGCCCCCGCTGGCCTGGTCGCCCCACACAGCCTGCTGTTCAGTCGTCCCTCACTAACCCCCTTGCCAGCCTGGTCGTAGGCAGCCATCTTGTAAGGGCATGAGGGTTAATTTGCATATTACCTCTTTATTATATAGGATATATATTTAAACCTTCCTTTATCTTGTGTACTGTTGCACTGATTTCCTATTACTATTACTTTCAGTTGATTTTTTTGGTAGATTTGCCATTAATCCTTGTGTGCTATGTTTAAATGTTGAAAACAAAGCTGGGTACCATTTTCCTTGGTTTTGAGCTGCCCTTCAGTATATATATGTGACACACATTTAGAAGAAGACACAGAATAACTGAGAAAAATGCAAGTACAGATACTAAGCTGATCATACCAGATTCATATCTTAGTATATTGATCTAAGAACATTAAACCTAGGTTTGAATCTCAGCACCATCATTTACTAGCTGTGTGATGCTGGAGAATGTACTAATCATCTCTATGCCCTACTTTCTTTGCCTTTAAAATGGCTATAGTAATAGGTTCACTTCACAGAATTGTAGTGAGAATTAAATGACTTGATACGTGTAAAGTACCTACAATGTGCCTGGCCCACAGTAGCTTATGTATGAATTAGGTGATAGAAGGTTTTGATTGGAAAAGTGGGCAGAGCGGTGATTAAAATAAAGCTCCATGCCATAGCTGGTTTGGCTCTGTGGATAGAGCGTTGGCCTGTGGGCTGAAAGGTCCCAGGTTTGATTCTGATTAAGGGCACATGCCTGGTTTGCAGGCTTGATCCCCAGTGGGGGGCATGTAGCAGGCAGCCAATCAATGATTCTCATCATTGATGTTTCTATCTCTCTCTTCCTCTCCCTTCCTCTCTGAAATCAATAAAAACTTATTTTAAAAATAATAAATAAATAAAGCTCCATCTGTCTGTTTACATGCCAAGATTTACCCCTCGTCACTTATTGGGATTACAAGTGCCAATATTGGCATCACTCCTTTGTGGTGTGCTCCCAAAGCAGGAATTTTTTTTTTCTAAAAACCCATTGAGAAATTCAGTCAGAGAAATGGCAGTGTGAGAGATCCCCTTGGTCTCTCCCCTTGAAGTTTCAACTATTTAAACAGCTATAACTCAACAAAGGATTCCCTGCTCAAACTACAGGCATACCTGAGAGATTTGTGCATTGAAGCATCTAAAGATGGGCAACTGGGAATAAATGGGAAAGGTGAGCAAGGGCTGAAACTAGTCAGGGACACAGCCCTCAGCAGGGAGCTCATGATGGCAGGGCTCCTCCAGGAGAGAGGATAAAGCCAGTTATAGTGAGTGCCCCTTCAGCTGGAAGGAGCAAAGATACTCAGTGGGTATCTCTGCAAGAATGAGCAGTATGAGCTGCAGCTGAGTCCAGAGATCTAGGCAAGGACACAGCACTAGGGTGCTACCATGGTTGTTAGGGCCATCAGCAATTTAGACATAGAAACAAAGTCACAGAGCCCTGCCACCCTATAGACTCCCAGAGCTTGCCTCCCTTCACCCTTGGTGTCAGGTTGCAGAGCACATTATCTGCAAACCTGAGAACTGGTGCCACAGCATCACTATTTTCCCCAAGGAAAGGTTGTGCTCTGTGACTGGTCCTGGGTTGGGGTGCAAGAGGGGCCCCATGGAGGCCCAAGGTTGCCATTACCAGGAGGGCAAAACAAAGAAGGTGACCAGGTTCCCCCAACCAACCCAACCCCGCACATCATGGCTACACTGGCTGCAGCCAGAGATGGGGGGCGGGTCAGCATTGGGATTTCACAGAGCTAAAAACTTGTGATTCAGCACCACTTACTGGAAAATAATAGAAAGACCTCATCATATTAATCTGTTAGAGAAGTGCCACTCATACACAGTTGCCTAGAAAGTGAAAGAATTCAACAAACACCATAAATAACCAAGGTAGCAAGGCAGTTCATAAAGAAAATGAAAAATTTCCAGAAAGCAAACTGGAACCCATGGAAATATTGGTATAAATGACAGAGAATTCAAGACTGCCATTCTGGAAATACTCAACAAGATGTGAGCAGAAACAGATAGGCAATTTGATGAAATAAATTAATGAACAAAATGAGTAATTTACCAAATAGATTAAAATTTCAAAAAAGAAATTCTGGATATGAAGAGCTTAAAAGAGATCAAGAATGAACTAGTGAGCACAGGAAATAGAGCTGAACAGATGGAGAACAGAATTAGTGGTATCAAAGATAGAAACCTAGAAATGACATCAAAGGAAGAAGAAAGAGACTTGAGAAGAAAGAAGATAAAGAAGAAAGAAATAAAAAGAAAGAAAGAAAGAAAGAAAGAAAGAAAGAAAGAAAGAAAGAAAGAAAGAAAGATAAAGAACTTTATGAGAACTATCTGACTTCATCAGAAAGAGCAATTTAAGAATAATAGGCGCCCTAACCGGTTTGGCTCAGTGGATAGAGCATCGGCCTGCAGACTGAAGGGTCCCAGGTTCGATGCCAGTCAAGAGCATGTACCTTGGTTGCAGGCTCATCCCCAGTGGGGGGTGTGCAGGAGGCAGATGATCAATGTTTCTCTCTCATCGATGTTTCTAGCTCTCTATCCCTCTCCCTTCCTCTCTGTGAAAAATCACTAAAATATATATTTTTTTAAAAAAAGGATAATAGGCATACCAGAAGGAAAAGAGAAGGCGAAGGGAACAAAGAGCCTATTCAAACTGATGAGAACTTCCCAAACCTAAGGGAAGTGCTAGATTTTCAAATCCAAGAAGCAAACATAACACCTAGCTCTCTCAATCCAAAGAGGCCTTCTCTAAGACACATGGTTTTAAGACTGTCAAAAATTAATGACAAAGAAAGAATTCTCAAGGCAGCCAGAAAAAAGAAGAAAGTAATCTATAAAGGAAAGCTCACTAGGTTATCATCAAACTTCTCAGAAGAAACTCTACAAGCTAGAAGAGTGTGGAACCAAATATTCAAACTATTGAAAGAGAGACATTACCAGCCAAGAGTAATATATACAGCAGAGTTATCCTCTAAGTTTAAAGGAGAAATAAGGAATTTTAAGACATATAGAAGCTGAGGGAATTTATCACCAGAAGTGCTCCATTGCAGGCAATACTCAAGGGGGTGACTCTACCTGAAACAAAGAGCAAAAGCTCACAAAACAATGAGTAAGTTCACCAGCAAACTTACAGCACAAACAGGGATAATTTGTGATAATAAAAACATATAAGGGGAGGGAGTAAAGGTCTGAATTTGCAAAGGAAGACGAAGATCAGATGCACTCAAAAGAAAAAACAAACAAACTATGGGATATATGCAACTTCATTTTTTATAAACCTAATGATAACCACACACAAAAATCCCAAACCAGGACACATAGCTTAAAAAAAAAAAAAAAAAAAAAGGAAGAAGAAAAGAAGTGCGGAATACCACCAAACAAAAACAACAGACAGAAACACAAAGGAAAAGAACCACAGAGCTACAAAATAAATAAATAAATAAGAGCCCTAGGTGGTTTGGCTCAGTGGATAGAGTATTGGCCTACATAATGAAGGGTCCCGGGTTCGATTCTGGTCAAGGGCACATGCAAGAGGCAGCTGATCAATGATTCTCTCTCATCATTGATGTTTCTATCTCTGTCTCCCTCTCCCTTCCTCTCTGAAATCTATCCTATATAATAAAACGGTAATACACAAATTGACCCTAACAGCAGAATGACCAGAATGACCATTCGACCAGTCACTATGAGGCACACTGACCACCTCTCAGTCCCTTTCCCTGGCCGGCAGGCTCTGATCACCTGATGGTGAACAGGGAACCTGGGATCAGTGGCAGGGGACAAGGGTGGCTCCAAGCCAAGGCCCCCACTCCACCAGTCACCCCATACACTAAGGGCAACCTGCAGCAGGGGCGGGGCCAGTGAGTGGGTGGGAATGGCTGACGTCTCAGTCCCTTTCCCCAGCTGTCAGGTTCCAATGCCCAATGGTGAACGGGGAACCAGGGGGGGGGGGAGGGCGGGGCTGGCTGCAGGCAGCCCAGAAAGATGGCCCTGATCACAGGCCAGGCCTAGGGACCATACCCACACACGAATTTCATGTGCTGGGCCTCTAGTAAAAATATATTTTAAAAAAGATAAAATGGCTATAGGAAATCCTCATACATCAATAATTACTCTAAATATAAATGGACTGAATTCACCAATAAAGAGGCACAGAGTAGCAGATTGGATCAAAAACAAAACCCAACCATATGCTGCCTTCAAGAGACATATCTCAGCTTCAAAGACAAAGTTGAACTCAAAGTGAAAGGGTAAAAATAATTCAAGCAAATAATATTCACAGGAAAGAAGGTGTAGCCATACTTATTTCTGACAAAATAGATTTCAAGTTAACAAAGGTAACAAGAGACCAAGATGGACATTTTATAATGATAAAGGGGACATTACATCAAGAAGACATAACACCTTTTAATATATATGCACCCAGTCAAGCAGCACCAAAATATATAAAGCAACTACTAACAGAACTAAAGAGAGAAACTGACGAAAACACAGTCATAGTTAGGGGCCTTAATACTCCATTGACAGCTCTAGATAGATGATCCAAACAGAAAATCAATAAAGAAGTATCAGCTTTGCCCAGCTGGTGTGGTGCAGTAGATTGAGTGTCATCTCATGACCAAGAGGTCCTGGGTTTGATTCCCGGTCAGGGCACATGCCTGGGTTGCAGGCTCAATCCCCAGTGTGGGGCGTTCAAGAGGCAGCCAATCAATGATTCTCTATCATTATTGATATTTCTATCTCTCTCTTCTTTTCCCTCCCTCTCTGAAATCAATAAAGAAAATATATTAAAAAAAATAAGTATCAGCCTTAAATGACACATTAGACCAAATGGACATAATTGACATTTACAGTCTGTTATCCCAGAATATAAAGTATACATTCTTCTCCAGTGCACATGGAACATTCTCAAGGTTAGACCATATGTTGGGTCACAAAACTATGCTCAACAAATTCAAGAAGACTGAAATTATACCAAGCATATTCTCTGACCACAATGCTTTAACATTAGAAATCAACTGCAAAAAGGAAGTAAAGAAACCCACAAATATGTGGAGATTAAAACCCTTCGATATTCCCATATAGTACTTAAGAGATCAGTGTCGGAAATAAGCAGGTGTTAGTCTTTCACATTTGCACAACATGACTAATTCTTATATTAAGTATTTTGCAAAGTACAGAGACTAAGATTGGTAAATTTTATTGATGTGAGAAATAAATGTGTGACTACATGGATGTGTGCCTAAATGAAATTTAAAAGTCCTGGAAGAGGGAGGGTAAACATCATGAACAAATATCAAAAGGGGAGATGGGAAAGTGAGAATTACTAAGCCATCAAAGACCTCATTCCCACACTTGGCAAATGTGCCTAAGCCTCTTCATTTTTTTGAGAGGAACTATTCACTGTAAATGCTTAACAGAAATCCCACATATATTCCATTTTTGGTATAATAGAGGCCTCTCCTTTGGCAAAAATGAAGCAGAGAGTGTCTCAGGATATCACATTCACAGATAATTGGGAGGCCCCAAACATTAAATAACAACGACCTGACTGACCCCTTCCCTGGTTTATCAATGTCATATTCCAGACTGGGATGCAGATTCTCAAAAACAGAAGGTAGAATAAAGAATTGTAAAAAAGCCAGCATAGAAAAGCAGTTATCATTCCCACTTCTTGCTAAAGGTTGAAAAACCTGAATTAGGGAAAGGGAGTAATGGAAAATATTCTACTAATCTTTCAAGTAAAATTTGTCACACATATACACCTGGATTGTGATATTTGTAACTATTTATAAACACTTAAATGTCCTTTGCACCTTTTAATAAGTATTATCATGCATGTCATGTTTTCCTGAATGACCTCAGTGGTGAGGTGGCCAAATGCAAGTCAGTTAAGCACTGTAAAAAGTACAGATGGATAAACAATGTTTGCCTTTGAGAAATAGAAGGAAATGAAAATAAAGGGTGAGTCCAGGGCAGTATGGGATCAAGGACTAAGTTTTTGAGGATGGTCTCTAAGGGCATTCAGAAGAGGCAAAGAAGGAAAAATACATACTACTCAACTGAACTCCATTATATCAAATTGTTTACTAAAAAATTTCACCTGCATGTCTCACAGACAAGTCAAACTCAACATTTCCAAATCTGAATGCATCATCTTCCTCCCCACCTAGAACTGGTCCTCCTCCTGTATTTCAGATTTCAGAGAATGACACTGCTATCTAGTTGCTCAGTCCAGATAAGATATCCTTATTTTCTCCCTTTATTTCAGCCACCACAATCAACCCAACATGAGGTCCTATCAATGCTATTTCCTCAAGCTCTTGCCATCCCAGATAAGTCCATTTCTGGCTTACATCTTTGCTCCCTCTGACCCATCCTCTCTGGCTCCACTGGATATGTGTTGTGTGTCAGACTCCAAGAGCTCAAAGGTGGATAAAAATATATTTCCTCTACTCAAGGCAGAACTTGAGGTGGGTCCAAGAAACATGGTTTTTATTTAGAACAATATAAGTTGATTGTGTGTAAATTTGGGCTATCTGCCTTTTCTTTCATTTAATGTCTCAGTAATACTGGCCTTCCACATTACCATAAGTCTTTCAGAGTGCCACACCGCTTGACCATTCTCATTTTCTATGTCACGCAAATACTTAATGACACAGACAGACTCTAATTCCAAGCTACATAGATGCTGCATGGATGCTGCTTACTATGAACACCTTAGAAAAAATTCAATAGCTGTGAGAAATGTAATTGTTGTGAAACCTTTTTCATAAGGTTTGATGGAACACATTTAATTTCTTAACTACCATCTATTATATATATATATATATATATATATATATATATATATATATATATATATGGCTAATATCCTAAGTGTCTGACCATTCAACCATTCGACTGGTAGCTATGATGTGCACTCACCACCAGGGGGCAAACGCTCAATGCATAGGCATGGAAGCATGGAACAGACTGACGAATCTCAGAGGGAAGCGGGGAGGGGTGGTAGGAAGAGATTAACCAAAGATCTTATATGCATACTAGAGACCCAGGGAACAGATTCGTGCACTGGTGGGGTCCCTCAGCCTGGCCTGCAACTGAAACTGGCAGTCCAACATCCCCCGAGGTGAACTGGATTGTATGAGGGCACAAGCCAGGCTGAGGGACCCCACTGGTGCACGAATCCATGCATCAGACCTCTAGTATTTAATATGAGCCATGGAAGGTAGCTGGTTCTATTCCCAGCTAGAGCACATACCCAGGTTGCAGGTTTAATACCTGATCAGGGCATGTACAGGAGGCAACCGATTAATGTTTCTCTCTCTCCCTCTCCTTTCCTCTCTCTCTAAAATCAATAAAAACATATTTTTAAAAATAAAAACATAATATTTAATATAAGTCAAATTTTCATGATATCAACCATTTGATTATATTTTCATGCATGGTATATTAGTATCTCTTCCTTGTCCTCTTCACACCTTATTCTAGAAGAGTCTCCCCCAAAATTTTCATCTCTAGAGTCAGGAAATATATTCTGTATGAGTTTCCCTTTGCCATGTTACCTTTCCTGTGTCCCTCTACGTTAAAGAACACACTCTTCTGAATCATCTATCACTTTCATATGGCTGTCACACTTCTATGGACCAATAGATTCTTAGCTCTAACAGACATGCAGATACTCATGCCACCTCACCAGACAATAACCACCCAAACAGAGAAAGATTTAGTGAAGTGTGTTGTAAAGAGCACTAGACTGTGAATTAGGGGACCTGAGTTTTGGTCCTAATACTACCTTTGTTACATTGGATATAAACATCCTTTTCTCAGGACCTCAATTTTCTCAACAGTAAAATAAGTTTGATGACCTTCGAAGTCATACCCTACTCTAATTATTCTCCAAAAATATTTTATGATTAAATTTGCTTTATTACAAATACATTTATTTTATACAATTTTATTATAAATTTTAAGAAAATTAAAACTTACCTTTCCAAAAGTGTGTGAGATTCAGCCACTTCTTGTGAATTGTCTCTACAAGCCCTAGGTAAGGAGAGTAATATAGGTTAAAAGCAAATAAAATTATAGAAGAAGAACATTAAATGTCATAACTTTCTGACAATATCTATGGATATTATTCAAATAAATGCTGTTTTCTTTCCCAAAAAGAAGGTAACAAAGTAAAAGAAGACATACTAAGAAACTACTTAGACTGTCATGATATGTTTGGAAATGAGAGGAAACTACTAAAGGTTATAACTTGTTTACAGAAGGTCTATGTATATTTTAAACATCACTTAACCAATAGCTTAAATACAAATCATGCCAGTCTACTCCAACCTTATGCAAAGACAATATTATTCCAAAAGAGCTGGCGTACTAAGTGTAGTCCTGCAGAAGAAACCTTAGAGTCACTAGGTCTTGCTTCCACACTCTACCCATCACAGATGAATGAGACTTTCTCCTATTTATAAGCCTCTCTAGTAAGAAGAGTCCTCAAGACTTTACTCAGGAACCACTTCCAGTGTTTCACAATCAAGATTCCCAGTTAAGTCTAACCAAAATCTCCCATGGTCTCTCTTATGTCTATTGAATCATCTAAGAAGAAAGAGACCATTTGTTGACTATTCTCTTCATCTGAGTCATTGATACTTTAAGATAATCATTAAATTATCCCTCAGGCTTCTCTTCTTCTGGGCTGATGAATACCGTTCCTGCCACATTCCTCTCAGAGTACATCTCATCCCCTATGACCTATCCTCTGTTTCTGCAGGCAAATGCTTGGCTTCAGGGTTCTGCTAAGGTCATCCTGGATTTGAGTTTCTCTATTCATGTTTGGCCCTCTAAAACTCATGACACTGTATTTAGAATTTCCATGGGGGGTCTATAAAATCTGTTTCTTCCCTAAAACTTTATCTCCCAGAATAATATTGAGCAATATTGCTCAGAATATTCAAAATACAGCTGCATTTACCACAGTGAGAAAAAAAAATTTAAGTCCTGACTCCAGCTCACAAATTAAGTTAGGGCAATACAGTTTAGTTTTGTGGTATCCTTGTCCAGAGGCCAAGAAATTATTCAAGTGGTATTTCTCAGGAAACAAATGTTTAGACTCCTGGGAGGAAGCCAGAAATCTGGAGTGGTTGATTTGGTTCTTGGCTACCCCTGGTTCTTATGTCATCAAAGAAATATTCTGGCTGAGCACTCATCCTCATTTCCAGACCACATCATTTTATGAAGTTAGATTTTTTGGAGAATTTCACAGTGCATCCCAAGGTGCATTTTTATGGTCTAATTTCCCTAAGTTATATATTTGAAATTTGAACTTTTGGAGTGTATGAAGGTCCTGCCAATATAAAAGCTGTCTTTCTAGATATTACGCAATAGCACAAGAACTAATGCCTCTCCAAGGCGTTTGTCTTATATTGCTGAATCAGGCTCTCAGCAAGAGAAAGGAATGGTTGCCCTCTGGGTTTAACCCTGACATGGCTTACACTTGGGACCAACCCTACACATAGGCAGAATATGCATCATTTCTGTAGTGAGATTTGAGGGGTCCTAAAAAATCAGTCTGGTTCAGTATCTGACTTGGTCTTTTGGGTTCTCAAATGTCTCCTTCTCAATAAGGAGATGGCCTACACCGTGGCCATATTATTTAGAACTAAAGGTCCAGTGCACCAGTGGGGTCCCTCAACCTGGCCTGCAGGATCAGGTCGAAAGCAACTCTCTGATATTCCCCGAGGGGTCCCGAATTGCGAGAGGGTGCAGGCCAGGCTGAGAGACCCCATTGGTGCACAATCGGACACGGGAGGTTGGCCATCTGGGGAGGGACTGAGGGAGGGCTCCAGGGCATGTTCAGCTGATCTTGCTCAGTCCCTATTGGCCGGACCCCAGCAGCAAGCTAACCTACCAGTCGGAGCATCTTCCCCCTGCTGGTCAGTGCACATCATAGTGAGCAGTTGAGTGGCCTTAGCATATCATTGGCATATTACACTTTGATTAGTTGAACAGACAACTGGTCTACCTGACACTTAGCATATTAGGCTTTTATTATATAGGATTGCAACCTGTACCAACACCACCACCACTACCACCACATAGCACACCGTCTCTATATTTTTTATTTTTTCTATATTTCTGAGAATTTTATTTTCCCTCTTTTAAAATTAATTTTATTGGGATGACATTGGTTAATATGATCATATAGGTTTCAGGTGTGAGTTTCTATGTTACAAGAAATGTATAAGTCAAATCTTCTTCTGTCACCATACATTAATATCTCCTTCTCCCCTCTATGTTTTTCAAAGCATCTATTTCCTAGTTAATGAGTTGGTTATTTTATCATTTATTGCCCATCTCCGTGTTCTTGATTGTAAGCTCTAACAGCAGGCATTTTTGTCTATTTTGTTCACTGATAATGCCCAGATACTTAAAACAGTACCTGAGGCACATTAAGTGCTCAACAAATATGTTCTAAATATATGAATGAGTTGAACAATCCTTATAAGGGGTAGCTAGTATACAGATTAGCACTATGGCAAGCTCTATTTTCATATATTAGTGAAGGCATCAATCATTGGTTAAATCATTAAGTTGAAAATAGAAATAGTGGGAGGTAATGTGGGGATAAAGACACATATGTAATAACTTAATCAATAAAAAAAAACAAAAAAAGAAAATAGAAATAGTAAGTATAATATATCCAATTACATTCATTGGATGTTGCTTTTATCTATTTATTTTAAAAACATTTATTCAGCTCTTACAAGTTGCATGTCATCATTATTTAATAAGATATATCTATTCATATACATATTCACATATGTAGTATTTATAAACACTTAGACAAGAGCACACATGCAAGAAGCAAGAGGAATAAAGGAGGAGAATAGTAGGAGGCAAGTGAAAATAAAATAGAGACAATGATGGATTGATTTGTGAAGTGGTAGCAGCAAGTGGTTTGCAGGGAGGTGAAAAGAGCACAAAAATGTTCAGGGGTGGGGGAAGAGAGGTGGGGTCAGAGCATAATCAGAAAATTTCTCACCTGGATCTCTCATGTACCTTAATTTTGATCAGGTGGATAAGTCAGCCCCACTCCATATAAACCTCACTCCTTTTATTCCTGCTTCTGGGATCCCTACCTATTAAAAACCTGAGACTGTATTACCAAACTTTTTTCTCCCAACCTGACACATCTCCCTGGTTTCACTGAACTGGTATAGTTCATTTCCTCACACCTTAAAAAAAAGAAATCCAAACAAAGGTATTTGGTTACCTTAGTTAACAAACTAGAAATGAAGTATTAGACTTGCCTTCTCATGTGACTATAGGCCTTCATTATCAGGAAATTAGTTCTCACACAGAACAGGAAAGCTGCCCCATTGGTTTCCTTTTTGTGCTGTCAATTTTCAGTTCTTATCTCCAAATGAGTGATTTTTAAGTAGAACTGACTAAAACAAGAACAAAGGGAATGCTGACACCACTTTGCACTCTAAGGCACTTGGAAATGGTAAGCAATGTCTATATCTCCCTCCCCTTTTCAAAAAAATCCTGTAACATTGACAGCATGTTTGTTGAAACAATTTGAACTATTGAAGGAAAGTGCCAACATTTCAAAGGCTAAACACACTAGAAGATACTTATTTTAATCTTCAGAACATAGTCACTATTTTTCGCATCTGTCATTTTCTAAGCTTAGTTTTTCATTACACTAAACTTTAAAAGTAGTTTATATTTGAAAAATAATATGAATACGTCATAGCTTTATATGGTTTTCAAATTCGTTTTTGCATGTGAGTTTCATAAGCAACCATTGAGAAAGGTAGAACAGGAAGTATTCACCACATTTTCTATGTGAGGAAAATAAAAGTGCATTTTCCAAGATAACATGACCAAAAATGACCTATTTGGTAACAGAACTCAGGCTGTTTTAATCCTTGCTTCATTTAAATGCTGGTTGGGAACTTCTATTTCCATATAGCAGAAATTAATTGAGCACCTACCTCTGCAAAACCAAGAGCTACATACTCTAGATACAAAAATAGACATTGTTCCTCTTCCATCAAGGACATTAGTACTTAGCATAGAAAACAGACATGTACATAAATATTGTTAATGTGGTAAGATAAGAAATTGTATGCTAAGCAAAATAGGCCAGTAAGAGAAAGATAAATATCACATGATCTCACTCATTTGTGGAATATAATGAACAACATAAACTGATGAACAAAAACAGATCCAGAGACAGAGAAGATCGATCAGACTGTCAAACCTCAGAAGGAGGGTAGGGGAGGGTGGGGATAAGGGGGAGAGATCAACCAAAGGACTGTATGCATGCATATAGGCCTAACCAATGGACACAGACACCAGGGGGGTGAGGGCATGAGTGGGGGATACGGGGGGGGGGTAATGGGGGGATAAGGACACATATGTAATACTTTAATCGATAAAGAAAAAAAGAGTTTTAAAAAAAGAAATTGTATTAAGACAGTGATCTCCAAACTTTGTAGGTAATAAACTCCTAAAAGGCCAGCCCACCTATGCCCAACGTGGGATGGAGTGAAGGCTTGGGCCATCCTAATTGTAGCAGCGCTTTCTCAGGTTTTGACGTGCTGGTTTTGATTTTTCTCAGAAGAGACATCACAGGTATGTTTCATTGGACATGACAGTCCTATTTGGTACGATATCATCCCCTGAGAAGTGTTCCTGAAGGGAGATTACAGGATGAGCTGCAGTGCCTTAAAGTAAATTGTGTAGTTAATTGTTGAAATTAAATTCAAATTTCATAAGTACCATCCAGATGATTTCTCCCAGATAGTTTCTTCCAGGATTACCAGCACATGACAAAGTCCATGCAAATCCTGCAGAGCTGCTTGATAAAGATAGCAGCAGAGTACCTGACAAGACCGGTTCCTGGTGAGAATCTCCCTTCTCTCTGTTTGAGAAGCACCCATAGTTGTGTTTATAACCAGAAATGAAGAAGATGAAGCATTCAAGCAACCATGAGCCAACAAATGCATGATTGCAATTGCAAGTTCAACACTGAAAAAAAATACCAGAATGGGCACATAGGAGGCTTTATTTCAATAGATTAGTTCTAGACGTGCAAGGTGTTCTCAGAAAGACCAAAGAACTGCCCAGCTGGTGTTGCCCAGTGGTTGTTGACCTATGAACCAGGAGGTCACAGATTGATTCCCAGTCAGGGCACATGCCCGGGTTGCAGGATCAATCTCCAGTAGGGGACGTGCAGAAGGCAGCCAATCAATGATTCTCTCTCATCATTGATGTTTCTATCTCTCTCTCCTTTCCTCCCTGAAATCTTTAAAAATATTTTTTTACAAAAAGAGAGCACAAAACGGAGTTTATATTTGGAATGTAACACATTTTTTAAAATGACAGGAAAGTCATAAATAAATATTTCACAAGGGTGATAAACTCTCTCTTACTCCTATTTATTTACATTTACTCTTAACACCAAGAGGGGAAAAAAATAGCCAAGTTCACGCAAATATAAATATCCAGGCATCTTTTCCTAATCTCCCCGTGGTAGCCCTAAAATAGAATAAATCTGTAAACATCATTCACCGATGTTAGCAGCAACCATTCTAGAATATATTTGTGTTTTAATGGTCACATTTGAGACGGACTTCATCTCCTACCCTCTCTTCCTCAGTGTGTTCCTTCAACATTCCAAGCACAGTCTCCCACTCAGGACCTTTGCTATTTCCTTTGAGTAGAAGACTCTGTCCAGACATCTGCATAACTGACTTCCTCAACTCCTCAGGTCTTGCATTCATCTGTCCGTTAGAGACTTTCTTGAGTCACTCAATAATTCAAAACTGCTCTTGCTCCCTGCAAAGCCCTTTTCTCTCTCGGCCTGCTTTATTTCCTCCAATTATCTGTTACCGCCCGGCAGACTATGTATTTGTGTTTATTTATTTCTCATATTTCTCTATCCACTAAAACGTAAGCTCTATGAGGGATTTTTTTATTGTTGTTCAGTGCTGGATTTCCAGTTCTTGAAGTACATTCTTGCACATAATAGGTGCTCAATAAATATTTCCTGAACAATTGAAAGAAATGAAAAATATTAAAAACTTAAAGTACATTTCTCTAGTTTAGAATACCACTGCAACAGTCTGTTCAATGGTCAGAAAATAAATTTCTGAATTTTGAAAGACTTTCCAAAAAGTAAGTACTAAAATTAGAAATGTTTTTGTTGCTTTCTGATCCCTAACCAGAAAATCAGCCAGCCATGGTATCTCAGATTCAATCGCCATGTTTTCTAACTGAGCTTTTACTATATTTACTTTATAATTTTAAAGATCACTTATGAAGGAAGCGTGTAAGAGATGGTAATAAGAATAAAACTGCAGAATTCTAGAAAGGTTGCTGCTAACATTAGTGAATGATGTTTACAGTTTTATTCTATCTGTTCTATTAATTAGCTAATATCACATATTTCATCTAGTATTACTTTACTGGTTTATTAAGGTCCAAGTGATTATAACTTGCTCTGAATCATACTGTACTCTCAGGATTATAAATCAAAGCAATAAACATGGTGTGTGGAGCCAAACACATATTCAAGGAAGCATGGTGTAATGGAAAGAATTTTGAAGTCAGGCATGCTTGAATTTGAATCCTGGCTCAGTCATTTAAGAGCTGTGTGGCTTTGGGAAAGTGATTTAATTATTTGAATCTCAGTTCCCTCATATATTAAATGGAGGTAATATCACCTTCCTCATCAGAATATTTTGGGAGTAAACCATGAAGTAAGTGCTCAAAACCCAAATATTAATTATGACTTAAAATGAATGAAATTATGTGCCAATGCAGGGATTTTGCAGCTTAGTGTTGCATAGTAATAATAACTTCTGGGAGATATATTTTTAAATGTATTTTTATTGATTTCAGAGAGGAAGGGAGAGATATATAGAAACATCAATGATGAGAGAGAATTATTGATCAGTTGCCTCCTGCACACCTCACACTAGGGATCAAACCCACAACCTGGGCATGTGCCCTGTCGGGGTATCAAGCTATGACCTCTTAGTTCATAGGTTGATACTCAACCACTGAGTTTTGCCGGCTGGGTTAGAAGATCTTTCATGAATGGGCTAGTGTAGTGTCATTCCTTCAACAATTATTTATTGCGTACATACACTATGCTCAGCATCGTGACACATTTTGTGGGAGATACTGTGATCTCTTACTACAATGTAGTAGGGTAAACTGCTATTAACAAATAGACACAGGCATGTGATGTTTAAATGCACAACATCTTAATTCTTCATGTAACAGTCCAGAGTGGGTATTCAGGTCACCAGGTAGCTTTTCTACTTTCAATGTGTAGTTTCCAATGTTGCTTTGGTTGCTAACATTCCTTCCCATGGGGAGGCAAATAAAGCTTGAAAGTGCATGTGTGGAGATTCTATGGGCAAGTGCTGGAATTGACATATGTAATTCTGCTCCCATTCCATTAGAGAGAACTTAGTCAGGTGGTCTAACATAATTGCAAGAGAAGCTGGGACATGTAGTCTAGCTGTACGTACAGAAATAAGGGAGAACAGAGATTGGTAGACAGTTGTCAGTCTGCAGTTGATTTTTGAAAAGACATAAGAAAGACAGCAAGGTCCGTACGCATAGGAAATCAACTTATCATATTGACACTCTTGCTATTGGAGAAAATGTCCACAACCAGATCACTATGTTTACATATCTTCCAATTTATTATAGTCTCATCTGTACCTTTAGTCATTCAGACTGGAAAACAATACAAGAATACGCTAGGAACTAAGCAATCAGAGATACAAGAGTTTCCTGAAATACATAAAATCCTCTTTTGCTGAATGCAGTGGTGAAGCAGATGCCTCCTGTATTATCTACTCTCCTCCCCACACACACATCCACCACACTTCACGTTTACTATCCTGGTTAAAGTATTAGTAACTTCTGGGAATTGAATATTTATAAAGCCTTGTCAGACTTGGGTAGCTGGAAGAATGTGGTTGAAGAGGGAAGCAGATAAGAAAGTGAGAAATATGTTACTAGATGCACAGAGAACACCTTTATACAAATGTATAGCAAATTCCATTAAACTATTAGGAATTCATTCTCAAGACTAGAAAGCATTCTAGTCTGTAATAGACTTTAGTGAAATTCAAAAACCTATGGGAAGAATAATACTCTTAGATGTGTCCACTAATATCTTAGATGAAGTTGCTAGCAAGCTAGGAAACAGCAAAGCCCTACAGAAAGGAAAACCAGGCTAGGCAACCAGTGGATGAAAGAGCAAAAATAGGCAAGGAGAGAGGCTGAACAAGGAGAATGGGAGGTACCAAAGATAAGTGTTTGTCTGCTTCATAAAATTTTTTAAATTTATCTTTATTGTTGAAAGTATTACAAAAGCCCCCCCCCTTTGATCTCCCCCACCCCACTTCAGTCTCCTTCCCCTGCCTTCCCCGCACTACTGTCCTTGCATGTCCTATGCATATAGGCATATAAATTCATTGGTTAATCTCCTCTCCCACCTTGTTCCCTCTAAAATACATCACTCTGTTCCATGTCTCTGGATCTATTTTGTTCATCAGTTTATTTTGTTCATTAGACTCCACATACAAATGAGATCATGTGATACTTGTCTTTCACTGACTGGCTTATTTTGTTTAGCATAACAACATCAGGTCCCTCCATGCTGTCTCAAAGAGTAAAAGATCCTTATTTTTTTTCTTTTTCTTCTTTTTTTACAGACACATAGTATTCCATTGTGTAAATGTATCACAGTTTTTTAATCCACTCACCTATTGATTGGTACTTAACGCTGCTTTGAACATGGGGGTGCATATAATCTTTCTGATTGTTGTTTCTGTTTTTTAGGATATGTTCTTAGAAGTGGGATTAGTGAGTCAACTGGCAGTTTCATTTTTAATTTTTTGAGGAAAATCCACATTGTTTTCCATAGTGGTTGTACCAGTCTGCATTCCCACCACCAGTGTACTAGGGTTCCATTTTCTTCACAACCTCGCCAGCACTTATTGTTTGTTGATTTATTGATGAGAGCTCTTCTGGCAGGTGTTAGGTGGTACCTCATTGTCATTTTGATTTGCATCTCTCTGATGATTAGTTACATTGAGCATTTTTCCATATGTCTCTTGGCCATTTGTATGTCTTCTTTGGGGAAGTGTCTATTCAGGTCTTCTGCCCATTTTTTTTTAATTGGGTTGTCTTTTTTTTGTTGTTGAGTTTTATGAGTCCTTGAGATATTTTGGAAATTAACCTCTTATCAGATGTATCATCGGCAAATATTTTCTCCCATGCAGTGGGCTCCCTTTTGATTTTGATGCTGGTTCCTTTTGCTGTGCAAAAGCTTTTTATGTTGATGTGGTCCCATTTGTTTATTTTTTCCTTTGTTTCTCTTGCCCAAGGCAATATATTAGTGAAAACTCTGCTCCATGAAATGTCTGATATTTTGCTGCCTATGTTTTCTTAAAGGATATTTATAGTTTCACCACTTACATTTAAGTCTTTATCCATTTTGAGTTTATTCCTGTGTATGGTGTAAGTTGGTGGTCTAGTTTCATTATTTGCATGTACCTGACCAATTATCCCAATACCATTTATTGAAGAGACTGCCTTTACTCCATTGTATGCTCTTGTCTCCTTTGTCAAATATTAATTGAGCATAATGGCTTGGGTCGATTTTTGGGTTCTCTGTTCTGTTCCGTTGATCTTTATGCCTGTTCTTGTGCCAGTACCAGGAAGTTTAGATTAATGTGGCTTTGAAGTATAGCTTGATATTTGGTGTTGTGATTCCTCCAACTTTGTTCTTCTTTCTCAAGATTGCTGCAGCTATTCAGGGTCTTTTATGATTCTATCTAAATTTTTTCAGTACTTGTTCTAGCTCTGTGAAGTATGACATTGGAATTTTAATAGGGATTGCATTGAATCTATAGATTGCTTTGGCTAATATAGATATTTTAATGATATTAATTCTACCAATCCATGAACACAGTGTATTCTTCCATGTGTTTTTATCTTCCTCTATCTCTTTTTTCAACCTTTCTGGTGACAGGTCTTTTACCTCCTGGTTAAGTTTATTCCTGTGTATCTTAATTTTTTGTTGCAATAATAAATGGGATAGTTTTTTAAAGTTTTTGTTTCTGAGAGTTCATTATAGGTGTATAAAAATGCCATAGAGTCAGGCCACAATTGGCTCAGTGGTTGAGCTTCAACCTATGAACCAGGAGATCAGGATTCAATTCCTAGTAATGGAACATGCCCGGTTTGTGGGCTTGCTACCCAGTGTGGGGTGTACAGGAGGCAGCCGATCAATGATTTTTCTCTCATCACTGATGTTTTTATCTCTCTGTCATCCTCTCTAAAATAAATAAAAATATATATTTTTTAAAATGCCATTGACTTCTGGGTGTTAATTTTGTACTCTGCTATTTTGCATAATTCATTTATTAAATGTAGAGGTTTGTTTTGGTGGAATCTTAAGGGTTTTCTATGTACAATATTATGTCATCTGCAAATAATGACAGTTTTATATGCTCCTTTCCAATTTGGATGTCTTTTATTTTTTCTTCATGTCTGACAACTGTAGCTAAGACTTCCAGTACTATGTTGAATAAAAGTGGAGAATGTAAGACAGCCCTGTCTTTTCCTTGATATTAGAGGAAATTATTTTAGTTTTTTCCCATTGAATATGATGTTGTCTGTAGGCTTGTTATATATGACTCTTATTATGTTTAGGTATGATCCTTCTATTCCCACTTTGCTAAGAGTTTATTTTAAAAAAGGGTGTTGAATTTTGTCAAATGCTTTTTCTGTGTCAATTGAAATGATCATGTGATTTTTGTCTTTCAATTTGTTTATGTAATGCATCATGTTTATTGATTTACAAATATTGTACCAGTCGTGCATCCCTGGAATATATCCCACTTGCTCATGGTATATGATCTTTTTCATATATTTTGTTGAGGATTTTAGGATCTATGTTCATCAGGAATTTTAGCCTGGAATTCTCTTTCTTTGTAGTGTCTTTATCTGGTTTTGGAATTAGTATAATGCTGGCCTCATGAAAAAGCTGAAAAGTCTTCCTACCGCTTCAATTTATGTTTTTTTTGAATAGCTTTACAATGATAGGTGTTTGTTCTTCTTTGAACACTTGGTAAAATTCCCCTCTGAAGCTGTCTGAACTAGGGCTTTTGTTTTCCGGGAGTTTTTGATTATTCAATTTCATCAGTTGTTAATGACCTATTCAGGTTTTCTGCTTCTCCCTGATTCAGTTTTGGAAGATTGTATTTTTCTAGGAATTTGTCCATTTTGTCCAGGTTGCCAGCTTGTTGGAATATAGTTGTCCATAGTATATATTTTTTATAATCCTTTGTATTTCTGTGGGTTCAGTTGTTACTTTGCCTCTTTTGTTTCTGATTTTGTTTATTTGGGTCTTCTCTCTTTCTTTCTTCATGAGTCTGGCTAGAGGTTCATCAATCTTGTTTATCTTTTTAAAGAACCAGCTCTTGGTTTCATTGATCTGCTATATAATTAGTCTGTATGTCATTTATTTCCACTCTGATCTTTATTATTTCCTTCCTTCTACTTACTCTGGGCTTTTCTTGTTGTTCTCTTTCTAATTCTTTAATTTGTAGGGTTAGATAGTTTATTAGAAATATTCCCTGAGGTGTACCTGTAGTACTATGAAGTTCCCTCTCAGAACTGCTTTCCCTGTGTCCCATAGATTTTGGATTGTTGTGTGTTCACTTTCATTTGTTTTCAGGAAGTTTTTTTTTTAATTTCTTCCTTGATTTCATTGGTAACCAACTGATTTTTTAATAACATGCTACTTAGCCTCCATGTGTTTAGATGTTTTTTGGGATGTTTTCAATGTCATTGATATCTAGTTTCATGCCAATGTGACCTGAGAAGATGCTTGATATGATCTCAATCTTCTTGAACGTTTAGAGACTTAGTTTGTGTCCTAACATGTGGTCTATCTTTGAGAATGTCCCATGTGCACTGGAGAAGAATGTATATTCTGTAGCTTTGGGGTGAAATGTTCTGTAAATATCAAATCTATTTGATCTACTATGTCACTTAGAGTTGCTGTTTCCTTGGGTTGAATTTTTTTCTAGAAGCTCTATCCAGTGATGACAGTGGGTGTTGAAGTCCCCTACTATGATTGTATTGCCATATATCTCTCCCTTAAAATCCTCCAGACGATTTTAAAATGTATTTGGGTGCCCCTGTATTGGCTGCATATATGTTTACCAGGGTTATACCTCTTGTTGTATTGATCCCTTTAGTATTATGCAGTGGACTTCATTGCTTTTGTGACGGCCTTCATTTTGTAGTCTATTTTGTCAGATATGATATTGCTACCCCAACTTTTCTTCTTCATTTCCATTTTCATGGAAAATTTTTTCCCATCACTTCACTTTCATCCTGTGTGAGTCTTTTGTTCTGAGGTGGGTCTCTTGTATACAGCATATATATGGGTCTTATTTTCTTATCCATTCAGCTACCCTATGTCTTTTGACTGGAACATTTAAGCCATTTATAAGCCATTCACATGTAAGGTTATTATTGAAACAGTACTTATTTGTTGCCATTTTTATACCTTATGTCTGTTCATCTATCTCTCTATTTACAATAGTCCCAGTTTCTTTAGCATTTATTGCAGTGCTGTTTTGGTGGTGATAAACTGTTTTAGCCTCTTTTTTTGTCTTAGAAACTATTTCACCATCAATTTTGGATGATAGTCTCACTAGATAGAGTAGTCTTGGATTAAGTCCCTTGCTTTTCATTACTTTGTATACTTCATACAACTCCCGTCTGACCTCAAGTATTTCTATTGAGAAATAAGCTGACAGTCTAATGGTAGCTCTCTTGTAGGTAACTTTCTGTCTTTCTCTTGCAGCCTCTAAGATTCTTTCTTTGTCTTTAATGTTTACCATTTAATGATATAACTCTCCTCCTCCAAAGCCGTTGGCATTTTAATCATGATGTGTCTAGATATAGGTCTTTTTGGGGTTCATCTTGATTGGGACTCTGTGTGTTTTCTGAAATTGAGTGACTTTTCCTTCACCAGCTTAGGGAAGTTTTCTGTTATTTCTTCAAACAGGTTCTCTATTCATTGCTCAGATTCTTCTTCTTCTGGACCCCTATTATATAGATGTTGTTACATTTAATGGTGTCCCAAAGTTCCCTTAAGCTCTCCTCCTACTTTTTCATTTTTTTCCAATTGTTGTTCTGAATGTTTTTGGTTTTTTTCCTACCTTGTATTCTAATTTGTTGATTTGGTCCTCGGCTTCTTCTAGTCTACTGTTGATTCCTTCCATGGTATTTTTTATTTCACCTATGTCATTCTTCATTTCTGCTTGATTCTTATTCATGGTTTCTACCTCTTTTTTATGCTGTAGTTTTCATTAAGTTTCATAATGTTATCATTACATTCCTTGTGGGTCTCACTAAGCTGTTTGAGCAACCTTATAACCATTACTTTGAATTCTTTATCTGAAAAATTGCTTGACTCCATTTCATATAGTTTCTTGCCTAGCGATTCCTCCTTCTCTTTCATTTTGGGCTTGCTTCTTTGTCTCCCCACTTTTGCTATCCATTTGTATTTGTTTCTCTGTATTCAACCGAACTGTTACGCCTCCCAGTCTTCGTGGGGTGGTCTCATGTAGTAGGTATTTTGTGGGACCCAGTGTTGTAGTCTCTTGTATCTCCTGAGCTGGGTGCTTTAGGAATGCTCCTTGTTTGAGTTATTTGGGTTCTCCTGTTGTAATGGGGTCTTGAATGTTGTTGTCCTGTTCATGGATGGAATCTCCTCTCAGTCTGGCTGAGTGTGAGGCTCGCCCCCTACCACATCAGGTGAGCTGTTGTGGAGGTGCTGATAGAACAGAACAAAAAAACAACAAAACAAAAGAAGAAGCAAAATAAACAAAAAAACATACACAAGAGCTCTACAACAATAACAAATGCAACCACAAAATAAGAGAGAATTAGGTAAGAGAATAGAGAGTAATAATGACAGAAGAAAATAAAGCAAGTAGATGACACATAATAAGAAACGGAATGAAGATAAAGCAGGAGAAAAAAAAATAGAGTAGGAAAAGAGAAGAGAAAAATTAGATATATGAAAGAAACAATAGAGACTAAAGTAATAACAAATCAGTACATCAGACAGATAAAGAACATACATTTTACAAAGGGGAAAAAAAGAGAGAAAAAAGTGATGTTCATCTCAGCAGAGTTTAGTGCCTCCTTGGAGCTCCCTTTGGATCCTACTCTTCTGATGACTGTGCCTGACTGTTCTGTCTGCCAATTCTGTGCTGCCCAAGAGGTACTTAGGTGCTAACCATTGTCAGAAACTCTCCTCCTTCAGCTTTCAGCAACCTGCTGAAGCTTCAAGAAATCCACAGTTTGTGTCTGTCTCCACAGAACTTGGCTGCATGAGGGAGGGGGCAAGCTGAACTCTAAGGCCTGTTTGTTAGCAGCACGGGTCCCAGGGCTGGTTCAGTAAACTTTTCCAGGTTCTCCAGGCTCTGCCTCTGCCCGCCTTCACCTGCCAGCCAGCTGTCAATCTTAACATTGCGTACCGCATAGAAATCTCTAAGACATACGCCAGGGACCGGATGTTTTTGGGCAAACTGCACGTTGTTTAAGTCATCATAACTACAGATCATAATGCGCTTTGGGGTGTTGTTTTTCAATAATTATAACATTTTTATTTACAAAAACAATTAAACAATTAAAGTTTCTAGTACTTTTTTAACGTATGGTACTGTGTAAAACATTTTGCTCTATGAAGAGGGACCAAACAAAATTTACATAAGTATCTAGATTCACTCCTTTTTCCATGGGCGGCACAAACTCTGCAGGCTCTCGTAGGAAATTTTTTCTTTCCACTCGCTGGAATACACGTAGGTTCATGCTGCTTCATATCACCTGCCAACCTTTTGGGTGGATCTTTACGAGGTGCTCTCCTTGCACCCCCAGGGGAAGGGCTGGACAGATTTGTCTCTGGTTCCGGAGAGCCTTCATTATTGTCATCCGTTATCCAGTCTCTCGCCACCGATAGCAGAAACTGTTTATACTTCATTTTTGCTTGTGGATTGAGGACGTTGTACACTCTAAATGAATGGAAAAGTCCACAGTTTATAAGGTACAGCACTACTTTTTTTGTCCATGTCATCGTTTTCCTTAGAATGGAACAACACGAAAGGAATTGATCTGCACGGTCAATGCCTTTCATGTGGGCACTGTATTCCTTAATGCAGGTAGGTTTTACAATATTCTCTCCCGTTTTTCTATTTTTTTTTTCCTGTTGTCGAGACAGAAGTGTCATGGATCGTTGATATCATTTGGACAACCCGCTTGTCTTTCCATGCTAGGAGAAGAATATCGCCTTTTCTGGAAAATATTATGTCACCTTTCTTCATTCTTGATGTTTTCATTTTCAAATTTGGCGGTAAACCTCTACTCTCCCTAATAGTCCAACAGACTCTAGTTTTGTTCTATACCAGCAATTCAGCAGTAGATGTAGCATTGTAATAATTATCCTGGTAAATATGGTGCCATATGCCAAGAGAGGGTCCAAGGACTGAAAGAACAGTTTCTTGCAATTTCCTTCCTTCAGCAGTGTATATCTCCATATTGCAGATATAGCTGGTGTCACTCTCGCACACCATCCAAACAAGCAAACCGTATTTTGTTATTTTCGCTGGGTTGTACGTGTGACATTTTAAACGTCCTCTCCATGGAATCATTCCCTCGTCCAAAGACAACTGTTGCTTTGGTTTGTATATTGTTCGAAATTTATGCAGCAAATAATCCAGCACAGGTTGGATCTTGAAAAGTCTCCCTGAGCGACTGTCCATTTTGGCGCTATCATTGAAATGCCAGAATGTCCATATTTGCTCAAATCTATGGCGACTCATTGTCTGTGGAAATATAGGGGCACATATCAAAGGATCTGTTGACCAATAGTCTTTCAAGCTATCTTTTCTTGTTTGACCCATCAGAATAATTAGGCCAAGGAATTTCTTGATGTCCTTCTGTGTAACCGGAGACCACTTTAGTGTTCTAGATGGTGTTTTGCGTTTCATTGCGGTTTGATCGTGATAGTTGGACAGCTCTTTGCACAACATCTCAAACAATTCATCACCAAAAAAGAGATTGGTCACAGAGGGTACAGAGTCACACTGAGACGGAAATGTAGTGACCCCAGCATGACCTTCAAACATTTGTAAGCGTGGTGGTGTGTCAATTTCAGACCAACAATTACCAGTAGCTTCATCAGTGTCGGAATCACTTGAAAGCACCGCCACCTTGAGCTTCCTTACAGGTCTAATAATTTTTTAAAAAATATATTTTTTTATTGATTTTTTACAGAGAAGAAGGGAGAGGGATAGAGAGTTAGAAACATCGATGAGAGAGATCGATCAGCTGCCTCCTGCACGCCCCCTACTGGGGATGTGCCTGCAACCAAGGTACATGCCCTTGACTGGAATCGAACCAGGGACCCTTCAGTCCGCAGGCCGACGCTCTATCCACTGAGCCAAACCGGTTCGGCCAGGTCTAATAATTTCACTGTCAGTAGAATCAGTAGAATCATCTCCGGAATCGTCAAAACAGTCATCCGCATCTTCGATCTCACTAAGAATATCTGATAAATTATTGTTAAATACTTCCGGAAGTGTATCAGTTTCGTTGGTTTCCTTCCTTTTTCTGAGAGAGGGCATTTCTAAAAGCGCCAGGAACTTGAAGACGAAGACTATTTGAATGACCAAAATACAATGTAACTTCAATGCTTTATGGGTTCGTGCAATTATATAGTTTTTCGTAGATTGACCTGCATGGTTTCCACCAATGAGATCGCTTCATTCGATGTGGACTGTGCAACGCCAGCACAGCCAAGGGTGTCTCTGAGTGGGGGCGGGGTGGGGGGGTGAAAGGATTAAGGAAAGACAGACAAGAGAATAATAGCTGGGTCTCGGTGGGATGCTGCTCCCTGAAGAGGAGACAACGCCAGCGCCCACAAGCCGTGTCTTTATTTTATAGCAGATGCCACGAGGCAAAGTAGGGGCGTGATCACATTGTTTACAGCATTCTCGTGAGTCTCAACCCTACTCACCTACAGGCACCCTAACTCTATCACAAGGCACGTGGGGCTACGTGTTTGGACCATAGGTTCAAGCTTACAACCACAGCCGTTGGCTATGATTGTGCTGGGAGGGCCCTGCCCTCCAGCTGGGACTTGCACGTGGCAGTGAGAGGACCCTGTCCTTTCATTAGTCTGAGGCTTGAACCTGGCCAAAACACCGTAATCGCACCCCACAGTGGACAAGACAGTGTGTTGACATCTAAGGTCCATAACAGATGGCGCGTGAAAAACGAGAACACTCGTGATCGGTCCTTAACAGATGGCACGCGAAACACAAGAAAATTTGTGAGTGGTACGCAATGTGTTAATCACTTAAAAGTCTGTTTCTAAAAGGGCTGGAGGCAGAATTGGGAATATAGACTTCTGGGTCTCCTGTGAGGGGGAGGTGCCATTCAGATTTCAAGGAAAGTGATGAGTGTTTCCCTGTAGGAGAGCTACTCCTCTGAGAGTGTCCCAGAATATTATTCTGTCCTCCACTGAGCAGAGATCCTCTTATGCAATCCAGTGTGAGCAGCTAGATACCGGAAGTTTCTATCAACTCTCCGTGTGGGGGAACCACCAGTCAGGTTCCCTGGATAGTGAGGTGGTCAGCCCCACCCTCCATCCAGTCACTTCTGCTTCCTGAGACTGTTCAAACCCGTAGGCTGGGCCTATGCTGCTGTCTCCTCTGTAAAGGTGGGGATGCAGGGTGTGACAGGCAGGGCATGCTGTCTCACCTAGGGCGGGGCTTTTTCTTTTCTTGAGCTGTCTTCTGTTGGGGGGGCGGGGGCTAGCACCTCTCAGTTAAAATGGTTGTTTCAGTTTGGGGAGGTAAGACCGACCGAATAGAGAATTCACAGCTGCTGCTTTTCCCATCCCCCAGTGCTTCCCACCCCAGCCTCTCCTTAGGCACCTCAAGTGCTCACCTCCTTCCCTCCTCCAAAGCCTCAGGTGAGTAACTACGAACAAAACTCCTGTGTTCTGGGTTTAAAAAAAGAAAAAGAAAAAAATATATACCTGAGGCTTTCTCTCTGACTCACTCCAATCTACCAGCTCTGATCACCTGGGCAGCAAGAAGCCTTGCTGCCTTTCATGGTTGGATGTTACCTGGGCCACTGGGCTGTGGAGCCGGGCCTGGGTTACAGGCCTTGATCTTCTCAGGAGAGTAACCCTCTTGTAGCTGAGAGATCCTTCCTCCCTCTCAAACTGCTGGGTCAACCCCCTCTCACAACCTCGCCCTTACTACCAGTCTCCAGGCGTTTTCTGTCCTTCCTTGATATCCCTCTCCTCCTCAGCTGGACCTCAGTTGGTAATTCCAGGTGAATGGTCTCCAATTTGGTTTTATTTCCAGCCTGGTCCTGGGAGTCAAGAAAGATCTGCCTATTTGGCCACCATCTTCTCTCCAACTCTGCTTCATAAATTTGATTATGCCCAGCTTTAGATCTTCTGGTTCCCTCTTTGTTTTTCTTTTCCTGAAGATTCCTAATCCTATATTATACTTAATTTCCTAATCTCTGTTCTTTAATTACTAATCCAGAAAGGCTTAATCTGGCAGATTGGGAAATAAAGAATCAGTATGGAATTTCTGGGCACAAATAGAGGAGGTATACAAAAGTAAAAAGCCAAGTTATAAGCAAGAAAATATGAAGTATAGGCAAATCGGTATAATGGCTCTTTCTCTGTTTCTCACCCGAAGTAACATTCAGGATCAAAGTTACATTACACAATCTTTAGATTAGAAAAAAAATTAGAAGGTAGTCCAGAGAGAGAACTTTAAAACAAAATGCATCTGGGACTATTGGATTATAAACTCTGATCATTAGACAATATAACATAAACTAAAGGAAGAGGAAATTGGCATTAGATTCTACAAAAGAAGAAACTTGCTTTGTATTAGAAGGGGTGGGGGAATACCATGTCTTGAAATTCCTGAGCATCCTAGAAATATTGAGGATTTATTTAAAGTTTCATAAATCAATTATTTCATTTAAAAATATTTTCAGGGAAGTGGGAGCTGGGTGGGGGCAGGCAAATGGGGTAAAATAGGGACATCTGTAATAGTGTCAATGACAACAAAAGAAAAACCATAACAGAATATGAATAAAAATATTTTCAAAATTGTCAAACTATTATAGTTTAAAGATATCTTGTTTTCCTAGGAATATATTAGACATCTGTGTTTACATGTCATGATCTGAAAAACTAATGCAAACAGACATCTTGTAACCAGTGTCTTCTCTATGCTTGTTAAAATATTGCAATACTATATTATTCTTGGAAGGCACAGGTCATGACCATGATTAAAGAAATGTTCTTAAGAATCCAGTCTTCTTGAATGTTGTTTATTATTCCGGAGCCAGATATGCATGCAGCTCCATGTCCTATTTTTAGTTAATTTTCTTCCTTTGTTCATTAGTTTTCTCCTTTAGGGAATTCATTTCTAGCATCTTTTTAAATTAGAGAGTTCGGTGGAATTGGATATAAAAATAAAAACAGCTTTGACAGGAAAACAAAAAAATTCAACAAAAAGAAATACTTCATTTGTCTTTGTTGGGACCAGTATAAAACTCCTTGGCTTCTAAGGCAAAACAAACGTTTTATCTAATTAGCTCTTGTAAATCGTTAAAACATTAACTTAATCTGTGAATTGATCTTTTAAAAATATTTTTTATTGATTTCAGAGAGGAAGGGAGAGATAGAAACATCAATGATGAGAAAGAATCATTAATCAGCTGCCTCCTGCACGCCCCAAACTGGGTATCGAACCTGCAACCCAGGCATGTGCCCTGACTGGGAATCAAACCATGACCACCTGGTTCATAGGTCGACGCTCAACCATGGAGCTACGCCAGCCGAGCTGTGAATTGATTTTTTGCATTTGACGATAAGGTAAATGACTCAAGTTATAATTTCATAATGCATATCAATGTATAGGTTCTATAACCCTTTGAGAAAGGTCTTCCTGGAGTTTTAATCTAAGTTTCTTCAGCTGTCACATTATATGTTCTTGTCTATTTTGTTCCCTGTCAGTATATAGCTCAGGGAACAATTGATTGGATTCCTAGTTATCTTTAAGTCAAAGGACATATTTTGTTCTCTTTAATGACTACCTGGAACTTGTGTTGTTCATATTACTCCAGTATACTTATCCAGTGATTAAAGTAGGAATAAGGACTAAATGGAGGGGAAAAAAGCTTCATGAAAAAGAAAAATCAATTGAAATTACAATAGGAAATTGTACGCTTTAGGTAACTAAAGTTCAATATATGTAGAACTTGTTTTTCCTTTTCCAAATCTGCTTCTTTTACTACCATCATTATATTGGTAATAGAAGCAGTTGTTGATTTCACCCCCCCCACAATTTCTCATATCAATCTCTGGCATTGACCTAGTCTGTGTCCTCATGGTTTCTCACAAAAACCTGTCTCTCAGACTTCTTGCCAATCTTCCACCTCCATCCACACATTTCTTTAAAAGCCCAAACTGAATATCCCTTTGCTTAGAAACCTTCATTAGCATTCATTTACTTACATAATTAAGACTAAATTCTTTAGCAATGGAGTTCAGGGTTTTTTATAACCTATTTCAGCCTCCCTTTCCAACCTCATTTCCAGCCACTCATTTCCATGCAACTTATATGCTAGTTATCAGGACTTGCTTTTTATTATGTTATTTTTCTCCCAGGTGAACCATGCAATTACAGGCCTGTTTTTGTTTTCCTCATGCTTTTTCCCTCTGCCTAGGATGCCCTCACCACCTTCAACCACTGATAAATTCTAACTCATCTTTAAAGATACACTATTTTTAAAAAAAATACGTTTTTATTGATTTCAGAGAAGAAGGGAGAGGGGGAGAGAGAAACATCAATGATGAGAACCATTGATTGGCTGTCTCTTGCATGCCCCCTACTGCGGATCGAGCTAACAACCCAGCATGTGCCCTTGACCAAAATCGAACCTAGGACTCTTCAGTTCACAGGCTGACGCTCTCCACTGAGACAAATCGTCTAGCAGTGGTCGGCAAAACTGCGGCTCGCGAGCCACTTGCGGCTCTTTGGCTCCTTGAGTGTGGCTCTTCCTAAGCCTTAGGAGTACCCTAATTAAGTTAATAACAATGTACCTACCTATATAGTTTAAGTTTAAAAAATTTGGCTCTCAAAAGAAATTTCAATCGTTGTACTGTTGATCTTTGGCTCTGTTGACTAATGAGTTTGCCGACCACTGGGCTAGGGCAGAGATACACTTTCAAATATCACCTTTGCTCCACAGATTTCCCTTCATTTCCTCCACAACCATGATCCTCACTTTAGGCACACAGAAATAATTGTTCCTTCATGTATGTTCCTGTAAGCACTTCTCTTAAAGCTCTTACCAATTTATTTCATACATTGATTGTACGTGTATACTAGTAATGATGTATTGCCTGTTTCTCCCAACCCTGCTGAGTATGTATCACCATGCTCTATACTAAACGACCCTGTTCACCCTTAAGCTACAGCTAATTGGACTAAAGAGGAAATACTGTTATGCAATGGATAGATCTGCTGGTCACCACATTAAACAAGTGGTCGAATTAACCTCAACAATAGTGTAGTGGCTT
Source organism: Myotis daubentonii (assembly GCF_963259705.1). Lineage (NCBI taxonomy): Eukaryota > Metazoa > Chordata > Mammalia > Chiroptera > Vespertilionidae > Myotis > Myotis daubentonii. The sequence continues at coordinate 44,504,516 of NC_081861.1, read as the reverse complement.
GACATCATGTGCCTCCTGATTTGATGCTATGGGAATTATACACACCACTGAGGTGATCTTGCTAGATATGCTTCATCTTAAGCCAATTATAAAGAAATTCAAATAAATTCAAAATGTGGGGCATTCTGCAGAACTTCTTGCCTGGACACTTCAAAAGACTCAATGAAATGCAAAACAGGGAGGTAATAGGAACCTCACATCTATTCTGTGAATCTTGAGAGCTATGAGCCAGATCCCCATAGAATTCAAGCCAGATTAGTAACTCCCTTCCTAGAATCCAGCAAAGACTCAAATCCTTTCAGAAATATAATGGACTGCCCTGAAGAGTGCGGCTCAATTGGTTGGAGAGTCGTCCCATGCACGGAAAGGTTTCAGGTCTGATTACTGGTCAGGACACATACCGAGGTTGTGGGTTTGATCCCTGGTAGGCCAATTATCAATATTTCTCTCATACATTGATATTTCTCTCTCCCTCTTTCTTCTTCCTCCTCTTCCTCCTCTTCCTCCTCCTCCTCCTCCTCCTCCTCCTCCTCCTCTTCTTCTCCTTCTTCTTCTTCTTCTTCTTCTTCTTCTTCTTCTTCTTCTTCTTCTTCTTCTCCTCCTCCTCCTCCTCCTCCTCCTCCTCCTCCTCCTTCTCCTCCTCCTTCTTCTTCTTCTTCTCTAAAATCAGTGTCACTGACAGGAAAGCCAGAATTTCTTTTTTCTTTCTTTTTTTTTAAAGACCATATTTCTTTGTTTTGTCATCCCCCCTGGCCCCCGTATAAAAAAGGATCCCAATATCAAGGTAAGGAAGGGGAGAACAAGGGACATACTCCTTGGTGTCAGGAAATAGGAGGGCAGGAGAAGGATAATCCCCAAAGGAGGGGAGGGAGGGGAATGTTATTAAAGCAGCCAGCAAAATATTCCCTGTAAAAAGTTGGAGGAAGCATCTCCACAGCCTCAGATAAAAAGACACAGAGCACCTTCTTGGTGGGGGGCTCTGCACTCAAGTGTTCAAAGGAAGGTAAGTGACAGCTTCTCTTCTCGGTTCTGTTGCAGCGACTCCATTGCTCACTATGGGTTACCTTCTTCCTTTTGTAGAGGGTGCTGCAGGGCTCAGAAGGCAGAGATTCGCTTGTGAGGGTTAAAAGTCAGCACCTCCAGCAGCAGCTGTGCTCCAGACTCCTCCATCTCCGGTCTCATCGACTGCACTGGGCAGGGCCCTCTCAGGGGAAGGCTCCTCGGGGTAGAGACACATCTCGGGGCCAATGTTCCTCTGGAGGCAGCTCAATCAGGTCAAAGATTTTGCCCAATTGGTCAGCTTCAAAGTTTCCGCAGAAGAGAGGCTTTTGACAAAACATCCCTGCGAAGATACAGGCAATGCTCCACAAGTCCACAGGTGTTGCGTATGTGGACTGCAGATGAACTTCCAGAGCACGGTACCAGAGTGTAACAAGCACAGGTGTAAGTGCCATCTGGTAGCTGTAGATTCTGGCCAGGCCAAAGTCAGCCAGCTTGACTGGCTCATCACTTGTCACCAGAATATTCTCTGGCTTCAGGTCTCAGTGAACAATGCAATTGGCATGAAGAAAATCCAGGCCTCTTAGAAACTGGCGCATCAGATCCTTGATGGCCTCCACTGGCAAGCCTGGTGGGGGTCCCTTGTCCAGATACGTCCTTAGGTCTTGGTCCACATGCTCAGACACCAGGGTCGCTTTGGTCTCCTGGTCAGTTCGGGCGGTGGCACAGACATCCATCATCCGGGCAAATTGGGATGCTCAAAAGCCTCCAGCTGCCTCAGTAAGTCCACCTCACGAACTGTGCTGATGGGAAGGGCCCCTCCAGCACCTCCTCCACTGGGGACTCTCACGCTCTTGAGGGCCACAGAGTGGCGACTGTGGGGATCACGGGCCTTGTACACCGTCCCATAGGCACCAACACCAATCTCAGCCACTGGCTCATATCATGGAGTAGCCATTCTCAGATTAGAAAAGACCTTCTCCCGGCGCGGGGAACTGCGGGGCGGACCGTTATCGGGGCCTGGGAGCCGGTTTCTGCGGCACCATACACTTGATCTCTGGCCGGAGCAGCTGGGCCATATGGGCCGACCATAGACATGGGCCGACCATAGACACGGGCCGCAAGCTAGAGTGGACCCCCCACCATGTCAAAGCCAGAATTTCTTATAAATGTCAAGCAGCTTAATCTACACATTCCTGTCATTCTTGCTCACCTCCCAGAATGTAAATTCATTCAGTTATATGTTCTCCCTCTATTATTTCTCTTCTACTGACTGAACACACCACTTATCACTTTATTTCTTACCTCTCCATTATACCTTTTAAACTTTCATTACATTTTTTGGACTTTATGCTTTATTTTTTATTACATTTTAACAAACTGTACTAGTATGTACGTTCCTTCACTGATGGTAACTTTCTTCTCTGATCTTAATTTAAACAGGTTTCTCTTACCATACCATCAGTAGAAGCTGCTATTTGTTTTACATTCAATTTAACTCTGGGTAAAGTGATGGGATCAGTGGCCTCTTCATTTCGTGCTACTTTTAGAGTCTCACATATCTAGTTGCCTGTGAAAACCTTGGTTGATGCCATCTAGCTCTAATCACACCTTTTTTTGGTTGTGGAACTACCTAATCTTCCTCCATTCAATCAACATTTGACTCATGGTTAGTTCAGCATTCTTTTCTACTCAAAGTCCTCACACTTTAGGGGACTTCATAGCTATGTTAATGACCTATCCATCATTCTGGACTTTTACTACCTGAACCTCTATCTTCAATGCCTCTACCCCACTTCAGCCACACACTTCAGTGGAAACACTGTGAACCTTGTAGTGGTCCAGGACTAACTACTTCTGAAATAAATTTGTTTGCTATACTATTTGACAATATTTCCAAGATTCTCACTCTACCAATATCAAAGCATCAATTGTTCAACCACCATCTCACAGACCCATCTACTCCAACCATCTAATACTTTCTTTGTCTTTGCTGTTCTTCCTTATCAAATTGAGATTTCATAGTCTATCAATCACTTCAACCCTCTGTTGCCAGTGTCCTCACCTCCTATGTTTTGTGACCTAACATTTGCTTGGTATACTGTTCTGTATAAAAGGTGTTCTTAATCAGAAAGGTTAACTGTGCTGTTGAAATCTTCTTTATCCTTACTCATTTTTTATGAATAAAAACCACTAAGATAAATATGTTAAATAGATATAATAAATGATAAATTTATTTTTTATTTTCTATCTATAGATTTTGCTTTTTAAGTATATTAAGGCTAAGATATTAGGTACACACAAGTTTGGGCTTATATCTTCATGATGAGCTGAAACTTTTATTATGTGGTAACTGTTTATGGAAATGTGTCATAATTATTGTCTATGCTGCTTCAGAATAATACATAAGCTCTTTACTGTTAAAATTTGCCTGTTAACTTTACAATAATTTTACATCAGCTATACAGTGAATCTGATAAACAGCATACACCTGTATATTTTTGTCTTTTATATTTTGATTCATTCTGGCAATCTGGCTTTAACTGGAAATTTAGGTCTGTCTACATTTACTGTCTAAAGTTATTATATATTTGTGTCTTACTTGTCTGTATATTTCTATTTTCTTTAGAAATAACAAATCATCCTATATAATAAAGAGGGGATATGCTAATTGGCCCTCATGCCATTGCAAAGATGGCAGTACCCACAGCCAATAAGGAGAGAATATGCTAATTGACTGCCACACCCTCAAAGATGGCAGTGCCCACAGCCACAAGATGGTGGCGCCCAGTCTCCTCAGCCCCGCCAGGGCGGCAGGTGCGCACCTGCCTCCAGAGTCCCCCAGTCCCCTCATCCTTGTAGCCACCCAGGGCCAACCAGAGGTGCAGACAAGCCTCAGATGGCGGCTGACCAGCCGCCCAGGGCTGCCCGAGGCTCTGGTAACCAGGGCTGGCCGAGGCTTGCGCTGCAGGCAGTGGCGGCAGCAGAGGTGTGATGGGGGCATCGCCTTATCCTGATTGCCGGGTCACCTCCTGCCCCTAAGGGCTCCCAGAATATGAGAGAGGGCAGGCCGGGCTGAGGGAACCCCCCTCCAGAGCATGAATTTTCATTCACTGGGCCTCTAGTTGGGATATAATTCACATATAAAATTCACCCTTTTGTTTTAGGTCTCATGTTTTAATTATCTTTTAAAATTACACTTTACAGTCAATATTATTTTGTACTAATTTCAGATGTATACCACAGTGGTTAGACATATACTTTAAAAAGTTTTGCCCCTCATATTTCCAGTACCCAACTGGCACCATATATAGTTTATTAATATTCACTAAATTTCATATGCTGTACTTTGCATTCCCATGAATATTTTATAACTACCAATCTATATTTCTCAATACTTTCACCCCTATTACCCACCAACTGTGCAAGAGGTTCTCTTTTCTCCATATCATCACCAATACTTGTTGTTCATTGCTTTATTGATGATAGCCATTCTGACAGGTGTGAGATGATATCTCATTGTGGTTTTAATTTGCATTTCTCTGATGATTAGAGGTGTTGAGTATCTTTTCATATGGCAAATTACCATCTATATGTTCTTGAAGAAGTCTCTGTTCATTTTTTTTAACTGGATTATTTGCTTTTTGGGGGGGTGTTTGTCTGTATCAGTTCCATATAAATTTTGGATATTAACCCATTATAACATCATTAGCTAATATGTTCTCCCATTCAGTTGGTTGGTTGCCTTTTCATTTTGTTGATGGTTTCTTTTGCTGTGCAATAGCTTTTAATTTTGATGTAGTTCCATTTGTTTATTTTTGTTTTTGTTTCCCTTGCCTGAGGAGGTATATCAGAGAAATTATTGTTAACAGAAATGTTACAGATTTTACTGCATATGTTTTCTTCTAGTTTTATGGTTTCAAATCTTACATTTAAGTCTTTAATCTATTTTGAGTTTATTCTTATATATGGTGTAAGGAGGTGATCTAGTTTCAGGTGTTTTTTTTTGCATGTATCTGTCCAATTTTCAAAACACCATTTATTGGTCTGTCTTTACCCATTGCGTTTTTGCCTACCTTGTCAAATATTAATTGACCATATAGACACAGGTATATTTCTTTTTTAATATATATTTTTTGTTGATAATATTACTCTCTACCCTTACCCCCCTTACTCTCCTCCTCCCAGCCCCTAGCCACGCCCCCCCCGGTGTTCACCACCCTATTTCCCATGTCCATGGTTTATCTCTTCTCATCCCCCATCCGCACATTGATGTATATCCGTCTGTTCCATGCCTCCATGCTTCGGGTCTTATTTTGTTGGTCAGTTCATTTTGTTCATTAGATTCCACAAATAAGTGAGATCATGTGATATTTGTCTTTCTCAGATTGGCTTATTACACTGAGCATAATAGTCTCCAGGTCCATCCATGCTGTCCCAAAGGGTAAGAGATCCTTCTTTTTGACAGCTGCATAGTATTCCATTGTTAGACAAGGATACATTTCTGAGCACTCTATTCTGTTCCATTGATCTCTGTCTTCCCCTTTCTTAATTTTTTTGGATAGTTTGCAAAGGATGGCTGTTAGTTCTTCTTTGATATTTGGTAAAATTTACATGTGAAGCCATCCAGTCCAGTACTTTTAATTTGTCCAAAAATTTTTGATAACTGCATCAATTTCATTTGTTGTAATTGCTCTGTTCAGATTTTATGTTTCTTCTTGATTCCATTTTGCAAGATTATATGTTTCCAGGAATTTATCCATGTGTTCCAGATTGCCCAATTTTTTGACATATAATTGTTCATATTTTTTATACTCCTTTGTATTTCTATAGTGACAGATGGTACTTTTCCTCTTTCATTTCTGATTGTATTTTATTTAGGCCCTCTCTCTTTTTTTCTTGATGAGCTTGGTTAAAGGGTTATCAATCATTTTTTATTCTTTTAATTAATCTCTTTTAAATTTGATATATGAATGTTATATTCAAGCTTTTTGAACCAGTACCTCATATTAGTCTGTAGTTTTGTTTTAAGTTTGATGAAAGTATTCTGTACCTCATCAGGATTTAGTCTTTTTTTCTTCATCCTCATCAGAGGATATTTTTGCCATTGCTTTTTCAGAGAGTGGAAAGGAGGGAGAGAGAGAGAAACATTGATGTGAGAGACACATCAACTGGTTGCCTCCTACATGCACCCTGATTGGGGGCGGGGAGCAAACCCGCAACCCAGGTATGTGCCCTTGGCTGGAAACCAAACCTGTGACCCTTTGGTGCAAAGGCTGATGCTCTAACCATTAAGCACGCTGGCCAGGGCAGGATTTGTTCTTTATCGTAAGTGGTTCTTTCACAAATTTCTTAATTTATATTGTATCATTGATCTGCTTGAATTTCCTTACTTTCTTTAGCCAGTTTTGATAATGTAGCATTTTCCTTGAAAATAAAAATTTTCTGTATGATTTTAACAGAGTGGAGTTGGTGGTAGGACTAGGTGAAAAGGGTAAAGGGATTGAGAAATACAGATTGGTAGTTACAAAACACTAAAGGGAGATGTAAAGTACATCATGAGATATATAGTTAATAGTGTTGTTTTGACTGTGTGTGGTACTGGTTGGGTACTATAGAAGTTAGGGAGAACAATTTGATTGTCGGGCCACTGTGCTGTGCACTTGAAACTGATGTGGGATAGTGTTGAATATATACCGCAATTGAAAAAAATTAAAATTAAAAAAATAAATTAATTAAAATTTTAAAAAGAATTTACATCATTAGGAGTAAAAAAGGGGATATAAGCATAATGAGTAAAATATTTTGGTTATTACAAGAAATGTTGAAGGTTCTTCTTTAAGAAGAAGAAGAAAAAATGGCTATAAAGAATAAAATGGCAATACATACGTACTTATAAATAATCAATTTAAATGTAAATGGCTTAAATGCTCTAATCAAAACACATAGGGTAGCAAAACAGATAAGAAAATAAGACCCATGTACATACTGTCTACAAGAAACCCAACACACAATGAAGGACACACACAGACTTAAAGTTAAGGGATAGAAATAGATAGATTATGCAAGTGGAAATGAAAAATAAGCTAGAGTACTAGGGTAGCAATACTTATTATATCAGACAAAATAGACTTTAAAACAAAGGCTATAATAAGAGATGAAAAGGACACTACATAAAGATAAAGGTATCACCCACAGTGGAGGCTTGTCGAGGGTTGCAATGGGGAGGAAGCCTCTCCCTCACTGTCAGCACCAGCTGGTAAAGGTGACTGTACAGGTGCGCATTTTCCTTTTGGTAGAAATGGTCCACAGCACTAACTGGTAAGGCTTATGTACAGTATATTGTCAGTATTCTTCTGGTTCAACATACCTTATAGTTCATATATAACCTGTATTAATTGTGTAGATTGTGCATTTAAAGCTGTTACCAAGTTGTCAGAACTTAAGAGCGAAAACAAGGTCATATGTAATATTTTGTTTGTAAGTATCCTTTGTATCATAGCAAAGGAAATGTTTAAAAAATCAACTGTAATAAAGTAATTTTAGTACAAAAAAAGATAAAGGTATCAGTTCAACAAGAGAATATAAATCTTGTAAAATTTATGTACCTAACATAGGAGCACCTAAATATATAAAGCGAATCTTGATGGACATAAAAGGAGAGATCGACAATAATACAGTCATAATACAGGATTTGAAAACACTATTGACATCAATGAATAAATCCCAGACAGAAAATCAACAAGGAAACAGCAGCCTTAACTGACACACTAGACCCAGATCAGATGTATTTAATTGATATTTTCAGAGCATTTCACCCAAAAAGCATCAGAATATACATTCTTTAAAAGTGCACATAGAACATTTTCTAGGATAGACCACATGTTAGTACACAAAAAAGTCTATAAATTTAAGATGATTGAAATCAATCAAGAATCTTCTCTGACTATAATGGCATGAAACTAGAAAACAATCACAAGAAAAAACCTGAAAAGTACACAAAAACATGGAGGCTAAATAACATGTTACTAAACAATGAATGAGTTAACAATGAGATCAAGGAAGTAATCCAAAGAAACCTTGAGACAAATTAAAATAGGAACATCATAATACAAAATTTATAGGACGTAGCATAAGCAGTTGTGAGAAATTTATAGCATTACAGGCCTACCTCAAGAAGCAAGAAAAATCTCAAATAAACAATCTAACTTTACACTTAAAGTAAAGAAAGAACAATACCCAAAGTGAGTGGAAAAAAGAAAATAATGATCACTGTGGAAATAAATGAAATGTCCAAAAAAAATCTCTACAAAAGATCAATGAAACCAAGAACTGTTCTTTAAAAAGATAAACAAGATTGACAAACCTTTAACCAGACTCATCAAGAAAAATAGAGGGAGGAATTCCCAGATGGCTGTAGAGTAGCTGCTGGGAGCAAGTCCACTTGCTCCCAACATCAGACTGGACTTGCTGCTATAACTGCAGAGAATTTGGCTTGAAAAACCAGCTGAACTGTAGTTGATCTTAAGTACTGTAGGCAGGGAATGCAGAGAGGGTGAGCCAACTCACCCATCTGCGAGGCTGGGAAACCTGAGAGAAAGTGCATTAGTGGAGCCCCCACTCCCTGGGAGCATGGAGTCTCAGCCCCACACAGGAATCCCCAATCCAGAAAAACAGAAAAGAGAAGGAGAGCACGCATAGCATCAGGCTTTGGTAATCAGTGGGGATTTGGTCCACCTGGGAATCTCAGACTTCATCATTTCAGGCAAAGAGCAATTTTTTTGTTACAACAGCAGCCTAGGAATTCGCTCCAATCTGTGTCTGTGGAAGGGACCAGTAGCAAAGCTCAAGGCCAGTAGAGGGGTTTGATCGGTACACTCATCAGTGAATATGAGGAGCCCTTTATCCTCTGGAAGAACTTTGGGTAGACATTCAGAAGGGGGCTGGGAAGTGTGGCTTGGGAAAGAGGATCAATCTTGCCCAACTCGAGTGCATGGGTGGCAACACTCCCCCTACATGCAGAATGGCTGGATATTCCCCGTCCTGCTGCGACCCAAGACAAAAGGGAATGGCTATGAACTGGAAATTAGCACAAACATGGCTAGGTCTGATAGTGTGGAGGACAGGGACATTTGGCTCAGTGAGAGCCTGGGCAGAGGACCCACCCAGCCAGGGCTGGATAGGCTGAAAAGCTAGAGTGACAAGTGGGATTGTTTTTTTTTTATCCTCTGCTACTTGGTGTCGTGACTAGGGGTTGCCAGGGAACCAAGCAGAGCTAAGGAATTGCAACTATGTCTCCAGGGATGGACATGTCCTGGGCCTTTCGGCCGGATTATGGGGAAACAGATCTGATCTCCCCAGTGAGTTCAGCCCATGTAGCCCTGGGAATGAGTGGAAGTGCACACCCCGCCCTTCTACAATCTATGGGCATCACCCCAAATGCGAGTCTGTTTAAACCACCTGGCCAGGTCCAGGATACCCCTGCAGAGCCCAGTTCCATGGTGGAAGGAAGAGCAGCTGCGATCAGGGAAATTCAAGATGGGAGACCCAGGCAGACCCAGCCTCTGGGCTATGGAGGCCATGCCTACCAGACTACTTGGGGTTCTCTCTGGCTGTGCTTCTGGCAGGTTGCTGAGCGACAGGCAGGGACAGCAACTGACTGCCAGGGCTGATCAGCAGACCCTGAGCGACAGATGAATGATTACTCTAACACAGGTTTGCTGTAAAAGAGAGGGCTAAGGGACTGCCTGGCTAAAGGAACCAGACAGCCTCATTTGCCTGCCTCTTTAGACTTTTATTGTAACAGCAGTTTAGGATAAAGTTTATCTTTTAGGTACAATCAGTAGGGTAAGTAATTTTGGGAGGATACATGTATCTGTAGTGTCCTTTAAGCAAGGACACCTTACAATTAAGCATAATCTTTAGGGTCTGCATGTGCACAGACGTATTTGGAAAGGTCAAGGAACAACTAGGGGATCCACCTTCAGCCAACTCCCCTACATCAGAATTTCCTCCTTACAAACTTTCCAAGTAAGTCTCCTATGCTCCCCTACAACTGACATTGACTTGCAGCAAAGAATCTTCCAGAAAGCCCAGGACCACACACCAAGAAGCCAGACTCAAACAGTATCAGAGCAAAATCCAGCAAGCTCCACAAACAGCAGACCCAAAAGGTACTTGCAGCAGGCACCAAAACCTGCAGAGGCAAACTCCACATATTTTTACTGATTTATCTTTTTAATCTTTTAATATTTCTTTTTTTTCATTTTATTGTTCTTTTTCCTTCATGTCTCTTATTTTCTCTTTTATTCTTTTTGTTTTTAAGCTTTATTTTTATATTATTTTATACTAGAGGCCCGGTGCACAAAAATTTGTGCACTCGGGTGGAGGGGGGTCCCTCAGACCGACCTGTGCCCTCTCGCAGTCTGGGACCCCTCGGGAGATAACGACCTGCTGGCTTAGGCCTGCTCCCAGGTGGCAGAGGGCAGGCCCAATCCTTAGGTGCAGCCCCTGGTCGGGCTCAGAGCAGGGCCGATTGGGGAGTTGGAGCGCTGCCCCCTGTCATGCACAGAGCAGGGAGATTGGGAGGTTGTAATGCCACCCTCAGTCACGATCAGGGTAGGGCCGATTGGGGGGTTGGGGCACCGTCCCCTGTCACACTCAAGGCAGGGTCGATGGGGAGGTTGCGGCGCCATCCCCTGTCACGCACAGAGCAGGGCCAATCAGGGGGTTGGGGCACTGCCCCCTGTCACTCACAGAGCAGGGCCCATCAGGGGGGTTGGGGCTCTGTACCCTGTCACGCACAGAGCAGGGCCCATCAGGGGGTGGGTTACTGCCCTCTATCACCCACAGAGCAGGGCCGATCAGGGGGTTGGGGTGCCGCCACTGTCACACTCAGGGCAGGGCGGATCAGGGGGTTGGGGCGCAGCACCCTGTCACACTCAGGGCAGGGCTGATGGGGAGGTTATGGCTCTACCCCGTCACACACAGAGCAGGGCCCGTGGGGGAGGAGGGGATGGGGTGCCGCACCCTGTCACACACAGAGCCGCAGGGCGATCAGGGGGTTTGTGCGCTGCCCCCGGTCACGCTGATCCCAGTGCCGGGAGTCCTTGCGGCTCTGCTGATCCCGGTGCTGGGAGGCATATTATCCTTTTACTATATAGGGTACAGGCCTGGTGCATGGGTGGGGGCTGGCTGGTTTGCCCTGAAGGGTGTCCTGGATCAGGGTGGGGTCCCCACTCGGGTGCCTGGCCAGCCTGGGTGAGGGGATGATGGCTGTTTGCAGCTGGTCACACACCCTTCAGGGTGGGGGTCCCCACTGGGGTGCCTGGCCAGTCTGGGTGAGGGGCTGAGGGCTGTTTTCAGGCTGGGGGTGACTGAAGCTCCCAACCGCTCCTTTTTTTCTTTTTCTTTTTTTATTCTGAGCCAGCTTTAGCTTTGAGGCTTGGCTCCAGCTCGTAGACCTCCGCTGCTGAAAGTAGGTTTCTGGCCTTTGCTTACAATGTTGCAATCCTGCTGGCTGAAGTCCAGCGGTATTTGTTACAGAGTTTCTTAAACTGCAGGCTCAGAGGCCTGCAGCACAGGCGGGGAACGTTGGTTTCCTCCGTCACTGAAGCAAGCAAGCCTCATGTTAGTTTCAAGCTGCCTGGCTGCCGGCAGCCACCTTGGCTGACAGTTAATTTGCATATCTGGCTGACTACCCAATGAAAAGGGTAGCGGTCGTACACCAATTACCATGTTTCTCTTTTATTAGTGTAGATATTTTCTGTTTTTCTTTTCCAATTCTACATTTTATTTTATTATTACTTTTTTAAATTATTTCATTTATTATTTTGTTCTATTTTTTATTCATATTTTTTCATTTCTCTTCCTTCTTTTCTTTCATGTTCTCTTTTTCCCTTTCTTATTTTCATCTCTAATTCTTTTAGTCTCCTCTCTTTTAGTATTCTTTAAAAAAATTCCTTTGTAACTGTTGTTTATTTTTCATGTTCTTTTGTTTGATCTTATTTTGTCTTGTTTTACTCTGCCATCACCTGTATAATAGTTGACATGGCATGGCTGGAATTGAGCCTCACAGTCAGCCTGAGGGTTAAGCCCACCCATGAAAGGGTCAATAGAAATCAAGATCCAAATTCAATAGGGCGCCCATATAACCCACAAAAGGAACATTCCTAGAGCACCCAGCTCAGCATATTGAGACTATACCACTGGGTCTGACAAGACACCCACTACAAAAGGACACCCCACCAAGGCTAGGAGTCATAGCAATCCTATATAATACACAGACCAGTACAAAGAAACAATCACAATGAAACAGCAAAAATTAAGATAACAAGAAATAGGCCCCAAATGAAAGGACAGGAGGAATCTCCAGAAAATGGAGGCAAGGAATTGATCAGAAACAGAGTAAAAAGTAATGGTTTAAGAATGCGCAAAAGCAGGAAAAGGGTCATAGAAATCATGAAGAAAATCAGTTAGAAATGAAGAAGGACATAGCTGAAATAAAGAATGCACTGGAGCCTGGCCAGTGTTGCTCAATGGTTGAACATCAACCCATGAATCAAGAGGTCATTGTTTCAACTCCTGATCAGGGAACATGCCCAGGTTGTGGGCTCAATCCACAGTGAGTGGTGTACATGAGGTAGCCGATCAATAATGTTTCTCTCTCATTTATGCTTCTATCATTCTATCCCTCTCCTTATCTTCTCTCTAAAATCAATGAAAACATATTTTAAAAAAGAATACACTGGATGGAATAAACAGTAGGTTAGAGAAAGCAGAGGACTGAATCAGTGAATTAGAAGACAAGGTTGGACAAAAATCAATCAGAGAAACAAAAAGAAAATATAATTTAAAAGCATGATGATAGTTTAAGGGAATTTTGAGGAAATATGAAATGTAACAACATCCTCATCATAGAGATGGTAGTGTGAGAGGAAAGTGAGCAAGGGATAGAGAAGCTGTTTGAAGAAATAATGACAGAAAACTTCCCTAAACTGGAGAAGGAAAAACTCACATAAGTGCAGGAAGCACAGAGAGTCCAATCCAGATGAACCCAAAGACACATGGCAATTAAAAAGGCAAACATTAAAGACAAAGAGAAAATCTTAAGAGCAATAAAAAAGAGACAGATACCTACAAGGGAGTTCCCATAAGGGTGTCCACTGATTTCTCAACAGAAACACTACAGACCAGAAGGGAATGGCATGAAGTATTCAAAGTAATGAAAAGCAAGGGTCTGAATCCAAGACTACTCTATCCACCAGGGTTATCATTGAAAATTGAAGGTGAAATAAAGAGGCTCCCAGACAAAAAATAAAAATAAAAGGCTAAAGGGGTTTTTACCACCAAATCAGCACTGCAAGAAATGTTAAAGGGACTGCTATAAGAAAAAGAAAAACTAGAGAGATGAACATAAGCATAAATAAAATGGCAATAAATACCTATCAATAATAAGCTTAAATGTAAATAGATTAAATGCTCCAATCAAAAGACATAGGGTAGCTGAATGGATAAGAAAACATGACCTATATATATATGCTGTCTATAAGGGACACACCTCTGAACAAAAGACTCACACAGGATAAAAGTGAAGGGATGGAAAAATTTTTTCAATGCAAATGTAAACAAACAAAAAGCTGGGATAGCAATACTTATATCAGACAAAATAGACTTCAAACCAAAGGCCATAAAAAGGACAGAGAAGGTTACTACATAATACTAAAGGGATCAATCCGACAAGAGGGCATAACAAATGCACCCAACATAGGAGCACTGAAATACATTAAAAAAAAAAACCTTTAAGGGAGAGATTGATAGCAATAAAGTAAGAGAAGGGGACATTAACACTCACTGACATCACTGCATAGATCTTCCAGACAAAAAATCAACAAGGAAACAGCGACCTTAAACGACACACTAGATCAGATGGATTTAATTGATATTTACAGAACATTTCATCCCAAAGCAGCACAACATGCATTTTCCTCAAGTACACATGGAACAGTCTCAAAGATACACCACATGTTAGAACACAAAGTGAGAATTAACAAGTTCAAGAAGATTGAAATCATATCAAGCATCATCTCGAATCACAATGGCATGAAGTGAGAAATCAACCACAATAAAAACACTCAAAAAATTTCAAGCACATGGAAGCTAAAAGGCATGTTATTAAATAATGAATGGGTTACCAATTAGATTAAGGGATAAATAAAAAAACTTCCTGGAAACAAATGAAAATGAACACACAACCCCAAATCTATGGAACACATCAAAAGAAATCCTGAGAGGGAAGTTCATAGCATTGCAGGCCAACCTCAAGAAACAAGAAAAAGCTCAAATTAAAAAAAAAATATAACTCTACAACTAAAGGAATTAGAAAGAGAATAACAAGAATAGCACAAAGTAGCAAAAAGGAAATAATAAAGATCAGCGTGAAAATAAATCACATAGAAACAAAAAAGAAAAAAAAGATCAATGAAACTAAAAAGTGGTTCTTTGAAAAGATAAACAAGTTTGATAAAACTGTAGACTCATCCAGAAACAAAGAGTGAGGATGCAAATTAATAACACCAGAGTCCAGCTGGCGTGGCTCAGTGATTGAGTGTCGACCTATGACCTAGGTTCGATTCCTGGTCAGGGTACATGCCCAGGTTGTGGGCTCAATCCCCAATGTGGGGCGTGCAGGAGGCAGCCAATCAATGTTTTTCTCTCATCATTGATATTTCTATCTCTCTCTCCTTCTCCCTTCCTCTCTGAAATCAATAAAAAGTATTTTTGAAAAGACGTAACATCAGAAATGAAAGAGGCAAAGTAACAACTGACATCACAAAATACAAAGAATTGTAGAAAAATACTATGACAAAGAATTGGACAATCTAGGAGAAAAGGACAGATTCCTAAAACATACAACCTTTCAAAAATCGTTCAGAAAGAATCAGAAAACCTGAATAGACTGATGGTAACTAATAAAAAAGAAGCAGTAATAATAAAAAAACTAATAGCAAACAGAAGTCTTGGACTCGATGGCTTCACAGGCAAGTTTTACCAGACATTCAAAAAAACTAACATCATTTCTCCTCAAATTATTCCAAAAAAATCCAAGAGGAAGGAACACTTCCAAGTTATTTTTATAAGGCCAGCATTATTCTAATTCCAAAGCCAGATAAAGACACCACAAATAAAAGTATAGGCCAATATCCGTAATGAACATAGATAGTAAAATCCTCAACGACATATTAGCAAATCAGATCCAGCAATACATTATAAAGATCATGAACAATGATCAAGCGGGATTTATTCCAGGGATGTAAGGCTGGTACGATATTCACAAATCAGGAAATGTGATACATTACATAAACAAACTGAAAGACCAAAATCACATGATCATATCAATAGACGCAGAAAAAAAAAACATTTGACAAAATCCAACACCCATGTTTTATAAAAACTCTTAGCAAAGTGGGAATAGAGGGATCATACCTCAACATAATAAAGGCCATATATGACAAACCTACAGCCAAAACCATATTCAATGGGCAAAGACTAAAAGCATTTCCCTTAAGATCAGGAACAAGATAGGGATGCCTATTTTCACCACATCTGTTCAACATAGTACCGGAAGTCCTAGCCACAGCAATCAGACATGAAAAAAATATATAAGACATCCAAAATGGAAAGGAGGAAGTAAAACTATCATTATTCGTAGATGACATGATATTGTACATAGAAAACCCTTAAACCCCACCAAAAAAACCTACTAGATTTAATATATGAATTCAGCAAAGTAGCAGAACAAAATTGACATCCAAGAATCGATGGCATTATTACACACCAATAATGAACTATGAGAAAGAAAAATTAAAAAAAAAAACACCACACATGCACATACAAAACAATTCCATTTACCATTGCAACAACAATAAACGGGATAACTAAAAATAAACTTAACCAAAGAGGAAAAGACCTGTACTCAGAAAACTGCAGGACATTGAAAAAACTACATAGAGGAAGATACAAACAAGAGGAAGCATATACCGCGTTTATAGATAGGAAGAATTAACATCATTAAAGTGTCCATACTACCCAAAGCAATCTATAGATTCAACACAATTCCTGTTAAAATACCAATGGCATATTTCACAGATCTAGAAAAAACATTTTAAAAATTTATATGGAACCAAAGAAGATCCCTAATAGCCTCAGCAATCTTGAAAAGAAGAACAAAGTTTGAGGGATCACAAAACTAACATCAAACTATACTACAAAACCATTATAATCAAAACAACCTGGTACTGGCACAATAACAGGCACATAGAATAATGGAATAGAATAGAGGCCTCAGAAATCAACCCATGCCATTATGGTCAATTAATATTTGACAAAGGAAGCAAGAGCATACAATGGAGTAAATAAAATCTGTTCAACAAATGGTATTGGAAAAATTAGACAGGTACATGCAAAAAGATAAATAAAACTAGACTACCAACTTACACCATATACAAAAATAAACTCAAAATGGATAAAAGACTTGAATCAAATTGTGAAACCATTAAAATCCTAGAAGAAAACATAGGCAATAAAATCTCAGACATCTCACGTAGCAGTATTTTTGCCAATTGATACATCTTCTAGGGGAAGAGAAAAAAAGAAAAAAGTAAACAAATGGGAGTATACCAAACTAAAAAGCTTCTGCACAGCAAAAGAAATCCATCAACAAAATGAAAAGGGAACCCATTGTATGAGAGAACATATTCACCAATGATACATTGGATAAGGGGTAAATTTCAAGAATATATAAAGGATTCATACAATTCAACACCAGGAAAAAAACCCAATCCAATTAAAAAATGTGCAAAGGACCCGAATAGGCACTTCTCCAAAGAGTACATACAGATGGCCAAGAGACATATGAAAAAAATTCTCAACATCACTAACCATCAGAGAGATACCAAGTAAAACTACAATGAGGTATCATCACCTCAGACCTGCAAGAATGGCTACCATCAATAAATCAATAAACAACAAATGCTGGCAAGGATATGGAGGAAAAGGAACCTTTGTGCACTGCTGGTGGGAATGCAGACTAGTGTAGCTACAGTAGAAAACAGCATGGAGTTTCCTCAAAAAATTAAAAATGGAACTGCCCTTTGATCCAGCCATCCCACTTCTTGGAATACATCTTAAAAATCCTGAAACACCAATCAGAAAGAATGTATGTACCCCGATGTTAACAGCAGCGTTATTTATAATAGCTAAGATCTGGAAACAGAAATATTCCTACCTGAACCCGTTTTCGCACATGGTCAATTATATGTTGCTTTCTCTCAAGTTTGAAGAGCATGTGACGTTACAGTTAAAGTTCTAAATACTTCATCACAAGGGAAATTAGTCAAGCACTCTGAAAGTGTTTTCACTCTTAATGTGATGTACAGGGAGATATTAGAAAAAGTTTAATCACTTTATCAGTCATTGTTTGTTTTTATATCACTGTTGTTTTTATATCACTGTTGTTTTTATATCATGTTTTGGTTGTTTTTATATCATGTTTTTGTTGTTTTCATATCATGTTTTTGTTGTTTTTATAACATGCTTCTGTTGTTATATCCTTTTGTTACTGTTTATTTATTAATAAATTTATATATTATTTTCATATACATTTTACTAATTTCCTTTCATCTCTCACACTTCTATGATAGAGAAAGGGCAAATAGCAATATTAAAGTATCTCTGCTAATTAATTCCCTTTTAATGTGCACAAATTTGTGCACCTGGCTACTAGTCTTAAATAGCCATGTATTCAAATTATGTATTTTATAGTCTGAGAAAATAGTATGTAATTTCTTTAGAATTTTTAAAAGATCACATTTTAAAGAAACTTCTCTTTTTAACAAATTTTGGTAACTTTTAAAGGATTCAATCAACAACTTTCCATCTTAAACTACTGTTGCCAGCATTCTCATAACTCCTAAACTCTGGTTTTCCAATACAGTAAGACTCTCCTTTGCTAAAACAGCTGGAGGCTTGCATTACACACACACACACACACACACACCTAGTTCTGGAAAATCCAAGCTATTTAAACACCATAAGCACACGGACTTTCAAAAATGTTTTAAAATGCAGGAATAGAGATCATACCTAAGAAACAGAAGATACTGGACATTTTCAGATTAATCTAATATACAGTAATGTATCAAATGGAACTCAGTTCCTTCGAGTACTCAGGACACTGGGATAAGTTCTTGAGAACCTTAGGACCATTCCATGTATAACATCAACATTTACTAAAGCAAATGAACACATTTCAGAAAAGAAACCTATGGAAAAAAAATTAAGTAGCTTCTAAAATTCATTGATTGATTTTAGAGAGGAAGAGACAAGGAGAGAGAAATAGAAACATCAATGATGATCAGCTGCCTCCTGCACATCCCTCACTGGGGAATGAGCCCGCAACCCGGGCATATGCTCTGACTGGGAATGGAACCATGACAGCCCGGTTCATAGGTTGATGCTCAACCACTGAGTCATGCCAGCAGGGCAAGTATCTTTTGTAAAAACCTTGAAGCATCACCTAAAATATTGAACTATTATTGTACAGTAAATTGATACTAATGCTTGAACCACCACAAAGCCTTATTAAGTTGGTCATTAGACTATCAGGATCAGCATCTAAAGACAATTCAAAATTCTATGATACACTTAGAATAGTTTTCAAACAATTTAATGCCAAATATTTGTATATATAAGTAATACTTTAAATCTGAGATTCAGGGTAAAACTATAAAACAGAGGCAATATTCTATTTAATAATATTTACCTGAATAACTTTCTACTTTTAAGATAACAACTATGAAAAAAAGTCATTTTAATATGTGGATTACTTAAAAATTAGAATTTGAAAATTAAAGATTAAGCTTTAATCAAATAACTTAAGGGTAATTCAATTATATACCTCACATTAAAATCTATAATAAAAATAATCACAATTTGACCTATCCTACCTTTTATTAAACTATTTATGTTATATAAAGATTCTATCTTAAGTAAAGGTGCTATTATTTTGAAAAGATATCCAAGAAAATTATTGCTTTCTAAATAAAATGTTACCTACTAAAAATAACATGATATAAATGAATCTAGACTCTTAAACAACTTACTTTGAATATCATGTTGAAGTCTATTTTTCCTTACTAGAGAACATAGACACAAGCTATCAAATACCTACAAAAATGGATGCTGTTATGTTGAGAGAAAAGGTAGAGAGAGAGATAAAACAAATGAATTTTTTCATTCAACTTTATTTATCCACAGTTTGCATCGGTATTATACATTTAGGGTTCCATTTACTTTAAATGCATCAGAAAAAAATCAATCATGATAGATCTGTGACCAATACAAACATTTCTGAATTCTTCAAAAAATTCTGTTAGAAAAGTCAATAAACTAGTATTCTGTAAAGATAACTATTAAACAAATGGTAATGCATTTTCACTCTTTATTTCAATTCTAACTTATCCAACATCACTTCTTTCTTGTGCCATACAGTAATAAAATTTAGCAGAAGTAGCTATGTACTGCATTTTTAGGGCCTAATAAAATATTTGTTTGATTATTTAATCCTCTTCAAATCACATATCCAATTCAAATAATGATAATCATTCTCAATTCAAAACTGATGAAGTAAATATATAATGACCATAAAAAATTTACAATTATTCAAAAAGCTACTAAAAAAAAAATACATCAAAGCCTTGATACAATGTGTCCTTGGGTACTAGGCTGTGAAACTGCCTTAGAGGTGGTGCTGCCTTTTGGCACTATAGTAAAATAAAATTCCATGGAATGGACTTCAGATGGACCCATTCAAGGTAGAATTTTGCTCTGTAGTAAAAAATGCTACAATGGGGTTCTAGGGTAGTTTCTCTTTAAAGCAAAAATTAATTGACACGTAAGTGAAATGCAATAAGGACATGGCCTATAATTTCACTAATATTTCAATGACAATGAAACAGGAAAATACTTATAAAACAATTAAAATCTAGATTGCTTAATAAGAAGAATCCTATAGCATAACTATGAAAGCAGTACGAATAACTGTTTTAGCTTTTAATGGTCATTTTATTTGTAGCATTATCAAATTTATACAATAGAAACTAACAACTGAAGCACTCATTTGTCATTTTTTACCTTTATTACTCAAATTTTCACTAGGAGATTATGTCAATGAAGGTTTTTTTTTTTTAGATCCAACTGAAAGTAATAACTAATTTAATTTTAAACCATATAGTCATAGGAACCTTTAAATTATTTAAACGCTTCAATTTGACACTTGGGGAATGTAAAAAAAACACATCTATGTGCTAAAGCTAAATTTTAATTATATGGCTTCATGCCAACTGATTCAAAATATTAGAGTTGTTTATAAATCAGCCCTTATTAAACCATTTGGCACAATAGTTTTTGTCTTTTCTATATACCCTCTGAAACACCCAGGCCAACATTTTTAATAAGTTGCATACATTTTAGGAGGTAACAAGTGCAAATAATCACATATTTAAGATATGATACTTGCTTGGCTACTATAAAAGTAATTAGACTAAGGTTCTTCTATAGGAAACAGTTATTCATCACAGTAATGTTTTTGAAAAATTCCTGCACTACTACCAAAGTAAATTTATCCAACTCAAAATTAAACAAAGACTTTATGTAACAGTACACTTATGAAAATATTCATGGAATGGTCTGTGTTTAATTCAACATCATGTTAGTTGAGGATCATAACATTTAGAGGCTCCACATATGGCCAGATTTTGAATATAAACCTATTCCTCAATTGTTGCTCTCTGGATCTGAATATAACTAAAAGCAGCACACTGATGTAATGTTCTTAAAAGTCAAGATATAAACCCAAACTTTGGCAGTTTTATAAAAATGTACTTGATAATTAGTACTTTGCTAGTTCTCAAAAAGCTTACTGCTTTGTGTAACATTTTCAATACAGAAATAAAATACTCTTCAAACAATAGATTTTAAAAGATGATTAAGTTTTGCAAAATTAAATAGCATAAATTAAGCATATTAATATTGCTTTTTGACAACATGAAATAACCAATTTAAGGAAAATTGCAATGGACTAAATTAAAAACACAAATATCACAATGTGAGGCACATTTAAATCCTCACATATTACTGACACTACAAAATCTACTAAAATATTTTAAAGTTTCACTGATTCCATTAATACATAAAAAGAAATTGCAAAAATGTTTAAGACTATAAAAGAGTCATCAATTACACAGGCACTTCACATGTAAACAATCTACAGTACAACTGAAAATATTTTGGCAACAACCTATAATACTAAAAGAATTTAATATAAAGTCGTAATTCTGTATTCTCTACTCATTTTTTTCTAGAAAACTAAGACCAAAGATTAAAGAAATTGTATATAAACTAGAATTAGAAGTGTATTAAATAACTCAAATGTAGAATTGCTTAAATTGGTAAAAAAAAAAAAAAAAAAAAAAGATTACCTTATCCAGACGTTAACTGGTATGTATGCTACATTAAAAAAGTAAACCTAATGGAATTGTTAAATTGAAATCATATTTTAAATTTAGCATCAATTTGATTTTTTAATTTAACAAAATTTTTTAAACTAAGGCTTGATCTAATAAATTTTTAATTAGACAGTCTTATTCATGAATTTGAGATATTTGAAATAACTTCAAATAAATGAAATTATACACTTATGACTTTTAAATGTTATATTAAGCCATAGAAAGCTGAGATGCCTTGGTTGTAGGTAATTCAAGAAGAGCCTGAACTGTGACACCAACTTTCACAAGACCTCTTTCTTCCAAAATATGATGAGGCAAACAGAGTCTTTCCTGAAAAACAAAATAAGTGGTATCTGAACATTTGTTTTTAAATAGTGCAGTAGAGCCTAGATTAGTCAAAATTGGATTTTTAAAACATGCTTTCTATAAAACTTCAAGCACAGAGCACACAATTTTAATCTAAAATATCTGTGTTTAAAAGTAGACTTTTATGGTATGGGTTTATATTATATTTTACGGGCTGTATTTGACCTGTTAATCTTATCCACCTGAACAAGTATTTTAAAGTGAGATGATCATGCTAAAATGTTTCCTAAGCTCTTGTGCTGGAGTAGAAAGAACACTACATTTCCAGCCAGGAGATGGGCCACATAATCTGAAGTATTAAAATTTCTTGAGATTCAGTTTCTTTATATCCTAAAGATAGAACTGTGTGAGAAACAAACAGAACAGTCAGTATGGGGAGGCACTCTGTAAACTGTTCAGTCCTGTACAAAATTGGTCACTCTGGTTCTACCAGTTCTGAGGTTGCATGGTATCTGATATATATAGCACTTCAGTACTTTTCTTGGCTTAAGGGTACTTCCCTCCAGCTTCTAGTGATGCCGTGTTGCTTCTTAGTTGCAATAGTCTAGAATTTGAAAAATAACAACTGCCTCCTCTTCTAAGCACATCATATGTGTCATTTGATCTTCACAACTCTATAAGAAGTTTAGAGACAACTTTGTATGAGGATTCATTAGCCTTCATTGATCCTCTTCTAACTTCCTAAGGTTTTCCAAGGGTTCTGTGTTCACTCTCTTCTCATTTTACACTATGTCCTCTCCATGGTATTGCCAAAGCATTATCAAAACTGCAGGGATTAACTGGTTTATATGTATGTGTACAACATCAAATAAATTTGGTAGCTATTTTTTAAAAAAACAATGCAGTCCACTGCTTCAATTGGGACATCTTTCACCTCAGGAAAACAAGTGAGTAATGAACAGAATGAGTGGCAGACAGACCAGCTATGGGCCCCATCTAGTTCATAACTGTGTTTTAGTTGGGTGGAACAGTGTTTTACAAACCTGCAAACACATTTTTTTTAAAAAAAAATCTTGCCGAAACCGGTTTGGCTCAGTGGATAGAGCGTCGGCCTGCGGACTGAAGGGTCCCAGGTTCGATTCCGGTCAAGGGCATGTACCTGGGTTGCGGGCATATCCCCAGTAGGAGATGTGCAGGAGGCAGCTGATCAATGTTTCTCTCTCATTGATATTTTTAACTCTCTATCTCTCTCCCTTCTTCTCTGTAAAAAAATCAATAAAATATATTTAAAAAAAAAAGAAACACCAAAAAAAATTAAAAAAAATCTTTATTGTTGAGAGTATTACAGATGTCACCCTCCCCCCCCATTATACCTCTCCATCCAGTTTTCACCCCGCCCCAGGCCTTCCCCACCCTATTGTCTCTGTCCATAGGTAATATGCATATAAGATATTAGAGGCCCAGTGCACAAAATTTGTGCACTGGGGGGGTGGGGGGCGGGTGTCCCTAAGCCTGGCCTGCATCCTCTCACAGTCAGACATCCCTCTCACAATACAGGGCTCTCACAGTCTGGGACCCCTTGCTCCTTACCACCTGCCTACAGCGGTGTTCCCCCTGTGGGAGCGCATGAACCACCAGGGGGCACCTCCTGCATTGAGTGTCTGCCTCCTGGTGGTCAGTGTGCATCATAGTGACTGGTCATTCTGCAGTTTGCTGAATTTGCATATTAGGATTTTATTATACAGGATTTGGTTAATATCTTCCCATCCCCTTACCTCCCCTTCCCTTGGAGATTGTTCAGTCTGTTCCATGTTTCCATGTCTCTGGTTCTATTTTACTATCACTTTATTTTGTTCATTTATTTTTTAAAAAAATATTTTTATTGAATTCAGAGAGGAAGGGAGAAGGAGAGAGAGAGAGAAACATCAATGACATGAGAGAATCATTGATTGGCTGACTCTTGCATGCCCCCTACTGGGGATTGGGCCTACAACCTGGGCATGTGTCCTTGACTGGAATTGAAATCGGGACCCTTCAGTCCATAAGCTGATACTCTAACCACTGAGCAAAACCAGCTAGGGCAGGTTATTTTGTTTAGATTCCATGTTCATTTATTTTGACTTTTAGATACAATTGTGGATATATATGTATTTAATGCCATTTTATTGTTCATATTTTTGTCTTCTTCCTCTTCCTCTTCTTAAAGAATACCCTTCAACATTTCATGTAATACTGGTTTGGTGGTGATGAACTCCTTTAGCTTTTTCTTATCTGGGAAGCTCTTTATCTGACCTTGAATTCTAAATGATAGCTTTGCTGAGTAATCTTGGTTGTAGGTCCTTGCTATTCATCACTTTGAATATTTCTTGCCATTCCCTTCTGCCCTGCATAGTTTCTGTTGAGAAATCCGTTGACAGTCATATGGGCACTCCCTTGTAGGTAATTAACTGCTTTTCTCTTCATCCTCTACTGTTGATTTCCTGTAATTTATTCTTCATTTTGGTTCATTTATCTCCTTCATTTCTGACTGGTTCTTTTTCATGTGTTTGAAATTCTCAATAAGATCTCTGAAAGCCTCACTAAGTCCCTTGAAGCTTTCATTAAGTTCCTTGAGCAACCTCATAACCATTGTTTTGAACTCTGCATCCAGTAATTTGCTTGCTTCCATTTCATTTAGCTCATTTTTCTGGAGATTTCTTCTGTTCTTTCATTTGTGACATGTTTCTTTATCTCCACATTCTGGCTGCTTCCCTGTGTTTGTTTCTATTTATTAGGTAGAGCTGCTATATCTCTTGGAATTGACAGAGTAACCTTGTGTAATAGGTGTCCTGTAGTGCCCAGTGGCTCAGCCTCCCCAGTCACCTGAGCTGGGCACTTTAAGTGCTCCCCTGTGTGGGATGTGTGCAGTCTTATAGTTGAGCTTTGACTGCTGTTGGTGTCACTGGGAGGAATTGACCCCCAGGCCAATTGGCTGTGAGGACCAGCTACTACTACAGTGGAAGAGCTGCTGTTCAGGAGACACTCCTATGAAGCAGTACTTGCTTCAGTGGGGCTTTGGTGCTCACTAAGTCTGCTCCTTGAGTGTGTTGCTTGTGAATGTGCAGAGTTATAATCTGGTATGGTCTGAAGCTGTCCACCGGGTGCACTGGCTCTGGAGCATCCCAGGAGGTACAAAGTCAGCCACTGTTTGGGACCACCCAGCAGGAGATACAAGGCTATCTGCAGATGGCTGCTACTTGTATTGGGCTTCGAAGTGCCCAGGTGCAGCCAAGCTGTGAAGCAGGGCAGGCTGATGGTAATGCCAGGTCTTGGGCTTCTTATTGATAAGTATGGGGCACATTGACACCAGCTGCTGCTTGTTTGACAGATTTTAGCAAAATATGAAGCCTAAGCCAGAAAAGGCTATTCATATGGAAAAGCTTGAGTGGAGCTTCAAATTGGATGGGGCAGAGTCTCAGGGAATCACCAGGGTGGAGTGAACAGTGTGAGCCAGGCTCATGGAAACTCAGATATGGCTGCCAGTCAGCTCTACAATGGGGGAGGTCAAAGCATAGGAACAATGACCCCTGCGAGCACCACTGTCTGGGAGAAAGCCGCCCCCAAATTCTTGCTCTGATTCCAGACAATCCAGTTCCTCCGCATATGTCCTTGATACCCTCCTCCTCCCTCCCCTGCCACCAAGCTGTTGCCCCAGTGCTGGATCCCAGAGCGATCAAGTGCTAGTAAGTCAGTGTACCGGCCCTTTAAGAGGAACTGCCTGGGTCTCCACCAAATCACTTAACCACAGTCCCTGCTAGTTTTTACAGCCCCAAGTTACGGAGACTTCTCTTTCCAGCTCTGGAACCCTGGGCTGGGGGGCTGGTGTGGGGGTGGGACCCTTTTCTTCTTACGGGAGGCCTCCACAGCCAAGGTATCTCTCTCTCCCAGTTTAAAATTACCACATGTGGGTGTCAGACCAGCTCATTCCATGCCTCTGCCCCTCCTACCAGTCTCAGTGTGCTTTCTTCTTTACTTCTCTAGTTGTAGGACTTCCATTCAGCCAGATTTCAAGTGGTTCTGAATGATAGTTGTTCTGTATTTTAGTTGTCCATTTAAAAAAAAATCCAGTGTTTCTTGAAATACTAGAAACCTTGGCAGGATTGGACCCCTATTCCTGAAAAATAACAACTATATCCTCCATCCTGATTATTTAAAAAAAATGTACTTTCTGCCAAGATCTCTCTATTGCACTGCAGATACAAATGTCAACTTGATACAGTCAAATGGATGTCAACAGACATATCAAAATTAACGTGTCCATAACAGAACTACTTCCTCACTAAATTAACTTATCCTTCTATACCTGTGAATAATATACTGTTTAATCTCTCTTAACATAAACCTGAGAACCATAAGTCTTCTCTTTCTTCTTTACTCCAATAACCATTCACCAAATACTATTGTAATATTCCATTTATCAGGAGTTCTCAAAAACTATCTTTTTATCTCCATTTTCACTGCAGCATTAGTTGTTCTCCTAATACTTTGCTTATTTATTCAAATAACCACTGAAGTATATATTAGAGAAGAAAATAGGTTTCAAAATCAATGACTTTAGCTCCCACCTTAGAAAGTAGAAAAGAGCACATTAAACTAATGGCAAGTAGAAAGAAAGAATGAATGAAGATGAGAGAAAAAAATAAACAGAAAATAATAGGAAACAAGTCAATAAAACCAAATACAGAAGATTTTTTTTAAATCAATACACCTCTAGACAGATTAGTCAGAAAAAAAGAGAAAATACACAAATTTCCAATATCAGAAATAAGAAAACAGAGATCCCATAAATACTAAAGTAATAAATAACTTTATAATAAGTTTGGCAAACTAGATGAAATGGACAATTTCTTTGAAAGACAGAGTATACCAAAGTTCATGCAAGAAGAAATAAGAAAAAAAACCCAGAATAGCTCTATGTCTATTAAAGAAATTGAAATTTGATCATAGACCTAAATGTAAAATCTATGATTATAAAACTTCTAAAAATAAACATAGGAGGAAAACTTTGTGACTTTGATTATGCAAAGATTTCTTTACTTTGACACCATGATAAATTTTACATCAAAAATACTTAAAGCTGTTCTTCGAAAGATACAACATAAGAATAAAATAACAAGCCAGCCAGGCCAATGTGGCTCAGTGGATTGAGCATCATCCCATTCACCAAGAAGTCACTGGTTTGATTCCGGGTCAAGGCACATGCCCAGGTGGTGGGCTCAATCCCCAGTGTGGGGCAGGCAGGAGGCAGCTGATCAATGTTTCTCTCTCTCTCTGTAATCAATAAAAACATATATTTTTTTAAAAAAAAGACAAGCCAAAGACTGAGATATAAAGTTTGTAAATCATACATCTGATAAAATCCTTTGAAATCTCCAACTCAGTAAGAAAACAACCCAATTAAAGAACTGACAAAAGATTAGAATACTTCATAAAAGAATTCATAAAAATGGCAAATAAACCCTTGCCTGTACTAGAGTGTTTAGAAAATGGGAGTTGACTGATTCCTCCATAGTCCACCG
This sequence comes from Myotis daubentonii, assembly GCF_963259705.1. Classification (NCBI taxonomy): domain Eukaryota; kingdom Metazoa; phylum Chordata; class Mammalia; order Chiroptera; family Vespertilionidae; genus Myotis; species Myotis daubentonii. Next base: position 44,477,089 of record NC_081861.1, on the reverse strand, counting down.
TCCTTATGTTGAGGATAGGTGAGGCACTAATACTGCCCTAGAACAAGGTGTAGAGAAAAGACAATGGTACATTAAGGAAAACAGTATTTGTAAGACCTTTTCATGTACCCTCCTTGCCAAATGTGTCATGAAAGTGTCTGTAATATGCTGGACTGGCTTTTCTTTCATGTAAAAGAAAAGTATCCAAGTTAAGACAGTGGGTTCTGGAGTTAGACTACCTGGGTTCATAGCATGGTTCCAGTGTTTACTAATGGTGTGACCATGGACAAGTTCCCTAACCTCTTGGTGCCTCACTTTCCTCATTTGAAAACATGCGTTCATTCAATAAATGTTCATTGAGAAGTCCTCCCCTGAAAAAGTCTTAAAACAAAAATGGAAAAACAGAAAAATGTATATAATACAATATTATTTGGGAAGAAAAAAAACCTTCCTAATTTTTTATTTTCCCACTAAGAGATGAAGAACAGAAAAAAAGAAAGAACTAAAATAAAAATGGTTAAGAATTAAAATTTTAAAACATGTCAACCACAGAGAAGAGATAATTAGAAGAGAATAGGATATAGTTTCAAAATTACATAGCAATTCAACTGGTTCTCTACATATAAATTATATTTATTCCCTTGAGAAAAGAGGTTAAAGTGGAATCTACAGACTAGACTATTTGAATGACAATGTTGAAAAGAGAGCTTAACAAGCCCAACTCATTATATAAGTGTATCAAATAAACACAGTATAAATCTTAAGCTTACACATTTATTATATGTCAGTTATGTCTCAATAAGAATAATTTTAAAAGTTAAATTTTAAAAAGCACAACTAGATTGTGATCTGCTAACAATGTCGTGTCCTCTCAAAAGTCAGTCATGTTGACATTAGGCTTATCAGATTTTCCAAAAAACAAAATTTTGCTTATTCATTTTCATTATACATTGGCAATATAGCTTTGTTAACTTTATAGTATTGCAACTATTACGTGAAACATAAGCCAATTCCTACAAATTTCGTCCAGTGAGAAATTATCATAGTGTTACTAAGATTTCCAACTAGACTTTCTAAATAAAGTTTAAAACATTGTTCACCTTGCCTGGCTGGTGTGGTTCAGTGGAGAATTGACCCATGAACCAAGAGGACACTAGTTGGGTTCCCAGTCAGGGCACATGCCTGAGTTATGGGCTCAAACGCCAGTAGGGGACATAAAGGAAGCAGTTGATTAATGTTTCTCATTCATTGATGTTTTTATCACTCTATCCCTTTCCCTTCCTCTCTCTCTAAAATCAATAAAAAAAATTTTTTAAATAAAAACGCTGTTCACCTTGAATACAGATCTTCCAATCAGAGTCTGTTATTGTGCAAAGGAGTCCAAATGTCCTCCAGCAGGAAAAATGATAGCAGCAATAAACAAAACCAAATTGTAATATGGCCACTAAGTTACTTTTATTCAGTGATGTGTATGATGAGTCAATTTTCCCATATATGCAGCTGTTTTCTAAATGACTTTCAAAGCAGCTTTAAAACATTCATTAAAGAGCTGCTATAGTTAAAGCTGGAACTCAGTAGAAGGTACCAATGGAAGGTAATAATTTTCATGTTTAAAGAGCACTATTCATTCCTATTGTGAAGAATAAGAACCCCAGTACACATGTAATAAATTAATATTTAAATGATTATTTTGTTAGAAAAAAACAACAACAATTACCTGTGAAACACCCAACTTTTTACAAGCATCAAGAAAATTTTCTACATTTCTTCGACATTTTGCCATGCTCAGTTTAGGCTGTAAAGTAAGAAAAGAAAAGTGTATTTTCAGGCATATTTATCTTCCTTTAGAGAAGTAAAAATTGTAGACAAATCTTACCACAGCTGGTGATGGCACATGAATACTAGCTACAGAGCGTGGCCTTATATGATTGGCTAAATGGCAAAGAACAACCCCATCCATCAGTGCAGCTCCAATGTCATCAGGCAAAATTACTTTCAACTTGGATTCGAGATTCTACAAAGAAATGGGTATAAATCACAGATAGTCTACCTAAATGTCTTATATATTTATATTGTAAATCATGATATAATCCAAAATTTTAAAGAGCATTGAAAAGAAAACCCATATATAAATTATTAATTTTTCAAGTTAAACCCATTCAAAGCAGATCTGAAAGGTCAATCTGACTCACATTGCGAAGTTGTCGTATTTGCTCTCTTTCTTCCCGTAAATGTTCCATCTTTCTTCTCATTGTAAATCCAGGATCTGCTGCCCCATATTCTTGGCGAGATGAGCGGCTAAAAGCTATAAAAACAGAATTTCCTAGCTTATTTAAAAGCTAATAAGAAGCATCAACCATCGGTAGGAAAAAGAGGCATGATAAAAAGAATCAATGCAGAATTACATAAAACACTATTACTTATTAATACATTCTAAATAGATTTTACCGAATATAATTAAAATCTACTTATCTTCATAATTGAAAACAACAGGGAAGACAAATGTAACGATTTCTACCACCTATATATGTTCTTATTTAAACATACTATTACATTTTTAGAAACTTATGATCCAGGTCAAAAATTATTAAACATAAATCAGCCTTTATTATCTTTAAAGAAAAAGGAAATTATTCTTGAAGGTCAATACAGTTTATTCAGGAATAAAAACTATAATTCAATACCTTGCCAAGTAACATGGATCCATTTTCTTTTGGGCTTGCCAAATGCGAAAAGATCCCTTTTTAAAACCACAATATAATGGTGTGCTATAATTTCAAACAGTGTTTGGTTTGCTGGCAGAGTGGTCATTCTAATAGCAGTCACAGTAGAGTAGAAATAAGACTGCAGTATATCTAAGGCAAAAAGCTGAGGTTTCAGGAGCTTGAAGGTAAAGAGGAAGAAAGAAATGGGGAATGGGAATTGGAAAGACAAATAAGGTTAAGAGAAAATTACTTTTAGGGGAGGGGAAAGAATCTATGTGTACTTAAAACTATGGAATCAAATCCCAGTTAAGTTTGGAAACTCTAGTTTCACATAGAACCAATAACTTTTATATGCAGAGTATATATTTACCTGATCTTGGCTTCAAGCCAAAAGGACCATGTGAAAAACCATCAGTTCTATCATATTCCTAAAAACAAAAAAACAAATAAAACCTCTTTTCTTTCAAAATAATTAAGATCGTTATTCATATCCATTTCAATTTTGAAAAGTATGTTTTTGCATGATTAGTGAAGCAGAAAAGGTCAAATGCATTTCAATTCAAATTGATAATTTCACTTTTAAAAGATGTATAAATATTTGCTAATTGACCTGATAACATAAGCCTTTAAATACTTCTCTCTCATAGTATAAGTAAAATTAAAAATTAAATTACTGAATTCTATAAAATAAAGATATTACTTTTGAATAAATAAGAAATTAATGTCTCCCCCCAAATGAAGTAAACATCGATGAAAAGATGAGTGAAATTAGCAACATTTACTCAGTATCCACAATGGACTTGATACTTAGTGGATAATATGAGGCAAATCTACACATTCATACTAACAGGAGTTGCAAAATGATAGATGATAAATTATTATGTCTTCTATTAGAATGTACATTGCTTCAAAGTGCTTTCACACAGTTACATGCTTGGAAAGAACTGTGGCATACTTTTAAAAGTCTGAACTTGGAGTCAGAAAGCTTAAGCTAAGTCTTAAGCAAAACATTTAATTTCTGTGACTATTTCTTCATCTTTAAAATGGGGTGTTGTGAAGATTAGCTGAAATAACTAAAAGAAAGCCCTTTGTAAATGTAAAGTGGTTAGATAAGGTCATTTTAGGAGCATCGTATTTCATTTGTGCAACAACTGTGAAGTGTATAGAGCAGGGGTGGGCAAACTTTTGACTCGAGGGCCACAATGGGTTCTTAAACTGGACCTGAGGGCCGGAACAAAAGCATGGATGGAGTGTTTGTGTGAACTAATATAAATTCAAAGTAAACATCATTAGATAAAAGGGTACGGTCTTTTTCTTTTTTTTAGTTTTATTCATTTCAAATGGGCCGTAGTTTGCCCACGGCTGGTATAGAGTCTGGGTTTCAGTCACTTCGCTACCATTTATTGACTGGAGTCTTTGGGCAAAGTTATCAGTCTCTTCAGCTATAAAATGATGAGGCTAATACCCAGCTCATGGGATTGCTCTTAGGTTCAAATGTATAGGCAAGCCTTTGTTAACAGTAAAGTACTATACAAATATATATTTTATCATTTTCCTTTCACACATGAAATTGAAGCAACCAGAATTCTGCTGATTCTGTGTATTTTCTGATTAACATGTGATATACAGTTCAAGCTGAATGTCAGTTGAGCTACCTCACAGTTTGCCTTCATTCTTTTGGTTAAAATATTATGAAGTCGCCCTGACCGGTTTGGCTCAGTGGATAGAGCGTCAGCCTGAGGACTGAAGGGTCCCAGGTTCGATTCTGGTCAAGGGCATGTACCTTGGTTGCGGGCACATCCCCAGTAGAGGGTGTGCAGGAGGCAACTGATCGATGTTTCTAACTCTCGATTCCTCTCCCTTTCTCTCTGTAAAATAATTCAATAAAATATATTTTTTAAAAAATATTATGAAGTCCCAGACAAAATTTTATTTATCCAAATGCAAGCAAAATGTGTTATGTAAACAATATGATTTACTTGAGAAAACTGGCACTAATACTCTCCCTGTAAGCATTGATCATAAAATCACAAAGCAATCAGGCAAATAAGTAGTCACTTATATGCTTACAGTTGTTATAACTGAAAGTAAAAGACTTACAAAAGCATATGACAAAGACTAATTTTAGGATATCTTAATTTAAATTATTTTCCAAAACAATGTAAATCATTTTACTTATCATATAAATAATTTAGAAACATGTTTATAAAATTAATGTCCAAGTCTATTTAAAAGTTTTACAATTCAACTCATCCAAAACAACAAATAATCCTAGCTTTAAAAAATATTCAACACTAACTATATAAAAAAATACTACCCAATTAACTAGAGTTATATGGTGAATTTGGATCATCCAAACATTTAGACAAAGTCCTGAATTCACCAAATGAGTGCATGATCATTTATTTACTAATGTCAAAACATGTTTAGAACACTAAATAAAGTAATCTGAAGTAGAAGAGATACTGTTTGGAATTTTAAAAACTTGCATCGTGTTGTAAAGCAATAGGTTTAGCTAAATTAGAATCAACCATTCAAACCACCAGAGTATTTGGTTGAGATCTCACAAACTTTCATCTGCCCATCCTCCCCATGCAACCCAGTCTATGATGCTAGGAAATGTGTATCCTCCTGTCGATAGGAACAACCCACTGCAGGGATGTTTCTCGTGGAAAAAGGAAGTTTCTCTTGCATTGCTTTCAGACCTAATTGGCTATGAGAAAAACCAAAGGTCATTGCACAATGCTTCAGTACTTTGCAAATTTAAAACTTTAAAGCTGTTTCTATAATTTATTTCAAAATATGTATTAATTATACAAAATAAAAATTGTATATATCAAATGCTTTTCTCTGATCCATAAGCATTTCCCTATGAGTAACTTGTTATATTTATTATGAATATTTGTACAAAAATATGGTGGTGTTCTTAGAATTCTTTATAGGCTAGGTTTGTACAAATTAACCTAGATGGCTTTCTAAATTATGGGTGAATAAATTACATTGTAAAAAAAAAAAGATGAGGTTAGAGAGAAGAGACAAGAAAGAAACGTATGTACACATATAAAAACAGAACTTGTACCTCAGATGATACTGGAGATTGTGGTGACATGTTAGCATTATCACTGTCTTGCTAAAATATAAAAATAAAAAGATGAAAAATGAAATTAAAACATGAATGATAATTTAGACATATAAAAAGAAAACTGAAAATTGATCAACTGCTACAGAAAATCTGGAAAATACGGTCTACCACCTTGCTACTCCAAGTGTGGTCTCTGAACCAGCAGCGGCAGCATTCTCTGAGAACTTGTTAGAAAGGCAAAATCTCAGGCCTCACCCAAGACCTACTTAATTAGAATCTGTATTTCAATGAAGTGATTCATAAGCACTTTAAAGTTTTAGAAGTGCTATCCACTCACATATTATTTTCCTATAAATTTATTTCCTTTATATATCACAAAAGAAAAACCTTTTCATATTTCTTAGAAAAGATCCAGATGTTAAAATAAATTTCTGATGGAAAATGGCATTAATATGTTACAATCCAAGGCAAGTGCATGAAGACATGCAAAAATTCCATCACCCCAAATAAAAACATTTAACTGGAAAAATATGTGTAGCTAATATAAGCTTAGAAATAATCACAAAAAATTTAATTGCATAAAGTAATATTAAGTAGCCCATGTTTTTTGCATGACTACTACCAACCAGATACAAAAATCTTAACATTTAATCTTGAATATGCACACCACACAGGACATTTATTCACCATTCAACAAATGATTACTGACTACTTACTATATGTCAGGGACTGTGCTAGACATTAGAAATACAGAAATTTACTAAAATCATCCACTCAAGGATCTCTCAGTCTAGAGGGAAAATAGATTCAGTCATATAGGTCATACAACCTTCTCTCAGTAAAACAAAGAGCTCTGAATGGCATATTTTGAGGCACAGATAAGGGGCAATTGGAGAGATGGTGGCTGTGGTTGAGAAAGGCAAATTTCCTGAGTAACAATAAGAACTGAGTAGGTGTTTACCAGAAAAAGAAAAAAACAGCATTCCAAGAGGAGAGGACAAAACAAAGGCACGGAAGCAATGAAGAGTGCAGAAAACTTTTGAGTAGTTCCCTATTTCTGGAGAGTAAGGTGAAAGGAGGGCAAACCAGGATTTGAGGCTGATATAGGCAGGGTCTTGACTAAGGACTTAGAATTTACCCTCTAAGTGATGGGGAGACATTGAAGCTTTCTAAGCAAGGGAATGGCCTGATCATATTTGTGTTCTTTGAAACCATCATTGTGGCTGCAGTGAGAAAGGAGTGGAGCAAGGGACAGATGAGCAAGGATGCTACTGCAGTAGTAAAGGCAAGAAATGATGAGGGCCTGTGCCAGGACAGAAAGGGCAGATGTGCAGGTAAGGGATGTATTCAAAATATTTCAGTATCAAAAAAAGTATGTCTTGATAACTAATTAGATATTGAGGCAGGCAGGACAAAGTGGACAAAAATATAAAGGGACAGGGAGAACAGCCAAGCTGAATCACTAGAGTTCAGATTTCAGCAAACGTTTTCTGCGTGATTCCATTTCATAAAATTAAAGTTTTCAGAAGCCCTGCCAAGAACCAACATAAAATTAACTACCAATACCTCCAAACCAAATACATAAAGCTTAAGTATCTATGCAATGAGACTATCATTTGAAAAATTCTAGGCTGCTGCATAGCTTAAAATGGTGAGGTAAAAAAATTTATAGTAATGCACAAACTGTAGAAATCTACTAGTAAGTTTAAATGTAAAACAGAACACAGAATTTGTGGAAAGAGCTTAATAAATTCCAAACAAATCTCAATTGACCACTAGGTTGATTTAGGAAAATGTAAAAATTTTGAATTCCTGAATTTCAATTTCAGGATGAATGTTAGAATTCTAAAATCAAACTATTGGAATTACAGGAATTATTGGACATACAGATATTATATGATTAAATTAATACTTATATGATGATGCTCAGTTTTTATTACTGGAGAAAACCCAGGCATTAAATCAATAACAAAGACACTGAAAGATGGATTACATTTTACTCAGATTGAGCCAACTACATATGAAAAATAAACATTTCAAAAACTTGGTAATATTACCCTCTTTTCTCACCTCATCATTTTCATTGCCACTTGAACTCTTCCTTGATGATTTATACTGAAAAATATTTAAAACACATACTTTAATTTTCCTTGAACATGGGCATTCTCTACTAGTAAATTATATGTGAGGTTTATTCATATTTTGTTATTTTTATTAAAGTATGTGATATTAAGTTTAATTACATAACCAGTTTAAATGGTCCTACTACTTACTAATAGCTAACACATACAGTACTTTCTATGTGCAAGGCATTGTTTTAAGTATTTTATGTATATCAAGTAACAATTTCTCCCTAAACCAATCCATTTTTCATTCATTCAGTTTTTCAACCCGACGGTTGTCTTAAATCCTCTTTTTTCTTAATCCACTAAATCCAACATGTCATCATATCACTTGTTTTTATCTCAGACTTACTTTTGAATTCTCACAACTATCATCCTATTCTAGCCCCCATTATCTCATATTTAGTCTGTAATCTCACCATTTGAAAACATCATCTATTATTAAGAAACCTACTGATTTCAGGTAAAAAAACAAAACACCACCACTACATTAAATGTATATATTGGGTATATAATAATAGTAATAGTGATAATAGCTAACACTATGCCAGCACTTACTATATACCAGGCACTAATTGAAATGTCATACATGTCAGACACTGATTGATGTGTTTTACACTTATTAACCCATTTAATTTTCGTAACAACTCTGAGGTAAATACTATTGTCTTCATTTTAAACTTAGGCATAGAGGTGATATGGTCAATACCAAAAAAGGCTAGTATGTGAAAAGTGCTTCTTAGAATCAAGGATATACAAGTATGACAACCACTACTGTGTTCTTTTTTATTTTTTTTATATATTTTATTGATTTTTTACAGAGAGGAAGGGAGAGAGATAGTTGGAAACATCGATAAGAGAGAAACATCGATCAGCTGCCTCCTGCACATCTCCCACTGGGGATGTGCCCACAACCCAGGTACATGCCCTTGACCGGAATCGAACCTGGGACCCCTCAGTCCGCAGGCCGACGCTCTATCCACCGAGCCAAACCGGTTTCGGCTACTACTGTGTTCTTACTTCTGATTCCTCACCACCACAAATAATCTTGCAAATCAGTGCAGGTTAACCTTCTCCAAACACTATTCGTAACATATGACTCTTCCGTTGGAAAACCCTTCTAACTTCTGGATTATGTCCAAATTACTTTGCCTGGCATTCAAGGTTGTATTTAATGGCCCCATTGACTTATGCAGCTTTATCTTCCATAATTCTTCAAAAAATAGATAGCCCACCTGGTAGCTCAACCACAAATTGGGGGCTGAGCAGTATTGGGGGTTACAAATACAAACCTCCTCTGTCTCCACTGTCTCTCTTGTGATTTCTAGCAGGGTACTTGCTCTTTCCAGCTGATCCCAGACAAAGCTACAATATGCTTTCAATCCAATGTTCCAGACTGCCACTGAATGGAGTCTGCAATGTGTGAATAAATCCATTTGCTACCCCACGGTATGATCCCCACTCATGTCACTTATTCTTGGTTTTATTCTACTCCAACAAAACAATGACATTTGGACAGCAGACAACAGGACTCCAAGATGGCATCAGTCATACCGGGAAAGAAGAAACCCATGGATGTCAAAATAAGGGAGCTGCCAAGCTGGAAAGTGATGCAGGATTTTACCCCTAAAGGCACTGTTGGAGTGTTTCTAAGAGGTTACTATCAATGGGTATTACAAGTATGCCAATATGAAGAAAATGAGCATTACTGAGGTTTTCTATTATGCTGGCAGCTTAGGTACTTTTCCACTACTGCCTTTCCTGCAAGGAGCTCAATAGCGAGCATCTACTCAAGTCTCACAGAAGGCCCAGTGTGGAGGGCAGAGTCTGCATTCCTGACCATGGCTTTCTTTGCTGGGCACCCCTGATCTTTGCTAAATGCTTTCATATTCTAATTGAGAATTAACATCCAATAATAGATGATTAATACCAAACAAAATAAAACAAAACAAAGGGACATTTGAGTGAATAAGATAATATTTATTAAGAGTATACTCTGTGGCAAGTGCTACTCTAAGCACTTTACATTAAATCATTCAATAGTTATAACAATCCTGTAGAAAAAAAAAAAAAGATACTATTCTAGATGCCCAGGTTCTTAACCACCATGTTATATGCTTCCATCTCTAAATCCTGAATAATTAGTAGAAATTTACCAGAATTAAAAGGGCTAATGGGATTCCCAGAAAAAGAAAAGCACAAAGAAATAAAAAAGCTCAGCCTCTGCAGAAAACAAAGTAATGTGACTAACGAGGGAAGTGAATTGTGACAGGAAATAAAACTTAGAGAAGTAGGTAAGTATGGCCCATGAAATTTTTAAGCTGTCCAAACTTTCGTTATTAATAATGGGGAGCCAATAACGAAATTTAAGTCAGGAATCTCTCAAAAGCTGTGAAACTAGAGAAGGGAGGGAGCATTAAGAAGTTATTACATCTAACTATTTTTTTAAAAAAAGAAGTTATTGTAATTACCCAGACACAAAAGAAAAATGAGGATTTCAACAAAAGCCAGGGTAACTGAGATGGAGAAGAGGTGATGGATTGGGGAAAAAAAAAGATGTTCAATTAACATCCCGCTGACCAATTAGGTGAGGGAATGAGAGGGGGAAAGACGAGAAGGACTGAGGTATAAAGCTTAGACAATAAAGCAGATAACACTACCACTAACAAAAATAAAGAATAAAGCCCGACTGGCATGGCTCAGTGGTTGAGCGTTGACCTATGAACCAGGAGGTCAAGGTTCATTCCCGGGCCAAGGCACATGCCTCGGTGGCGGGCTCGATCCCCAGTGTGGGGCGGGCAGGATGCAGTCAATCGATTTTTCTCTCTCATCATTGATGTTTCTATCTCTCTCCCTCTCCCTTCCCCTCTGTAATCAATAAAAATATATATTTTAAAAAAGAATAGAAAGGAGCAGACCTGACTGGTGTGGCTCAGTTGGTTGGGCATGGTCACGTGCAATGATAGGTTGTGGGTTAGATTCCCCGTCAGGGCACATGCCCAGGTTGCAGGCTTGATCCCATAGCGGATATGAAGGAAGCAGCCAGTTGATGTTTTGGCTTTGTTTTTGGTTTTTTCCCTCTCTCTCTCTTCCTCTCCCTTCCTCTCTCTCTAAAAGTCAATAAAAATATATATTTTTTATTTTTTAAAAAATAGGATAGAAAGGAGGAGCAAGTTCCATGATGAAGGGCCAGGAAGGTGAGACATACTGAATGTGAAATACGCGTAAGGCACCAAGACAATTAGAAACACAGGTTTGGAGACCAGAAGAAGTTCAGACCCAGATGAATATAAGAGACATCTGGAGTCATAAAAGTTTCACAGAGTTTTTAGAGTAATAAAAAAAGAATGAGACCTTAAAGAGCAAGCAGAAGGAAAGTTAGATAAGAATATAAAAAAGAGAAGACAAATCAGGGAAGAATAATGTGAGGTACAAATCAAGAAAGGAGTTTCAAAAAGAAGGATGAGGTCATCACTGTCAAATGCTACACTGGATTTTGCCTTTAGTAGGTTAATGTGAAGAGATATGGCAATAGCTGAAAGGGGAATCTGGGATAATGGTAGAGATCTGAGCTTATTTATGAGACGGAAGGTAATAAAAAGGACATAGAAAAATGAGCGGATAATTGATAATGGAAAGAAACAAAGGATGATGCAGTCAATAACTTAAATAATGAGACTTTTCTTATTGTTACTTAACTACTATTCTAGTTAAAAATGCCTGTTATACATGAAAACTTAGAAAGATGCTACTAAGTTGTCATTACTGTACATATTTAAAGGTCCAAAACCTAATATATACATAGCTTTGAAAATATTCTATAAGGCCAACTTTTTACTAAGTCTACTCAGCTGTCCTCAGTTAATATTAGTCTGAATAACTGAAGTTTTTTTACAGCCAAACTTAAAAACCACAATAAAGGTCTGTTCAGAAACAGAAAGGTCAGTTCATCTCTGAAGCTTACATTAATTTCACAGGAAAGATAGTAAGTACGCACAAACTCTGACTCAGAATAAAGCAGGTTATTTCACAAGCCCACTTGGCTTCCTTATTCCATTATAAAAGTAACTATGATCATAAATATATATATATATATATATATATATATATATATATATATATATACATATAGATATAGTTAGTCTTTAAATTAAAATATACTATATTTATGAAGTTAGATGTATTTTATGAGTCACTATAATGTTTTGTCACAATGAGAGTGGGGAAGGACATGTAATGAGAATAGAGCCACAGTTGTCCAATACTCACCTCACTAACTACAGATAAGTTTTCTTACGACCCTGGGAAAATGGAGGATGAAACAAGGCTGTAAAAAGATAAGATGCCTCAATGGGTCCATTACTCCAAAAAGGAATACATTTTTGAACACAGGACACCCTTTGTCTGGTTGCTGTACCTGGACCCTGACCCCCTCCAGTTTTTCTCAGGAACGCTGACCATTCTCCAGTCCCAGGAACGGGCTGGGCTGTGTGTAACATCATAGATTAGCCACCTTGTTTTTGGACTCTGAGCTCCTGAAGGCCGGACTATAGGCTCTACCCTTCCCTTTCCATGTTACACTTGTAGCTCGCACCTGCACGTAGCTATCTTCTCCCTCGTGTGTGTATATAACCAGTCAACTGGCAAGGGAGGGTCAGAGCTGAATTTCCAGGGTGACTGACTGCTCTCCCATACTGCTGGCAGTATTAGAATAAACGCTCATATATGATTCAACCCTGTCTCTGCTTAATTGGCTCAAGTGGTGACAGGCAGCCCAGACCCCTTGGTTGTCCGGTTACATAATTTGGCGACTCTGCCGGGACCTCCAGTGGGATTTCTTCTGAGGTAAGTACTGGAGATCCTGCTTGCTGGGGGGACTGGGGGGTTCCTGGGGCTGAAATCGGGACATTTTTACTTGCAACGTTGTCAGGAAGTTTCCTGTGGAGTCCACTGACAGCTCCAGCAATCCTCGTCCTCCCACCTAAGTTGAATCAAGCATTTTTTGTAAGAGAGCAAGAGGAATCAAGTATGCTTATATAGCACGAGAAGCATTGCTGCTTCTTGTCTGGGCTTCTTTGTAAGGAAGCATATACTGCGTAAGGCATGCATTTACTGGGTGAGCCTGATCAGGTCCCGGTGGCAAGAGACCTCCAGAGGTCCTTGTCTGGTCTCCGAGCCCTTAGTCTGATCCGCTCTGGGAGGAGAGACTTTGCTCTGGTTCGGTGTTTTGTTTTGTTTTGTTTTTTAAACGCAGGGCATTCTGAGGTTTGTGACTGGACAAAGAGTATGGTCTAAAGCTCGTCTGTGGTTGTGCGCGCCTGTAAATATTGAACATAGAGTCTCTGTTGATTGTTGCTTTGTGTCTCTTTATTGTCTAATTTAATTTAAAGATGGGGCACATTCCTTGGCTGGGGGCTCCAGCTGCCGAACCCATGGCAGAGTTAGCAGGAACTTCCCAGCAGCTGCCAAGAGTTCTTTATCTCGGGTTACTCCCCGCTCTCCCTTTCAAGGCATCAGCCACCCTTAACGCTTAGCTAGTAAGAGTTCTTGTCTTTCTGTAATGTAACTTTGATTACAGATGTTATTTTCTTTATCTTTTGGGGACTTGGTTTGCACTTCACTGTTTCATGAACACTGGGAATCCTGTCTAGGCTGTTTGGGCTTTGTGCCACTCAGACCTTGTGAAGGTCATTTGCTATGCAGGTTGGTATGAGATAAGATTGTAAGGCTAGTGTCCCAGTCCCTTCTTTTGAGAGTACTCATTTATTTACTTTAGAGGTTGTTTTTGTTTCTGTTTTAAAGGGTGATAAGATCTCTTATATGCAAGATATCATATTGTTACATCATAAGGATTCTACTCAGAAGAAAACAAACATATAGATATGGGAAATAACTCTTGTAAACCCCCCCTCCCACTCGCCTTTTCTCCAGCCTCCTAAAAGTTGTCAAGGTCATGTTATTTTTGTTACAAAATTTGCCAAGAAAATGCCTTGGGTAATAATTGACTTTAAAATCTCATAGTTGTTAAGACATAATGAATAGGTATAACTAAACTGAAGGGTTTTAATGAAGTGTTACAATCTCTCTCTATATATAAAAGCCCAAGCGACCATTATGACTGGTCGCTATGACATGCACTGACCACCAGGGGGAAGATGCTCAATGCAGGAGCTGTCCCCTGGTGGTCAGTACACTCCCACAGCCAACCTCCTGCAGTCCCTCCACCTGTACGGCTGGCCCCAATTGGCCCCTATTGAGACTGGGCAAGATAGCCCCAATGGCCCCCATCACTGGCCAGGCCAAGGGACCCCACCTGTGCACGAATTCGTGCACCAGGCCTCTAGTATAATTGTATTTATCTAAATATAGTTTTCCAAAGTTTTTAGTAACTTAGGTAGCTTAAAACTTTAGAGTCTTGCTGATTTAAGTAATAAAAAATTATTAAATATCTAGGTATTTTGAAATAACAGGATACTGAAATATTAATTGATCTGAGTTTGCCTACTTTGGGCTTCTTATTGCAGAGAAGCTGGAGAATGGACTTAAATGTATTAATGAATATATCGTACATTTTATTTGAAATATATCTCTTAAAAATGTGAATGTATTGCCAATTTGAGAAATGTTAATTACTTGTCACCTAAGATTTTTTTCTAAAAGTTAAGAATTCTAAATAATTGGAAAGAAGTTATACAGTTTTGATAATAGAAGGAATGAGGTATGAAGATGAATTTTAAAGAAAAAAAGAAAGTAGGTTATTCTAAAACTGGTTATTTCTAAATGGATACAAAGGTTTGTGAAAATCACAGAAGGGTTGTGAAGAGAAATCTTAAAAGGAAATTACAGGTATACTAAATCATATATCTAAAGTAAACTAATACAAAATTTGTTTGGTTCTCTTCCAGTCTGTTAAAAGGGAAGGGTCCCATGTGAATTGCATTGTAATTAAATCTATAACTGTGTCATTTAAAATTCTTTGGTCATTTACAGACGGTCATTGTTTTACTCTGATACATTTACAAAAATGTTACATCTTCTGAAAGATCCATGGAAAAGAATCTGATTTATCGTAAGCTACATATCTTGGAGAATAAACTTTCAGATCATCCCCTCGAACTGGATGAAAATTAGTAGAACTCCATAGAGTATCTGGATATATATAAACACTGGCAAGAAAAATCAGGAAAAAAGAATTTGACTATAGGACTGAATGAATTAAAAATAATTATAGCTTTTATAATTTTTTGAAAGTATTACTGATTTTTAACCGTCTTGTTTTCCAGACATAAGAAAATTTGTTTCTTTTCGTAAAGCACTTTAATAAATTATACTTTCATAAGCAATATTGAGGCATTTATATTTTTCTCCCTACCTGATTTGGAAACTCTTAATGAATATTATTGTTCTCATGGCAATGTGTTTGTTTGCATAAATCCAATAAGAATCTGTTTTCTTCATAACAGGACACAAGGCAGTTTCCAATTGTGGTTTTATTAACCAGCACTCTGCTAGAATGTCATGTCTGAGAGAGACATCCTGGGACTCTGGATGTTACCAGAAAGCTCTCAGGAATGAAGACTGACTTTGAAACCGATAAGCCCCTTAGATAAATAGCCTGGCACCCTGCTTGGTCACATGGTTCATGGCAATCTTTCCAGGTAAGGAATGAAGGTTACTTTCCTGATAGCAAGAAGGAACCTCAAGACACCTGTGGGGACCTCAACAACTTGAGGAATTTACCCAACCCTATTGGTATTGCAGGCAAAGTCTGATGGCAACTGTGCAGCTTGGCTTCTTTGCCCTGAGAGTTAACTTTGTGAGATCCCGCAAAGCAGATTTTAAAAGCCTATATAATCAATTGCCATTCCTGTTGTGTTTATGCAAATTAATCAGGCCAAACTGGAACTCAACTTAATACAGTAAACAGATTAGTCTTGATTTGGCTCTTTGATGAAAATGAGGGTAATCTGAGGGAGAAAAATTGTGTTTCAATGGAAACCATAATACCCAATTGTAGGTAATGAACTCCAATGCAGTTAACTGTCTTCAAAGTTTTTTTTTTAAATATATATTTTATTGATTTTTTACAGAGAGGAATAGAAAGGGATAGAGAGTTTGAAACATCGATGAGAGAGAAATATCGATCAGCTGCCTCCTGCACACCCCCTCCTAGGGATGTGCCCACAACCAAGGTACATGCCCTTGACCGGAATCGAACCTGGGACCCTTCAATCCGCAGGCTGACGCTCTATCCACTGAGCCAAACCGGTTAGGGCTTCAAAGTTTTTTTTAAGGTTTGTCTGTGTATGCCATACAGACCTCAGCACCTGATGACATCACCAGAGATGTTCTAACAGCAATCTATCAGATTGTCACTGTGTGATTTCATTCCAGCAGAAGCCTTACATCTGGAAATCTTTTCACCTGGTTTATGATTTACTGTATACATGAACCCTTATGTTTTCTGTTCTTCTGTTTCATAGAATGTATGCTTATGTCCCTGCTTAACTAACTGATTACTCAAATAGTATGGGCCTCACTGTAGAAGCCATCTGCATCACTGTGTCCTAAAAATAAGACAACAGTTTGGACTCATAAGTAAGTCAATGAAACATGAATGGTCTATCGGCCTCACTTAAAATTACTTTCCCCTTTTTGGCTCCCTTTTTCACTTGTCAGACAGGGAGGACTTCAGGATTCTACCACCCATCAACAGGAAGTAGTAAAGAGATCCGACGCCCCTTTTCCCTAAAAGAATCCAGAGCCAAAATCCATAAAGGAAAATTTAATAGGCCAGGACTGATACAGTTCAACAAGACATTTTCCATATAAAACTAATCTCATAGATATGAGATGATAACACTAACAGGGGGGAAATGAGAGTGAGGACGGACATGCAATGAGAATAGAGCCACAGGTGTCTAATAATTAATAAGAAGTTTTCTTACAGACCCTGGGAAAATGGAGGATGAAACAAAGCAGTAGAAAGATAAGATGCCTCAATGGGTCCATTACTCCAAAAAGAAATACATTTTTGAGCACAGACCAAGGACATGACACACTTAGATCTGGTTGCTGCACCTGGACCTTGACCCCCTCCAGGAGTTTTTTTCAGGAACACTGACTATTCTCCAGTCCCAGGAATGGGCTGAGCTGTTTGTAACATCATAGAAGATTAGCCACCTTGTTTTGGTACTCTGAGCTCCTGAAAGCTGGACTGAAAAGTCTACCCTCCCCTTTCCATGTTACACTTGTAGCTCGCAGCTGCACATAGCTATCTTCTCCCTCTTGTGTGTATATAACCAGCTAACTGGCAAGGGGAGGTCAAACCAGATCTTTGTGGGTGACCTACTGCTCTCCCATACTGTTGGCATTATTGGAATAAATGCTCATATATGATTCAACCCTGTCTCTGCTTAATTGGCGCAAGTGGTGACAGGCAGCCCAAGACCTCTTGGTTGTCCAGTTACAACAATAGTAATGAGATACATTTCAAGGCAAATATAAGTGACATTTCAAGAAATCAAATAATCCTTAAAAGTAACTAAGTATAGTTAGTCTAACGTTCTTTAACTTTTTTGGTTTAAAAGTCAATTGTCAAATACATTCAGAAAATTCATGTGCTATCATTTTTATAAGAAATTAAAGCTATTCATTTATATGAAAAATAATTTATAAAGAGGTTTGATTTTCATATTTTATTGTGTATCTTATTAAAACAATATGAATTCATTTCTGTAAAAGATTTTAAAATAAAGTAATGTCTTTCTTAGATTAGCTTTACTTTGAGAAATGCAGTGATTTTATTTTGGCAACAAGAGCATTAAATTGTATTTACTAGAGTAGTACATGACAGTGGCCAGGGAATCTGAAAGAGTTAATGTGACACTCCTACAGTGATTTACTTACTCATATAATCTGACCAAATTTAGCTTCTTGCTCACATAATCTGGCCAATATGTTGAAACATTTTTTACCTAGTTTCAGGGGCTTCTCTAAAAAACATACTACTCAAAATTACTCTTGGCAACTAGAAGTGATAATTGAGCGACACACACACACACTTTTAATAAATATACTGAATAACAGCACCATAAATAATTTACCATGTAATACAAAGAAATCCCATGGCTCAGTCATTTATATGCACTAAGCAAAAACTGCACAAAGCTCTGTATGTTTCATAACATAGCAAAGCAAAAGAAACCATTCCCTAAGCGACCTCAGTGATAATTTGATATAAATCTCTGGAGTAGCATATTTTAATATTTAATTAACTATAAATCCAGATTTATTTCAGTAATTTATCTTATGAATAACCCTTTGGATTATCAGAAGATAGGTAAATAAGAGAACTTGTTTTTGAAAGAAAGACACTTCATGGAAATCAATGATATTTTTATTAGATTATTACAGTTAAATGCTTCAATGATATTTTAATCATGAAAATACTGGACATTCTGAATAATGGTTTATACTTAACTTAGAGAGTAGTATCTGAACTTTATAATTATTTTTACATTTTAGGAAATAATAGTTCAATTTTGTTCAAGTGTCCTAATACTGACATCTTCTGACTACTGAGGAGAACTACAGATCTCAAAATATTTCCTAGTGACTGAAGCTTACCTTTGTATGGAAGAAATAAGCATTTGTTGAATAATAATTATGTAATGGACACTTCAAAGATTATTTTATTTGATCTCTTAGCAACTTATAAAATAACAATATTATAGGACAGTGGTTCTCAACCTTCTGGCCCTTTAAATACAGTTCCTCATATTGTGACACAACCATAAAATTATTTTCATTGCTACCTCATAACTGTAATGTTGCTACTGTTATGAATCATAATGTAAATATCTGATATGCAGGATGGTCTTAGGCGACCCCACTGAAAGGGTTGCTCGACCGCCAAAGGGGTCGTGACCCACAGGTTGAGAACCAGTTATAGGAGGTATGTTTAAGCCATCCTATCTAATAAAAGACAAAAAGGATAATTAACCATACCTCCGCGACACTTCCCATTGGCTAATCAGGGAGATATGCAAATTAACTGCCAAAGAAGATGGCGGCTGGCAACCACGCAGCTGAAGCGAGCATGAGGTTTGCTTGCTCCAGTGATGGAGGAAGCCAAGGTTCCCAGCCTGCCGCAGCCCAGCTCTGAGCTCCAGATACAACAATGTTTCAATTATAGAAGCTAAAAAAACCCAGATACCTGCTTTCAGCCGGCTGCGGCCTCAGAGCTGGGAGCGCCAGTGACAGCAACAGAGTTTCAATTATAGAAGGTAAATAAATCCCGGAATTAAAAAAAAGAAGAAGAAAAGGAGAGGCTGGAAGCTTCAGTCGCAGGCCAGCCTGAAAACAGCCCTCATCCCCTCACCCAGACTGGCCAGGCAACCCAGCGGGGACCCCCAACCTCAAGGGAGTGTGGCCAGCCTGAAAACAGCCATCAGCCCCTCATCCAGGCTGGCCAGGCACCCCAGTGGGAACCCCCACCCTGAAGGGGGTGTGACCAGCTGCAAACAGCCATCAGCCGTCACCCAGGCTGTCCAGGCACCCAAGCAGGACCCCCACCCTGATCCGGGATACCCTTCAAGGCAAACCAGCTGGCCTCCACACATGCACCAGGCCTCTATCCTATATTGTAAAAGGGTAATATGCAAACTGACCCTAACAGCAGAACAACTGGGAATGACTGGTCACTATGACACACACTGACCACCAGGGGGCAGACGCTCAATGCAGGAGCTGCCCTCTGGTGGTCAGTGTGCTCCCACAGGGGGCAGCTCTGCTCAGCCACAAGCCAGGCTGATGGCTGCCAGTACAGCGGTGGTGGTGGGAGCCTCTCCTGCCTCCTCAGCAGCGCTAAGGATGTCTGACTGCAGCTTAGGTCTGCTCCCCGCTGGCTAGTTGACATCACCCGAGGGCTGCCGGGCTGCCAAAGGGATGTCTGATTGCCATCTTAGGCCCAATCCCCCGGGGAGCAGGCCTAAGCCAGCAAGTGGTCATTTCCTGAGGGGTCCCAGACTGTGAGAGGACACAGGCTGGGCAGAGAGACTCCCCCCCCCCCGCCTGAGTGCACAAATTTTCGTGCACCGGGCCTCTAGTAAAAAATAAAATACTTATCAACAAATTATGCTATTAATCAAATTATTGTTTAAAGGGTCACTAAAACCTCTATTAAGACTTTATTGAGAAGTTCACCTGTAAAATATTTTTAAAACAATAAAATGCATTGATTTGAAAGTGTTTATTCATTGCTATTAAGCTATCTACATTAAGTAAACAGGCAGCATAGCATACAATGGGTTCAAATCATGACTTAGATGCTTATTAGCTAAGTGACTGGAACATCGTCTCTCTGTGTCTTAACTTCCCCATCTGTAAAATAAAACTGATAATAATTGTCTTATTTAATAGGGTTGTTATGAAGATTACATAGGTCAATATTTTTAAAATACTTAGTGTCTGGCACTTAAGTGTTTTGATAAATAGACTTTGTATGCTTTTATTATACCAGTAAATTAAATGAATATAGTAAAATCTCTTTTATTAGTTAGAAATACTAAAATTTGTCCCACATCATCAGCCATTCATTAAGTCTTATCTATTACATTTTATTGAATGCCTCTGTTCAAAGCTCCATAAACTAAAAGAGAGGACTTTAAAATAAATGCCAATATATAAATATAACTACAGATCTGTAAAAGGTTGGGATAAATAGATTTCACCATTACTGAACAGGATTCTGCTTAGAATGTCTTTCCCTCTTCCCTATGTATTATTTCTTCATTATCTCTCACATTGACCAGTAACATGAAGCTCATTAAAAATATTCAGCAATTATTTGCTGAAGGATGAAATTTATCACTGAGCCACACTTGCTGGGCAATTATTATTATTATTAAATAAAAATTAGGCTTTGGGAAACAGAAAAGGTGAACAAAGACAACAGAATTTGTTATTCATGGGTGAGAAGCTTGTTTGAACTGTTCATTTGAGTCAGAAATTCCAATAATGGATTCTAACTTGAACTAAAGATTATTCCAATTCCAATGACTGGCATCTGCAAATTAGCAGACCTAAACCACAAATAGATAATATGACAATATTTACAAATGTCTACACAGTAAAATTACATTAAAACTATGCTAACTAAAAATTTGGGATACACAGACATCAGGGGGGTGAAGGCATGAACTTGAGTGGGGTGGGGGGAGAATAGGGGGAATAAGGACACATATGTAATACCTTAATCAATAAAGAGAAAAAAAAATTTGGAATAATCAAGATGGTCTAAGCTTTTAATTTAAAGGATCACGTTAAGAAATCTACTAATGTAATAAGAACAAAAGAAAATGGCAGGGGAAACACTTTTAATCATTTTTTAGAACCACATAAATAGCATGTATTTACATAGAAACAATTAAATGTTAATTGCAAATACATGCTATTTATTGAAACAAATCCAATAATTGACCTTCTTGGGGCAATTCTTTTAAAACATCTACACTAATAAAAGAGAAAGATGCAAATTGACTGTACCTTCGTGACACCCACCAGCCAATCAGGAGTGAGTATGCAAATGAACCCAACAAAGATGGTAGGTTAATTTGCATATGCAGTCGCCGAGTGGCCAGGGGCAGGGTGGGACGCAGGCGTTCCACACCACCCCAGCTGCTCCTGGCCTCTGGGCAGCGTGGGAAGGCGAAAAGGCAGCTCCAGCCAGAGCGAAGGCAGTGCCGGCAGCCAGGGAAAGAAAGGCCCATTCTTGCATGAATCTTCGTGCATTGGGCCTCTAGTTACTACATATTGCTACAACCAACAGTGTAAAACATTACATCTTTCTTGTAAAGAATTTGACAAACCACAATTCAGATTGATCTACTCATTCTTAATTATTTTGAATTACTGAAATATTAATGGATATAACTGGACCATGTTATCTGTATCACATACATGTAAAAAATTAAGATAAAATGACACATTTACTATATTGTAACCAGAGTTACATTCTACCTTATTAGCATAAAACGAAACTGATAAGATCAAAACTAATTACAAAGTAAATTTTACAACTTTAATAAAGTACCTTGAAATATTCTTTTCTAATCTGTTTGCTCCGCCTCCTTTCTTCACTCTGCCAGATTATAGGTTGAGATTCTGGCCACGGTTGTTCATCTGTTTGATCTTTCTGATTTTCTAAGGGCTATAATAAGATAATTGCTTTTAACTAAGTAAATAAGAACAAAATAATAGATATTATAATAATTTCATTTCCTCTTACCTGCCATGTGAGTGGTGATAATGGTGAATTAACTTCATCTGCTGAGACACTAAAAAATTAAAGATGCCTTAATATGTTAAAATATTTAGAATTACCCTTAGGTATACATTATGAATATGATATTATACACAGGATCTTAGCCAAAAGGCCGAGAAGTAATGCATATGATTTTATAAAATTGTCTTTTCTTTTCTACCAGAAATCTAAAGAATTTACTCATGCCTATGCTTTGAACTAATAATATAAAACTTAAAGTTGACAAAAACACATTTACTTCCCCTATTATAATCCTTAAAAAAAAAACATCAAAATGGGCCTACTTAATGTCACCCTAAGCATAGGACTACTCTAAGGACTTTTCAGAGGCCAGAAGAAATATAATATCTAGAGACATAAAAAGAACATATAATATTTATTATATCAAAATTATTACCCAGAACTACAAAAAGAAAATCAAGTAATTTTTTTTGCTTATTGAATTACTGATTATGAGCCTGTAACATTTCATTCTGAAACATAGGGCAATGGTAGAAATTCTTTTTATCTAGTTTATTTGTGGAGTAAGGTAAACTTCATGGAATTGTTAGATAGCAGATTTGAACAAGGAATTCCTTTAGAAAAAATACACAAACTAATGCCTACTAGTATTATTCAACACTGTTATGAAACTTCTGTACAGTACAGTAAGAAAAGAACATTTAAAAATTAGAAAGAAACAAATTTCTGAAATTTATAGAAAATTTAATTGCTTAAGGGGGAAAAATATAAAAAGTCTATTATTAACAGAAGTTATAGAAAAATATACAAAAGTTAAGAGCTTTCCTATATGTTAATTATAACAAGTTATCCTATATAATAAAAGGCTAATATGCAAATTGACCGAACAGCAGAACAACCGGTCGCAATGACGTGCACTGACCACCAGGAGGCAGATGCTCAATGCAAGAGCTGCCCCCTGGTGGTCAGTGCACTTCCACAAGGGGAGCGCTGCTCAGTCAGAAGCTGGGCTCATGGCTGGCAAACGCAGCGGCAGTGGTGGGAGCCTCTCCTGCCTCTGCAGCAGTGCTAAGGGTGTCCGACTGTGGGGAGCGGGCCTAAGTTGTCAGTTGGAAATCCCCCGAGGGCTCCCGGACTACAAGAGGGCACAGGCTGGGCTGAGGGACTGCCCCCAAGTGCACAAATGTTGTGCACCGGGCCTCTAGTAATATATATTAGAAAACACCTCATTTATAAAGGAAAGGAAAAGTAGAAGATACCTAGGGAAAAAACTTAACTAGACATGCACAAGGCCCGCATGGAAAAATTACAATTGTCTAGTAAGGAACTTGAGTCACTGGGAAGTTCTTGGACAGAAAGACTAAATATTATAGATATAACCTCTCCTTCAAGCTGATAGCTGAAATAAACTACAATAATAATTTTTAGAAATACAAGAAGTAGTTTGGGGCTTGTTTTGGAAATCTGATAAAAGAGTTTCAAAGTTCATTTGGAAGAATGGATGACCAAGAAAAGTTGTATAATAAAGGGACTTATCTACTAGGAAGTTACATATATTCTATTAAATTACAGAAATACATTAGTACTAGCTTTAGCATCTATAGATTTTTCAGTGGAACAGACATAGAGGACCACAACTAGAACAACTTACGACAAAAATGAAATTTAAAAGCATTGTGGAAATGATGGGTTATGTAACAAATAGTTATGAGACAACTGGTTAACCAATGATAAAATACTGAAAGAAAAAAAAAGGGGGAAGGAGAAAAGAGAGTGAGAAAAAGGAGACAGGAAGGGAGGGAGAAAGGAAAAAACTAGATTTCTAACATCATATCAAATACCAAAATCAATGGACTGAAAGATTTAAATATAACTAAAGATAAAATCACATAAATATCTGAAAAATTGTTGGAGTGGAGAGGGAATATGGGAAAAACAATTAAAACTAAATACTGACTAATTACATAAAATGTAAAAATTAGATTTTGCATTTATTTGGCCAACATAGAATTAACAGTGAACAGATTTATACCCTGATGAAAACAATAAAAGAACAGACAAAATATATAAAATTATACTTTTCAAGACATTAAATATTAGGCCAAAAAAAAGACATCTATCCCTTAGACATTGGTAACAAACAAGACAAGCCTCACAATTGAGTCAGACTGTTGCAGGAAAGAGAATTTCCAGGCCACAGGCCAAAGTGGGGGAACCAAGGTGGGTCCTGTGGGGTTCCCTGAATTGAGGAAGCAAAGCTAGGAGCCAGGGAGAAAAAGGTGGATGGAGTTAACAGGACAAAGTAACAAAGAACAATACACACAGAAAAAACTTAAGAGCTCTACAGAGGCATCTAAACTTGGGTATGAAAAGTCATCTAATGCTTGAACTGAATTCTGAAAGCCTACTAGTAAGTGAAAAAGGGAAGAAGAAAGGGTAATCCCAACAGAGAGACCAGCATACAAAACAGATGTGAAACTGTGCCAGAATAAAGAAAAGAATATTGCCTGGCGGCATGGCTCCATGGTTGAGCATCAACCTAAGAACCAGTAGGTCACGGTTAGATTCCAGGTCAGGGAACATGCCAGGGTTGCAGGCTCAATCCCCAGTAAGGGGAGTGCAGGAGGCAGCTGATCAATAATCAGTTGATGTTTCTATCTCTCTCTTCCTCTCCCTTCCTCTCTGAAATCAAAAAATATATATTTTAAAAATAAAATAGTACTATTGTTCTTAACTGCAGAGGTGCCAGTGGAAGAGTTCATAAGATGAAGCTCTGAAGGTAGGCAGAAACTCGCTTCAGTCTTATGGGTTAAGCCAAACACTTTAAGCTTTATCCTAAAAGTTAGAAAGAACTATTAGAAACTAATAAATGGGAGTCATATAGTCAGATTTGTGTCTAAGAACCATCACTCTTATATCAGTGCAGAATATAGATTTAAAGGTAGGCAAAACTGAAGATAGGAGGTATGCTGGAGGCTGTTGCAATAATTCAGGTGGGAAAAAGTAGGGCCTGAACTAACACAATTGCAATGGAGAGGTTGAAATAGATGCTGGTAATGTTAAGAATCTATAATTTTCTGTGACTGACTGGACAGGGAGGGGTGCATAAGACAGATGAATGAATGCCCTAACCGGTTTGGCTCAGTGGATTGAGCATTGGCCTGTGGACTCAAGCGTCCCAGGTTCGATTCCGTCAAGGGCATGTACCTCGGTTGTGGGCACATACCCAGTGGGGAGTGCGCAGGAGGCAGCTGATTGATGTTTCTCTGTCATCGATGTTTCTGACTCTCTCTATCCCTCTCCCTTCCTCTCTGTAAAATATATTTAAAAAGAGAGAGAGAGAGATGAATGTCTGATGATTCCAAAGTTGCTGACTTGAGTGATTATATAATGGTACATTCACTCAGGCACAATATATAGGAGAAAAGGTAGGTTTGGGGAAAAATAAGTAAAATTTGGACTGTGAGGTAGATAGAAAAAGACATCAGTGGGATGAGTAGATCTGAAGGAAGCAAAGTATTCTTATTACCATGTTAACAAGAGTGTGGTTAAAACCACACTAGGGATTCTCGAGCCAGAAAACTGGGTTTGAAACCTCACTGTACCATTTATTAGCTGTGTGACCTTGAACAAGTTATGATAATTTCTGAGTCTCAGTCTTCTTATAAAATCGGAAGGACAATAATAACAAAGTCATAGAGTTATTGATTAGGATTGAGTGAGAATACATTTAAAGCACTCAGAAGAGTTATGCATGTAACAAGCATTCAACAAATGTTAATTCTCTCAATGTATACATCTATATCCCACCCACAGCCTTGGTCCTTTCCACTCCCATAGGAATGACCCTGGAGTTGAATCTAATGCAAATTTTCTAACCACCAAAAAGAATGAATAGAAACTTTGAAGGTGTCTATTTCTCTGAAATTAATATATGTGGACTTAGAACATGTATTCATATAGAAGAACTTAGTAAAACCCAATTGCAAAGGAAAAAAAGTAAATAACATACAGAATAAACATAATCAATGATGAAGAAACACATTATTCCTGGCAGTAATAGTAATATACTAAATGTTTGCTGAAATAATAAATGAATGATTCTATCATCAAGACAAAATGCATATATGAGCACAAAAGGAGATCAAATCAGCATTTTTTCAATTTGCTTATACCAGAAGTAAATTTAACTCATGCTACAACACTTTCCCTCTTTCAACTATCTAGTTATATTAATTCAATAACAATAATTATTTAATTAAAATCCACAAATGGGAAATCACTGTCAGAGTATCAAGTCTCATAAAATATTAAAATGAGAACTAAAATAATTTTATACCTCTTTTCGCATTCCACATTTTCTTTTGTCTTGTTTCTTGTAACAGAAGTTGAATGATTAAGAATCCTAGAATTAAAATTAACACATCAGGCCGGCTGGCCTGGCTCGGTGGTCGAGCATAAACCTATGAACCAGGAGGTCACAGTTTGATTCTTGGTCAGGACACATGTCCGGGATGCGGGCTTGATCCTCAGTGTGGGACGCGCAGGAGGTGGCCGATCAATGATTCTCTCTCATCATTGATGTTTCTGTCTCTCTCTCTCCCCGCATCTCCAAAATCAATAAAAATGTATTTTTTAAAAAAAGTTAACACGTTAATTCCAAAGCATATTAAAAAGAATAGTATATACATAATATAAAAGAGCTCCATAATAAGTTGCATCTGTTCCATGAAATTTTTTTGCTAGAAAACAATATTTAAGTATTATTTAGATCAGATGCCCATAAGTGCACTGGCTATTATGAAGGAATGAAGCTCACCAACTCTTCCATCCATCTTCTTTTATAAACTCACTAGAGCGCAGTGGTTCTCAACCTTCCTAATGCCGCGACCCTTTAATACAGTTCCTCATGTTGTGGTGACCCCCAACCATAAAATCATTTTCATTGCTACTTCATAACTGTAATTTTGCTACTGTTATGAATCGCAATGTAAATATCTGATATGCAGGATGTATTTTCATTGTTACAAATTGAACATAATTAAAGCATAGTGATTAATCACAAAAACAATATGTAATTATATATGTTTTTTTCAATGGTCTTAGGCGACCCCTGTGAAAGGGTCATTCGACCCCTAAAGGGGTCACGACTCACAGGTTGAGAACCGCTGCACTACAGGCCCAGTGCACAAATTCGTGCTCAGGTGGGGTCCCTTGGCCTAGCCAGTTATCAGGGCTGATGGCGGGGGGGTGTGGGGAGGTTGGCTGTGGGAGCGCACTGACCACCATGGGGCAGTTCCTGTGTTGAGTGTCTGCCCCCTGATGGTCAGTGCGCATCATAGCAACTGGTCATCTGGTCGACTGTCTGCCCCCTGGTGGTCAGCACACATCATAGCAACCAGTCGTTCGGTTGTTTGGTCGTTCAGTCACTTAGGCTTTTATATATAGAGATTTTCAAGGCTTGGATATCTTCTAGGCATGCCACTAGTGCCCTGTGCCTATCTAACTTTTGGCTAAGACAGACGATAAAGAGATGCAGATGGTTTAGGTAACATTAAGACTGAATTAGTTTTCCCAGAACAGTAAATTATAGGGTTATATTGATGTAATCCATCATCCTTTTGCCAAAAGCCAAAAAAACCCTTAATTCTAAATACAAAACCAGTACTAAAGTTAAATTATCTGGGGGGAAAAAACCCACAACTTAATCACATTTTTTAATAACCAAATGAAACAGTATTCAAAGAAAACCAAAAATGAAGAAAAATAAAGAATAATAAACTATTGTAGGAGAGAACTGTTTGTCCATAATTTTATACAATTCTAAGTATTAATTTCAAAGTCAAAAGTAAAGATTTATTATCTTTCTTTAGTATAAATAACCTATTTAAGAGTTCCTAATATTTATTTGTTATACATATAAATGTACCTAAATTTTCTATTTTAAAGTTTAGTTTTATAAGGAATAAACTATCTGTGCACTGATAGGGTCCCTCAGCCTGGCCTGTGGGAATTGGGCCAAAACCAGAAGTCTGACATGCCACAAGGGGTCCCGGATTGTGAGAGGGCGTAGGCCAGACCAAGGGACCCCACTGGTGCACAAATCCATGCCCCATCTAGTATGCATGTAAGATCTTTGGTTAATCTCTTCCCACCCTCCCACCAGTCTGTTCCATGTCTCCATGCCTGTGCTTTGAGCATCTGCCCCTTGGTGGTCAGTGTGCATCACAGCTACCAGTCAAACAGTTGAATGGTGGATCGGTTGCTTAAGCTTTTATATATATACTAGGGGCCCGGTGCACGAAATTCGTGCACTGGGTGTGTGTGGGGGGGGGAGTGTCCCTCAGCTCAGCCTGCCCCCTCTCACATACTGGGAGCCCTCAGGCGTTGACCCCCATCACCCTCCAATCACAGGATCGGCCCCTTGCCCAGGCCTGATGCCTCGGCCAGAGGTGTCAGGCTTGGACAGGGGACCCCCATCTCCCCCCGATCACTGGCTCTGGCCCCCGCCCAGACCTGAGGCCTATGGCCCAGGAATCATGCCTGGACAGGAGACCCCCATCTCCCTCTGATGGCTTGCTCCATCCCCCGCCCAAGCCTGACGCCTCTGACCCAGGCTTCAGGCCTGGGCAAGGGGACCATCATATCCCCCCAATCCCCGGCTCTGCCCCCCGCCCAGGCCTGATGCCTCGGCCAGAGGAGTTGACCCTCATCACCCTCCGATCACCAATCACCGGATCGGCCCCTTGACCAGGCCTGAGGCCTCCTGCAGAGGTGTCAGGCCTGGGCAGGGGACCCCCAGCTCCCCGCGGTTGCAGGCTCTGCCTAGGCCTAATGTCTCTGGCCTAGGCATCCGGCCCGGGCAGCGGGTACCCGCAGCTGCAGCGGCCCCGCGATCGTGGGGTCTGCTTTAGGCCCAGGCAAGGGACCCCTAGCTCCCGGGACTGCCAGCTTCGACCGTGTCCAGCTCCCATCGCTGACTCCACCCCTACTTCCTGCTATCACTGGCCAGGGCGGTAAAAGCGCCTGATTCTCCGATCATGGCTGGGGGGCAGGGCAAAGGCGGCCCCAGGGCCGCCTTTGCCCTGCCCCCCAGCTCTTAGCTCCCCTCTGGGTTTCCGATCACAGTCAGTGGCAGGGGGATTCTTCCTGCTTTCCCTTTCGCCTCCCTGCATTGTGCCTACATATGCAAATTAACCGCCATCTTGTTGGCAGTTAACTGCCAATCTTAGTTGGCAGTTAACTGCCAATCTTAGTTGGCAGTTAACTGCCAATCTTAGTTGGCAGTTAATTGCCAATCTTAGTTGGCAGTTAATTTGCATATAGCCCTGATTAGCCAATGAAAAGGGTATCGTCGTACGCCAATTACCATTTTTCTCTTTTATTAGTGTAGACTAGAGGCCCGGTGCACAAAAATTTGTGCACTCAGGGGGACACAGGGTCCCTCAGCCTGGCCTGTGCCCTCTCGCAATCTGGGACTCCTCGGGATATAATGACCTGCTGGCTTAGGCCTCTCCCGGGTGGCAGAGGGCAGGCCCAATCCCTAGGTGCAGCCCCTGGTCGGGCTCAGAGCAGGGCCGATTGGGGAGTTGGGGCGCCGCCCCCTGTCATGCACAGAGCAGGGCGGATTGGGAGGTTGCGATGCCACCCTCAGTCATGCTCAGGGTAGGGCCGATAGGGGGGTTGGGGCATTGCCCCTTGTCACACTCAAGGCAGGGTCGATGGGCAGGTTGCGGCGCCACCCCGTCATGCACAGAGCAGGGCCAATTGGGGGGTTGGGGTTCCGTACCCTGTCACGCACATTCAGGGGGATGGGGAGCTCCCCACTGTCGCACACAGTGTAGGGCCGATCAGGGGGTTTGGGGCTCCATACCCTGTCACACACAGAACAGGGTCAATCAGGGGGTTGGGGAGCTCCCCCCTGTCACGTACAGAGCAGGGCCCATCAGGGGGTTGAGGAGCTCCCCCCTGTCACTCACAGAGTAGGGCCAATAGGGGAGTTGGGGCACCACCCCCTGTCACACACAGAGCAGGGCAGATCAGGGGGTTGGTGCACCGCCCTCTATCACCCACAGAGCAGGGCTGACAGGGGGTTGGGGCGCCACCACTGTCACACTCAGGGCAGGGCTGATGGAGAAGTTACGGCTCTACCCCATCACACACAGAGCTGGGTCCCGCGGGGTGGGGGTGGGGTTGGGGCGCCGCCCTCTATCACCCACAGAGCAGGGCCGATCAGGGGGTTGGGGCTCCGCCACTCTCACACTCAGGGCAGGGCCGATGGGGAGGTTGTGGCTCTACCCCGTCACACACAGAGCAGGGCCCGTGGGGGGGTGGGGGAGGAGGTTGGGGCGCCGCACCCTGTCACACACAGAGCAGGGCCGATCAGGGGGTTGGGGCACCACAGCCTGTCACACACAGAGCCGCAGGGCGATCAGGGGGTTGAGGAGCTCCCCCCTATCAGGCACAGAGCAGGGCTGATCTGGGGGTTGGTGCGCCTTCCCCTTTCACGAACAGAGCAGGGCGGATAGGGAGATTGTGGCCCCACCCCCT
Organism: Myotis daubentonii; assembly: GCF_963259705.1. NCBI lineage: Eukaryota > Metazoa > Chordata > Mammalia > Chiroptera > Vespertilionidae > Myotis > Myotis daubentonii. The sequence continues at coordinate 44,446,363 of NC_081861.1, read as the reverse complement.
GTCACACGCAGAGCCGCAGGGCAATCAGGGGGTTTAGACGCTGACCCCTGTCACGCTCATCCCAGTGCCAGGAGGCCTCTCGGCTCCACTGATCCTGGTGCTGGGAGGCATATTACCCTTTTACTATATAGGATAGAGGCCTGGTGCATGGGTGGGGGCCGTCTGGTTTGCCCTGAAGGGTGTCCTGGATCAGGGTGGGGGTCCCCACTGGGGTGCCTGGCCAGTCTGGGGGGTGAGGGGCTGAGGGCTGTTTTCAGGCTGGCGGGTGACTGAAGCTTCCAACTGCTCCTTTTCATCTTTTTCATTTTTTTTTTTTATTCTGGGCCAACTTTAGCTCTGGCTCCAGCTCTGAGCCCTCTGTTGCTGAAAGCAGGTATCTGGTTTGTTTGGGTTCTATAATTGAAACGCTGTATCAACTCCAGCTCTGAGATCCCGGCTGGCTGAAAGCAGGTTTCTGGGGTTTTGTTTAGCTTCTATATTTGTAACCATGTTTCAAACTGAAGCTCAGAGGTCGGCAAGGCAGGCGGGGAATGTTGGTTTCCTCCGTCACTGAAGCAAGCAAACCTCATGTTCGCTTCAAGCTGCCTGGCTGCCGGCCGCCATCTTGGCTGGCAGTTAATTTGCATATCGCCCTGATTAGGCAATGGGAAGGGTTGCAGATGTACGGCTAATTACCATGTTTCTCTTTTATTAGATAGGATTAGAGGCCTGATGCATGACATTTGTGCACTGGATGGGGGGTGGGGGGAGGTCCCTCAGCCTGACCTGTACACTCTCTCAGTCCGGGACTCCTTGGAGGATGTCCACAGGGAGCGCTGCTCAGCCAGAAGCTGGGATCACGGCTCCTTAGCACTGCAGAGGAAGCAAGAGAGGCTCCCGCCACCACCGCTGCACTCGCCAGCCGTCATCATGGCTTTTACCTGAGCAGCGCTCCCACTATGGGAACACAGTGACCACCAGGCGGCATCTCCTGTGTTATCTACCGCCTGGTGGTCAGTACACATCATAGCGACTGGTCATTCCACCTTCCAGTTGATTTGCATATTAGGGTTTTATTATATCGGATAGATAAAATCTTCAAACATCCTAATATATAAAAACCCAGGGTCCGTAATGACTAACTGAAGGCTCGACCGAACACCAGAAGTCAGTCCTGCAGTCAGTGCTGGGTTGCCGTGGCTAGCCAGCACAAACTGCCACTGGTGCGGGCACAGTGACCCAGTACTGACTGCCGAGGGGGCTGCAGATCAGGCCTGGAGAGAGGCTGGGAGAGAGAGGCAGGGTCTGATCCGCAGCCTCCATGGCAGCTGTTGATCAGCCATTGCCTCTCTCTCCTTCTCCAGGCTTCGCCAGCAGTTGTGCCTCTCTTTCCCTTTCTCTCCAGTCCTCCACGGGGGCTGCTGATGAGCCCCACCTCTCTGATCAGGCCCAGAGACAGGCCTGGAGATGCTGACTGGCATAGAAACCGACCAATCAGAACCAAATCTGGGTGAACTGTGAGGAGCCAATGGCTGCCTAGGAGTGGAGCTTTTGATGCTGACTGGCATAGAAACCAACCAATCAGAACCAAATTAGCCAGCAGGGGAGGGCAGTTGTGGGCAAGATCAGGCCAGCAGCAGAGGGCCATTGGGGGTGATCAGGTAGGCAGAGGCAGTTAGGGGCTATCAGGCCAGCAGGCAGAGAGGTTAGGGGCCATCAGGCAGGCAGGCAGAGGGGTTACAGGCAATCAGGCAGGCAGGCAGGTGAGCGGTTAGGAGCCAGCAGTCCCAGATTGCGAGAGGGATGTCCGACTGCCAGTTTAGGCCCAATCCCTGTGGATCCCTGCCTAAACTGGCAGTCAGATATCTCCCGAGATTAGAAAGAGTGCAGGCTGGGCTGAGGGACACCCGACCCCCAGGCATGAATTTCATGCAATGGGCCACTAGTCAACAATAAAAACACTGTAGATAGAAAAGAATTTCAAATCAAACCTACATATCGACTACTAAAATACATCCTATCTAATAAAAGACAAAAAGGGTAATTAACTGTCCTCTGCTATGCTTCCCATTGGCTAATCAGCGAGATATGCAAATTAACTGTCAACAAAGATGGCGGCTGGCAGCCACACAGCTGAAGTGAACAGGAGGTTTGCTTCCTCCAGTGATGGAGGAAGCCAAGGTTCCCCACCTGCCATGTCCCCAGCTCTGAGCTCCATAAGCAACAGCTCCAAAAGCAACAAAGTTTCAATTATAGAAGCTAAACAAACCCCAGATACGTGCTTTCAGCCAGCTGCAGCCTCAGAGCTGGGAGCACCAGTGATGGCAACAATGTTTCAATTATAGAAGGTAAATAAATCCCAGAATAAAAAAAAAGAAAGAAAGGAGAGGCTGGGAGCTTCAGCCACAGGCCAGCCTGAAAAGAGCCATCAGCCCCTCATCCAGGCTGGCCAGGCACCCCAGTGGGGACCCCCACCCTGAAGGTGGTGTGACCAGCTGCAAACAGCCATCAGCCCCTCACCCAGGCTGTCCAGGCATCCAAGCGGGACCCCCACCCTGATCCGGGACACCCTTCAAGGCAAACCAGCTGGCCCCCACCCTTGCACCAGGCCTCTATCCTATATAGTAAAAGGGTAATATGCAAACTGACCCTAACAGCAGAACAACTGGGAATGACTGGTCACTATGACACACACTGACCACCAGGGGGCAGACGCTCAATTCAGGAGCTGCCCTCTGGTGGTCAGTGTGCTCCCACAGGGGGAGCTCTGCTCAGCCACAAGCCAGGCTGATGGCTGCCAGTACAGCGGTGGTGGTGGGAGCCTCAGCAGCGCTAAGGATGTCTGATTGCAGCTTAGGTCTACTCCCCGCTGGCAAGTGGACATCCGCCAGATGGATGTCTGACTGCCAGCTTAGGCCCAATCCCCCAGGAAGCAGGCGTAAGCCAGCGGTGGTCACCCCCTGAGGGGTCCCAGACTGTGAGAGGGGACAAGCTGGGTTGAAGGATCCCCACCCCACCCCCCAGTGCACAAATTTTTGTGCACCAGGCCTCTAGTAATGAAATAAATATAAATTGGTAATTACAGAAAGACGGTTAACATAAAGAAACCAATTTCCATTACCCCAGATTCCTCACTAGCCTTGGATCTAGTAGAGCTTCCTTAGTGAGGTGCAAAGGACATGCATCATAGGCAAAGCCGTGTAGCTTGGTACCAAACAATTTTGACATTTAATGATACCTTTATTCTTCTTTGTATGGGCATACAATGAAATTATGCTGAATCCCCAAATGCAGAAGAATTGAGGTAATAAAATATCTAAGATTATTAGGAAAAAAATATATCTTTAAATAGTGACTTTTAAAAAGGAGATGTAGCCAAAACCGGTTTGGCTCAGTGGATAGAGCGTCGGCCTGCGGACTGAAAGGTCCCAGGTTCGATTCCGGTCGAAGGCATGTACCTGGGTTGCGGGCATATCCCCAGTGGGAGATGTGCAGGAGGCAGCTAGTCGATGTTTCTCTCTCATCGATGTTTCTAACTCTCTATCTCTCTCCCTTCCTCTCTGTAAAAAATCAATAAAATATATTTTTTAAAAAAAATAATAAAAAAATAAATAAATAAAAAGGAGATGTAGCAGTGTGTATGTACTATGTGGGGTAGGAATGTCAGAATGTAAGAATCATTTCAGGGAGTGGGTCAAACTACAATGCCCTTCACTACAGTACATTCTGATTTCTCCCCAACACCACACTCACTAGCATTTTGATAACTGATGCGTATGAGTTATATTGGAGCAGAAAGGGAAAATAGAGTTGGAATCCACTTATCTACAAAACATATTTTATGTACTTAAGAATTCTCCTTTGTAAAATTTGCTGTGTACATTGATATTTAATCTTTTACTCTGTGACACTCAAAGTAAAAATAAACGTCTGTTTTATTTATTCTAGATTAATACATTAATACATTTCCCTAATCCAGCTACCGATACTGTATTTTAAGTACAAGACTATACAATTCAGTTGCATCAACCTGGTCCTTTAATACTTAAGGCTTCCACAAACTCCAGATGCCTTGATGCATGTCCTACTGTTCTGGTCCTCTGAGTTTTCACTGAATGATGCTCTATAACCTAAAGGCCTCTGTCTGTATTCATATTTCATGTACATCAACCAAACCAAAAGATGGGAGAAGAAAGATATTTTGGGAGAAGAGAGGGAAGTCATTAGTAAAGCGAGCAGAAAGAATGAATGGATAGATTGCAAGGGTTGAGAGAACTACCTGCTTAGTTATAACGAACTAGAGGTTAACATGTTGCTCCTCAAACTGGAATGTTCATATGATCAGAAAAAAAAATCATATTAAACAGGTAATATACATGATTTCTATAATTCTAAGCCAAAATAATAAACTTCTCAAAATCTGATTTTACTTTCCATGATTGTTAATTATACTTCAATATAATTTTTCATAATCACTTTTTTATTTATCCACATTACATAATATTCAGAAGCACATCTTTTCACAATAGGTAAAAATTCTCAGGGATACACCTAAAAGCAAATAAAATAATTATTAAAAAGAAAGATATAACAGAAACTACTATAGAACAGAATAAGTTAGCAGGAATGAACATGAAATGGGAACCAGTCAACTCAAGACATTCATTGCAAAAGCCCACATACATTGTAACCCTTTAAGGATGATAAACAAACAAATTTTAAGAAGCCAGCTAAACATCTGCTTATAAATCCATATAATAAAAAAATCAGTATAAGAAAAAGAGCAATAGCCATGCCTCTAATACTAACATACAAAAGTAAAGTTGGTGAATATGTGAAGAATTGGATAAATAATTTACAGAATAATATTAAGACAATTTAAAGACAATAGTTAATTTTTTATTTCCAAAATTATAGTGAAGGTAAAACTATGACTTGCAGAATTGCTATTTTAATATAGACAAGATCACTGATTTAGGGGAATTTCAATTCACTTAAATACAAGTAGAAATAATCCAATATTTTGACAAGAAAGATAAAGATTAGCTTTTGAAAATTCAATAAACTGTCAACACAAAGTAGCATAATCTATGCATTTAGACAAAGAGGGGTAAATCTTCTAAATAACTGGGCTTCAGACTTTGAACATTTATGAGTTATCTACTTGATACTTTATTTGCTGATCTCTTTTCCCACCCTTTTTGATTAATAATTCTGCACAATATCCTCTTGTTACTTTCCTAGGATAGTTAAATCCACCAAGTACTAGTATAAACTTTCTTAGACAATCAAAGATATTGATAAAATAGTATGAACTAATAAACAAGTGGCAAGCTGCTTTAAGAAAATAATCACTGAACTAAAATAAGAAGTTTTTTACTTGCTTCTAAGTTGGAGGACATGCATGGTTTCTTTTAGCTGAGAGCTAACACTGTATTTACCTTCCACCATAGCTAGGTAAAGAACAGTTCAGTAGTGGCCTGGCCCGTGCGGTTCAGTTGGTTGGGAGTTGTACCGAGTTGCTGGTTCGATTCTAAGCAGGGCATATGCCCAGGTTGTGGGCTTGATCCCCAGTAGGAGGTGTGCAAGAGGTAGCCAATAGATGTTTCTCTCTCTCCCTATCCCGTCCTCTCTCTCTAAAAATCCATAAAAAATCTTTAAAAGCAAAAAAATAAAAATAACAAAAAAATAACAGTGAAGTAGTATACAGTCTAAGAAGGAATCCTAGGTGGTATTTTGTGCTATGCAAGGATAATCTTACCCCAGATAAATTCCTTTAAATCAAAACAAACAACAAACAAACAAAAATATTCTAAGGAATGTGTGAAAACCTAAAAATAAATGTTACTACTGCTGGTTACAATGTTAAATAGCATTTTAGATTCATTAATAAGGTTGGCATCTAAAACACAACACAATGTGAAAGGGAAAAATCGACAAATTGCATCAACTCCTCTGGGGAATACATCCTTTTACAAGATTAATTTTGATTTTTTGAACTCACTCAAATTCAAGTATTATAACACTATAAATAAAACTTTATAATTATCTACATTTAGGACAGGTGAGCAATAATTTATTTTAGAAGGGAAGAAATCATTTAATGGCAAAAATACTAAATTTGGCATAAAAAATTCTGAGATCAGTTTAAGTTCAGCAATTAACAGAACTTGCTAGGGATATAATTTAAATTGTCCATAGATTATAAATTTTTTAAAAAATATTGATGATAGCATTCTTTTTATTTTTATTGATTTCAGAGAGGATGGGAGAGGGAGAGAAAGATAGAAACATCAGTGAGAGAGAATCATCTATTGGCTGCCTCCTGAACCCCTCCTACTGGGGATCGTGTCCGCAAACAAGACATGTGCCCAGACTGGGAATAGAACTGTGACCTCCAGGTTCATAGGTCAATGCTCAACCACTGAGTCACACTGGTCAGATGCTAGGTGCTGTTTTGAACTAATTACCAAACTATCACAAAAACAAGACCTATGAAACATTATTTATGTTGTATCTAGGCTACAAAAATTAATTCAAGTCACAGGAAAACATGAAAAACTAATATGATAACAGAAAATTGAAAAGATAGAAATGTTATATATTACAATGTTAAAATATAAAATTATATGTGTAAATGCTATTCTTAACACAATAAGAGAAATTGATATTGTTGTGTGTTCTCATAAAATCAACATTCTCTGCCAATAATGATAAATATAATTCTTTCACCTGCCACGTAGAGGAAATAGAAACTCAACTAATTTTTAAAGGTACACAGAGCAGGAGTAAACCATGGGAGCAAATAATACTTGATTTATATTAGATGGGTGGAAACATATACAGCCTCCTAAGTAGCTAATTTTTTAAAAAGGCTCATTAGAGTCCAGCTGGTGTCACTCAGTGGTTGAGCATCAACCCCTGAGCCAGGAGGTTACCGGTTCGATTCCCAGTGAGGGCGCATGCCAGGGTTGTGGGCTTGATCACCAGTGGGGTCGAAGAGGAGGCAGCCAATCGATTTTCTCTCTCATCTATGTTTCTATCTCTCTCTCCCTTCCTCTTTTGAACATCAATAAAGACATTATTTTTTTAAAGGCTCATTAGAAATGAATCATAGAAGATGAGAAAATAAACTTCATAGAAAAGGGTGACAGAAAGTTATTGTAGAAGAAAAATGTGAACTAGTAATAGGATTCATTAGATATAGAAGGGATAAAGATGAGTGATATTTTCTAGTATAGTTTTTAATTCTATAAATGTAGTAGCTGTACAAAAAAAGATGCTAGTGACTATTAAAAAATAGTGGAACCTAAAACCACACATTTGTCATTTGATAAGTTTTAAGAGTAAGTATTTTACAAAGCATATTTAAGCAAATGCCAGTATACTTAAATTTTAAATGTCCCAAAACATGGTCATGTGATTCATAAACATTTATTGTTTTCAATAAGTGAAATAAATTATCTACATTTATTAGATATCAATGTTAAATGCATAAAAATTATTCTTTTAATTTTCTCAAAACACAAAACATCTCATATCTTTTTTTTATTTTAGGTTGGACAGAGCAACAACATTCACATCAAAAACAAGGATATTATCGCAAGGTTTGTAATCCTTTGTTGGCTACTCCTATTAGGTCTTCCCTGTAGACACTAATGCTCCTTTTCAAAAATATTTATTCAATTTATTTAAAGTAAAAAGGCAGTTCACCCATTTCTCCCGCCCACATCTTCATCCATACCTCAAATAAATAATCTTTATTATTTCAAAACTATAAATGCAGTACTCTCAGTATATGAAAAAGGTAATAATAGCTGACCCTCAGCAGCACCTAAACTTTTCCCACCACAAACAGATAGGAATCTCCTAGAAAACCAGTGCCCTCTTCAAGGTCCAGCACAAAAAAGGTCTCATTCACAGCCACTCACCCTGGGCTCCAGAGGAAGGAGGGCAGCTTGGAGTGGACTAGAGTCATGTGAGGAGACTGGGTTGTGTGGCACCAGAGAGAGAAGGCTGAAGGGACAACTGCCAGTGTCTTGTGCTGAGTCCCACTCCCACACCTCAGACACTATCTTTCTTGGGTCAACACTCCCCTCCATACAACATCAGCCTGGGGGAACGTAATTGGCCCATCCTCCAAACTCCCTGTCGCACTGCGCTACTGACCTAACACTCTGGAGAAATCAGCTGCCTGGGCCCCTTATGCAGATGTCCAGGCAGACTCAGGTTGTGTCAAAGACTGAGTTGTGTGGTTCTGGGGCGGGGCCCATTTGCCCTGTTCCCACAAACCTCACCAGCATAGCACCCGACAGGGGACCCACTAGACCAGTGGTCAGCAAACTCATTAGTCAACAGAGCCAAATATCAACAGTACAACGATTGAAATTTCTTTTGAGAGCCAAATTTTTTAAACTTAAACTATACAGGTAGGTACATTGTTATTAACTTAATTAGGGTACTCCTAAGCTGGCCTTTGCTAAAAACGTCCTCAATCTGATTGAGGTACATTCGCTGAGGTCGACCCCTTCCAACTCTCCCATCCAAGTCTTGTGTACTTGTTTCAGATAGACCAGTGTGGATGGGAGAGTTGGAAGGGGTCGACCTCAGCGAATGTACCTCAAAACAATGTACCTCCCCTGCACTGCGTATCCCGCAGCGCGCCTGCGACACATCTCCCGTCGCCCAACCAACCGACCGACACCCCCCACTTCTTCTAACACCACTTCTTCAAAATAGACTCGCCCAGGCCAAAAACCGACTTCTGCGCACGGGCCATGAAGTTTCAATCGCACTGTATGTGCACGCCGCACATGGTATTTTGTGGAAGAGCCACACTCAAGGGGCCAAAGAACGGCATGTGGCTCTCGAGCCGGGGTTTGCCGACACTGCACTAGACACACCCTCCTAATTCCAGGCAGCGCTGCCGTACTAAGCTGCAGTTCTCAAGGAAGTCCAGGCAGAATCCTGGACAGTTTGATGGCTCTAGAGAAGTGGCCATTTTTCCCTCACATATCGGACCTGCACCACCATTCCTATGCAGGGCCCTCCCTTCACATGGCCAAATCTTGGTCTGATAAACTCTGCTAGCCTCCTCCTGGTGACTCTCTGAGAATCCATCCCACCACAAAGGTATGTGGGCACCTAATAGTGGAACCTGGCAATGGAGTACCCTTGGACTTTTGTTGAGTGACCTCACTTAGGTCCCCCAAAGGCAGCCAGCCATAAAGTGTGGATCACTTTCTAGCCCACAGCCAGTCCCAGATGGTATCTGATATTGACCTATACCAGAGTCCCTCCGAAAGGCCCCAGAACCAACACACCTGGTGCCAAGATTCAGATGACATGAGAGTGAGAGCCTGACCCAATCAGCTCCACAAGTGACATATCCAAAGGAAGACCTCAGTAGGTATCATAACCTGCAGGGGCAAATTCTGCTTTGTGGGGTCAGCATCTGAACGGCAGCTCATACACTGTGGTGAAAGCCAATCCTCACAGAAAACCAGCTTAAGATGGACTCCACACATGGATGAGACAATAGCAATCAACATTCAACTACTACAGGAGGGCTCACATAACCTATGCAAGGGAAATTCCTGGAGCGCTTTGCTTGGGTGATCAGCAAGACTGGGCTACTGAGACACACACATGTACCAAATAAGGCTACAATACCAAGACTTGGAGACCAGCAGATCTACCTATCAGACAGAAACAAATACAGAGAGGCAGTGAAATGGGAACACAAAAACTATGCCCCAAATGAAAGAATAGGGGAAATCCCCAGAAAAAGGACTAAATGAAGTGGAGGCAAGCAAGCTACCAGATACTGAGTTCAAACAATGGTTAGGGAGGCTCCGGGAACTTAGTGAGAACTTCAACAACATAAAAAAACACAGAAAAAACACACCATAGAAACCATTAGAAAGCATCAATCAGAAATGAAGAAAACACTGGAGAAATAAAAAGAGTCCTAGATAAAGCAGGGGAACAAATCCTTGATTTGGAAGATAAGGTAGGAGAACAGACCCAATCAGAGCAGCAAATAAAAAAAAAGAATTTTTTTAAAAAGAGGATAGTCTAAGGGACGTCAGGGACAACATGGAGTGTATATAATAGCGTCCATATGATAGGGTACCAGAAGGAGAAGAGAGAACAAGAGACTGAGAACCTATTTGAAGTAATAAGGACTGAAAACTTCCCTAACTTGGAAAAGGAAGTAACTTGGAATATAATAAAAAGCATACTACATACTTATGACATATATATGGGAAAAAATGCTTACAATATATCTAATACTACTGTGACCTAAAGCGAATATCAACAAATAAATAATTATTTAGCACACAGGAATAAAAAAGAGATACCTAACCAATAATTAAATATAATGACAATGTGAGTAATTGTCTTAATTATATATGTAACTTTACATTTCTCTCCTAAGTATTTCCTATTTTCTTTTAGCAGTTAATCCCTTCAAATAATTCTTAAAATGGCCCTATTATCTACTGAAAACTTCATATACTTTATTTGATAATCTTTAAATAATCAGATTTAATGACTGTAAAATTTGCCAATTTAAATATCATTACTAAAATATACCTGTTCTTTTGCTCTTGATGCAGTAACTGAGCGGCTACTTTCTTCAAATCAGTTACTTCCTTCAAATCATCATCTTCTTCCTCTGCAAGTTCTTTTCCAAGTCTAAAGGGTGACACATACATGTTTATCCAAAAAGACAGAAGATTTTTTTCATTTATTGTATCATTTTTTTTACTTATTGAATTTATTGGAGTGACATTGTTTAATAAAATTATATAGGTTTCAGGTATACAATTCTATAATACATCATCTGTATATTGTATTGTGTGTTCCACCACCCCAATAAAGTCTCTTTTTATTTTATGCCTGCTTCCAGAATTAGAAGCCATGTTTAGTTTTTAATGCCATGTGAAAGCTAAAATCTTAACATCCGTGTATTTAAAACATTAAAATAAGAAATAAGGAATATTTAAAGAATATAAAAGCATATCTATCCTTTCCACTAAACAGAAAATGTAGCATAGTGGTTATATTAGTATAATTAATGGCTAACAAAGTGAACTGTAGTATTACTTTTTTGTAATTTCTGAAATGTGTAATGGCCATAGTAATTTTAGTAATGCATACTCCCCAGTTGTGAGTATAATAAGAACTACAGAATTCTATCTGGTCAGTCTTTATCAGTAACATAAAATGTCATGAAATTTTCATATTGATCTTAAAAATCTCTCCACAAAATGTTCAAGTAAAGGAAATGCAAAATGGGTTCAAATAAGTTTGGCAAAAGTGCCAAAAAATATATAATTTTAATCGTTCAAATAGAACCAATAAACTGTAAAATAAACTATTCTCCAAACAGAAGTATTTACTTTAAAAACAAAAAAGTATCAAATCCTACTAAGACTCTATCTTTACCATAACTTGCATTCCAGTGGTGACTCTCAAGTTTAGGCAACTGTCCTCGTGAGATAAAGTGAGAAAGTAAAATAATTAAATATAAATAATATAAGATAAAGCTATGTATCTCCCTATGATGTACCAGGCATGATTAATGACCGCTTAAAAAGCTACCAATGAGTCATTTAGAGGAAGCACAATGTAGAGAAAAGAGAAAAGCTTAAGGATTAGCGAGAGCTCAGTTTACACACTAGGTCCTACTGGATACTAGCTAGGTGGTTCTAGGCAAGAAATTTCCATCTCCAAGCTTCACCTCCTCATCTGTAAAAATTAGGACAATATCTACTATGCAGAATTTAGTGAGCATTATATCAGATACATGGGAAAGCACATAGCACAGATCCTGGTACGTGGTAGGTTTTCAAAATATGCTCTTCCTTCCTTTCTGCTTCAATGAAGGAACTTAAAAGGAAAAATGTCATAGGTCATATTCCATCATTTTGTAAGATAAATGATATAGAAGAGATCCAAAGCACACTTATTTTAATAAAATATGAAAATACCCTTAAAGTATATTTTCTCAATGAAAGAGACTAAGAGTTAGGACACATGAGTTGCAGACATTTGAAAACCTGGGTCTCGCTTTCCTTCTTCATCAAATGATGCCAATATCATCTATTTAAAAGGCTTATGAAGTAGCTTAAATGGGCAATGTACGTGAAAGTACAGTCCTCCTCAGTAATAATCATAGGAGACATTATTACACTTCTGAGGGGAAAAACAATGTATAAATGACACTCAATTTAAATGTTTACGAGAATTTTCAGTTTAATTGAGGAATGCAAGCAAATAAAGTATTCACAAATTACCTAAATATTAGTATAATTGGTAAATCAACAAAAATTATATTCTTCCAAGTAAGAATATCTAAATATATTTTAAATATTTATAAGTAACATTTCAATTTGAGAATTTGTGTGCGCTTACCTTTTCTCATCTCCTAATTCTTCATTTTTCTGAGATTTTTCAGGACCTTTTTCTTTTCCCTTATATAAAAGAAAATTATCATTTTAAATTGTATGGTCCATTTTTGTGATATCAAGGAGAACATGTTATTAATATTTGTTTCTTTACCTTAAGGAAAGAGACAAAGGATCCAATATGTGCATCTCCTTGTTCGGGAACTGCTACATCTTCTGTGTTGTGGTCAATAAAATCATACACCTCCTGGTCTAAGTATAAAATAATATTTATTAGAAAATATGAATAGTTTATTCTGACACTGCTTAGAATAAAAGTGTGTTTTCTCAATAAAAGAGTTGGCCAAAGATACTGTTTTTCAAAGTCAGTTTTTTATAAGGGCTATGTACATAAAATAAATAGAGCGAACATCATATGGATTACCTTTCTGAGAATCAGGTTTACTTCCAACGGAGTGACTATCGTTTCTTGATGTCTGCTCTCTATTTGATTCTGAGACTTGAGAGTGAAGGCTGATTGTGTCGTCATCTGATGGCTGAAAAAAATAAAGCCCAAGTACCAATGAGGCATTTTAAAATACGATAAAGAATTAAGTTGCTTTAAATTAACATATGAAGTGTTCAATATGTGCTTTACATTTCCAGTTTTCAAACCAAAAATTAGTATGTTAAAGTTTACTGTTGTGAGTTTAAAAATGTACATGTATGGTTTCATATAATGTAATAATGATTATACTTTTAAGCAAAATAAGTCAGTATGTGCAAGTGTCTATTTCAAAGCTCTAATAAAATTTTAAAATAAAATAGATCAGCAATAAAAAATACTCACTTCTGTTGCAGATAACCGTTTCTCTCCATTATCACTTCCAATTCCAGAGTCAGGGCCAGGATTTTTATTTGGATAAAAATCTTCCATACTATAGAAATAGAAATTCTAAGAACAGTTAGGGTTTTCTTCTTAAATAGATAATATAGTCTTGACCTAAAATTTTCCTATATAATACAGAATATACACTTTTGATGTCTGAGACCCTTAAGGACATGAGGGGGAAAATGTCAGGAACCTTCCTAACAAAACACTTCATTCATGTCCCTCATGAAATATTTTTCCTTCATGCGCTCTGTTATAAAGTGTCAATTGTTAATAGTACGCTTTATTTCTCCTGAGAGATTCAGAAAAGCAAAATCATCTTGATACACTATCTTCCTGTTTTTGTCATTGGTTTGACAAATTTCACCATAGAATGATGAAATATTTTAAAACTTCAATTCATAGTTTCTTCTTCATTAGCTCTAAAAATATGCTTTAGCTTTATGAATAACTTCCATTTAATAACCGAGAAAAGAGAAAATACAAAACAAAGTTTGCAAAGCATTGAATAAACAATTTTTCTGGTGTGAGGTCAGAGCTGTCTTTGCAAATTTCTGAATACACAGTATGCCACCCAGGTAGCGAAGTATTTTTTCACTTTAATTTAAAAATTTACCAAACACCCTATGGACACCTTAGCATGTGCCAGGAATTGGGCTAAGTGCTTTAAAGACAATACCTCATATATTCCTTGCAAAAACTCTAGCAGATTGTTGGTGTTTTCTCATTTTACAGATACGGAAACTGATCCGAGGAAGGGTTAAACAATTTACCCAATGACATGCAACTTGCAAATGGCAGTCTAAATTTGATCCCTAGATTAACACTGAAGTCCCTGATCTGAATCACTATGCTATATTTCCTCCCCAAAAAACTGATCTTTATACTCTTCTGGAGTATATTAATAAACTTAGGGAAGTAATTGCCCACTATGAGGCGCAATGCTGAATGCTTGAGATGAGATGAATTAAAAAATGTTTTACCTCAAAGGGCTCTCAGACCAGAGGTGAAATAAGTATATTTACATGTCTTGAAGACTATGACAAAGGTAAATATAAAGTGCTGTGAGAAAAGAGAAATTAATTCTCCTTGTAAGGTTAGGAAAGGCCTTACCCAAGAAAAGGGCATTTGGGCTTAATCTTGAAGGATAAAAAGATGCAATAATTGCTAATATTTGTTGAGCATCTACACTCTGTTAGGTACTTCATATTTTACTTTTAATACTTACATTTTAATTACATTCTGTAATGTATGCACTAAATCTTTTTACAAATGAGGATAATAAAGCTTATAAAAGTTAATTTTCCATGGGGAAAAATTGTAACATTTACTGAATATCATTTACTGAACTAGTTGCCAAGCACATATTTATTTTGTTTTTTATTGATTTCAGAGACGAAGGGAGAGAGAGAAAAATAGAAACATCAATGATGAGAAAGAATAACTGATTGGCTGCCTCCTGCACGCCCCCTACTGGGGATCGAGCCTGCAACCCAAGCATGTGCCCCTGACTGGAATCGAACCCGGGACCCTTCAGTCCACAGGTTGACGCTCTATCCACTAAGCCAAACCAGCTAGGGCACACACATTTATTTTTTTATATTACTATTAGCATTATTATTTTTATTATTATTAAATACTTCAGATTTACAAAAAAATTGAGCCCTACACTGTACTTTCAAGTGTGGGTTTCAAAATTATTTTTTAAAATCTATTATTTTCATTATTTTTAAATTTTTATTTTTCAATTATAATTTACATTTAATATTATTTTGTACTAGTTTCAGGTATGCCGCATAGTGGTTAGATTATTATATACTTTACAACATGGCCTCCCCAATATTTCCAGTACCCACCTGGCACCGTACATATATATTACAATATTACTGACTATATTCACTATGCTGTACTTTATAACCTCCATAACTATTTTGTAACTACCAATTGCCAAGCACACACTTAATTCTCACAATAAGCTTAGGAAATGGGTATTATTAACATTTTAAATAAACAAGCTCAGAGAGATTAAATACCTTACACAGTCCACAGAGGAATTAAGAGGTTAAACAGTGATTAGAGCTGAAATTCATCTGACTACTGCACAATAATGCTATGTACTATTAAAATACATCTGTGTATTTCTAAAAGATGATAATGATAATAAGCTATTTGTTGAGGAATTATTTTGGGTAAGGCATTGTGTTAAGTGCTATATAGACATTATTTCTTTAATCCTGACATCATCCATATGATTATTTTTAATTTACATATAAGAAAACTAAGGAGCGCCTGATCGGTTTGGCTCAGTGGATGGAGCATCGGCCTGCGGACTGAAGGGTCCCGGGTTCAATTCCGGTCAAGGGCATGTACCTTGGTTGCGGGCACATCCCCAGTGGGGGGTGTGCAGGAGGCAGCTGGTTGATGTTTCTCTCTCATCGATGTTTCTGACTCTGTATCCCTCTCCCTTCCTCTCTGTAAAAAATCAATAGAATATTTAAAAAAAGAAAAAGAAAACTAAGGAGCAAAAGAAAAAGAATATGGAGGACCAGAGACATGACACAAGAACATAGTTTTGAAGAGTCAGAGAAGGGCTTTACGGGTACATTATGTCTGACTCTAAAAGTGGACATACTTAACTACTATAATGCCTACCTTTGTAGAGTGAACAATTTACAAACTAGTCAAGACATGGAAGGGTTTTATAAGTAGTAAGAACAATATAGGCAAGGACATGAGTATGAAAGTGAAATGTACATACAAGAATTTTTCTAGGTACTTAATACAAGCTGTGAGTGGGAGGCTAGCATACCCAAGAGCCAACTCAGAAGTTAACTCTGTTGACCTGCACTGTCCAATACAGCAGCCACCAGGAGTATATAGCTATTGAGCACTTCAAATGTAGCTAGTCCAAACTGAGGCATGCTGTAAATGTAAATAAAATACACACCAGATTTCAAAGATTTAATAGGAAAAAAAGAATGTGAAATAAACTCACTAATTTTTCTATTTGAATTAGATGTTGAAATATTTTTGATATGAGTTAAATAATGTGTAATACTAAAATTAATTTTACCTGCTTTTTTTTACCTTTTTTTTAAAATGGGTTACAAGGAAATTTGAAATTCCATATGTCACTCACATCACATTTTATTGGGTGACACTGCTAGAGACCATCTCCAAAATATATCTCAATTCTATCCACTCCTTTTCATCTCTACTGCAATCACTTTATTGAAGACCCCTTGATCTCTTGGAAGAACTGCAACAACCTAACTAGTCCCTCTACTTCTATTTTTGTTTACTTCCAATCTATTCTCCCTATATAAGCGAAGATAGGTTTATTTGGTGTGTGTTTTTTTAACATAAATCAGTACACGTTATTCCCCTGCTGTCCAATGAGTTCCCACTCTACTTTAAATACAATTCAAACTCCTTACCACAGCCTCAAAAGCCCCCATGTGACTTGAGTCCTTACTAACCAAAACCAACACATACCATTCTAGCCTTTAGCCACTCTGCTTCAACCATGCTGGCCTCCATTTAGTTTTTTGTTTGTTTTGTTCTGTACTGTTCTGTCTTGTTTTGTTTTGTTTTGTTTTGTTTTGTTAATCCTCACCTGAGGATATTTTTTTTCCCATTGATTTTTAGACAGAGTGGAAGGGAGTGGGAGAGACAGAGAGAGAGAAACATTGATGTGAGAGACACCTGGATTTGTGTCCCTGGATTGGGGCCAAGGATCCTTCAGTCCAAGGGTTGATGCTCCAACCACTGAACCAAACAGGCTAGGGCTATTTATTTTTTTAACATACCAAGCCTCTTCCTAACTTAAGGCCTTTGCACATGTCATTACTGAAATGTTCTTCCCCTCGCTCTTTACACAACTACTTTTTCTCCTGTCAGGTCTTGAATTAAACCAGACCATACCAAGGAGACATTTCCTATCTTTACTCCTAAAACATGTTCCTTCCCTTTATAGCAAGGAAATTTGAAATTATGTGTATTGTGTTCCCTTGCTTTGTTTATTAACTGACTCTTCCATTAAGACTGTGAGCTACATGAAGGCCGAGACCAATGTGTATATCATTCAATAAAACATACCCTGAACCAGTAGGCATGCTACCAATATTTGTAGAATAAATAACTGATATAATAATGCTGTTACTGAAGTAAATTCATTTTTAATTAATGTAAAACAAACTAATAGAGAGTAGAATATGAATTAAGTCTAATTTTTTATAGAATCGTTTGGTTTACTCTCATTCATAACATTAAACAAAAGAATCTTTAGGAACTAAATTTAATGTTTGGATACTTAATTCTACTTAAGCAGCAGAAAAAAATTCAAGAAAAAGACCTATTTGGGAATTCCAGAACTTGCACTATTAACAACAGTACTTATTATATTGCTATTCCAAGTAGTCTAAACTTTGTCATAAATACAATGTCAAACCTTTAAATATAATTTCACCTCATCCCAATTATTTTCCATCCTGTTGGATGGAATTGTTTTCATATAATTACACCAATCTACATCTTAAAAAGATGAATTAAAAACAATATCAAATCTATCATTTCAAAATCTCATGAAGATAAAAACATCGATATCATAAAGAACATCGATGATAAATCATCTTTGATCTAGATACAAAAAATATAAAGTAAGGAAGCACTCAAAAATGCATTGCTCTTCTGCCAAATTCAGGTCAAAGTCAAATTCTACTAGTTATTACAAATGTACAATAGAATGGTCATAGGAGTAATAGTCAAGTACTGAGAAATTAGTATTTCTGCACTATGATGTTAAATGTTTACATTTTACTATTAAAATTTTAATAATAATTAATTTTTTGAGAAAATTCCAAGTTGATTCTAGTATCCAGAAGTTCATTCTATGATGGTAATATTTCACTTCAAACAATTATTGAATTTAACACTGAGACAATCAGCCTAAACATATTCAGTACACTCAAGATTAATAAATATCTTTTATATAAAGAGAACATACTAATCATGAAACAAGACTGTAAGAATATTACATTACCTGTCTGTAAGAGGCTGGGAGGGCATTCTTTTACTCAGTGATGGAAGATCCAGAGAATCTGGTTTCTTATCCATTCTGCAACATGCTTGGATACTTAAGTATTTAAATATGTGTACTTTACCCTTTAAACATATCTGTCAATAAATAATGGAGAAAGGTTTAATTATATAGGTCCAAAATATATGCTATCTACCAATTTACTTATATATTTTAATAACCTCAAATTATGTTGAGACATCACGATCATGATAGATACACTGCATACTTAATTTGTACTTCTGACATTAGGTGAAAAAAAACTGACAACACTGATACCAACTAAAATTCTATTGCTGTCTTTGTTCTTATTAGAAAAACTAAGTTAATTATTCTGTATTTCACTAAAGTTTTTTTTTGTTAACAGTACAATGTACAAACCAGTAAACAATATAAAATTTGCAATTTATGAGAGTTACCTTTATAAGAAAAAAGCAAAAAGAAATATATTTATTGTAGTGGTGAGAACAGAAAACAAAATTCATGTAATTCTTCAGTAATCTCATCAGAACCACTAAGTTGGTTGGGTAAACACCGGAGGAAAGCTAATAAAAAGAATTTAAATATAGGAAAAATGATTTTGTTCAAAGGTGTGAGAGTAGGCCAATTAGAATAAAATAATATGTAAATGGTCAATTCAACTAAGATAATATCCTGAAAAGTTATTTTCATTGCTGCTAGAAAAAGAATAATGATGGGTGAAATACTATCTGAAAGAAAAGTATGCTATATAAAAATGAGTGGTAAGGAAGTGATAAGTCAAATTTACAAAGATTAGCTGCAATCTCCATGAGTTAGATCAAGTAAGTATCTCTCAAAAATTGTAAGAAAGATATTGTTTTATGAGCTCACGTAACCTACCAACACATACAAAAATAATTAACAAAGAAAATAGTAAGAAAAGTACATTAAGAAGTAATTATCATTCCAGGTATAAAGAAGAACCATTTCTTAGATAAATCTCATAGTTACCAGGTCTGACTTGACCACTGAAAAATTTCATTGAAAACAAAAATTAAAACATTTGAGCTATTAGAATTGAACACATTACTAATTAAGATGTATCCTATTATCTGTCCAAACCAAACAAAAATTATTATATTACCAAATTAAATTAAAATCAATTATTTTCTTTTATAAATTCAATTTTTATAATAGTAATTCATGTACATAGTTTTAAAAGTCACAGAGAATTATAAAACAGAAAACAAAGTATTAATCCTAGCCCTGACCAGTGTGGCTCAATTGGTTGAGTGCTGTCCCATGTACCAAAAGGTCACCAGTTCAATTCCCAGTCAGGGAACATGTCCAGGTTGCAGTTCGATTGCCAGTCAGGGTGTGTACAGGAGGCAACGGATCGATGTTTCTCTCTCACATTGATGTTTTTTTCTCTCTCTCAATCACCCTCCCTCTTTAAAATACATATTTTAAAAAAGTAATTTTCCATTCCATCCCCTCCAATCACCAAGACCCAGTCCCTCATTGAACTCTTTTATTTGGTTTTCTGCTATTTACCTTCATATTTATAAATAACATGGCTTTATTGCTATCTTATTTTTATTTTTCAAGTATAGACTCTATTTGTTGAAGTCTTACTAAGGAAAAAGAGAATTTAGATTTATTTTATAACTACCACCACTTTCATATATCAATTCCACTACTACCATCCTCCCATCTCCAATAACCATAAACTCACATAAACATATTTCCTCCCTCTTCAGAAGTATGCATTGTGGTTAAGCACAAACTTTGGAGTCAGATAGCCTTGGTTTGAAACTGGGCTTTATTTATCACTTGCTAGCATATGACTTTAGGCAAGTCACTTAACTTCTATGCCCTTGTCTCCTCATATATAAAATGAGATATAATGACAGTACCTGTTTATAAAAAATGAATTAATGTGATAAAAATGAATTAATGCATATAAAGCATTTTAAACAATGTCTGGAGCACAGTAAGTGCTATATAAATATTTACTATTATTATAATACAGATTTTTTCATTAAATCAAAATAGAATATTTACACTATTATGAGTAAGAAAGTATTCACAGATGAACCACATAAGTTAGAGTACATTTTCTTTCTCCTGCAAGTTTTTGTTTTGTCTAAAGTGACTAATTACCTCATTTGCCTTTGCATAATTTTCTGTATGCCTATTACTAATTAATTCCTAACTCTATGACAAAACTGTAAAACCCTCTCCAAATTGACAAACACATCAAGTAATTTATCAATTTATTTCTTTTTCTTTTTGGAGATAACCACCCTACTCCAAACTGACTCGTTGCTCTCTAGGCCTATTGCAAATCTATCGATCTTGAACATGAAGGATTTTTCTTGCTTAATTTACTCCCACATTTTGATACAGCACAAACTCTGCTGGCTTTCTAATAAAGGCTACATGAAAGTTAAAATTTCTGAGACCTTGTAAGTTTGAAGCTTTTTTCTACCTCATACCTGACTGACAGTTTGAGTACAGAAAGATGTAAATATTCCCATAGTCATTGCAGATGTGGTTCTAACATCTTCTAGCTTCCTATGCTGCTACTGAGAAGTCATTCTGATTGTCACTCCTATGAATGAGACCCATTTTGTTTCAATGGAAGGCTTTCAGTGTTTTGGTCTCTCTTTCATGCTAGACATTATTCCTGCAAATGTCTAGTGATCTGTGGCTATCTGTTTGTCTTCAAGAGTGAAGCAATTAAGAAGTCAACTGGAATCTCTGTGTATGAGGGGGAAGTTTACCAATGGTGAGCCTCACTGTCTAGTGACCAGACAGGGACTGGCCATTTCATCAGGAGACCCCCTCAAAGATCAGTATATTCTCCAAGTTCAATCAATCAACCAAGAGAGAAATCCAGCCACCCTGCCTGAAATAAATAAGACAGGCTGAAAGCATTCTGAGAGCCAAGTAAGACAGTCTACTGGGAGGTCCCACAACTCACTATGTAGGCATTCATCGTTTTCAGTATAAGGTCTCACTTCTGCCCATAGCTATACTTGAAGTCCTTGACTCTGGTTTCCGGTCTCCCACAGTAGTGCTATCCAATACAGCAGCCATTAGCCTCATGTAGCTATTTGAATTAATTACATCTAAACAAAACTAAAAGTTCAAATTTTCAGTCACATTATACACTTTCAAGTGCTCAACAGTCACTTGTGATTACTACATTGGACAATGCAGATAGAGAACATTGCCATCAGCACAAAAAGTTCTAATAGACAGCACTGCTCTAAAGAGTAAATTCCAGGCTTATGCTAACACAAGAACCTATAGCAGGGGTGGGCAAACTTTTTGACTCGAGGGCCACAATGGGTTCTTAAACTGGACCGGAGGACCGGAACAAAAGCATGGATGGAGTGTTTGTGTGAACTAATATAAATTCAAAGTAAACATCATTACATAAAAGGGTACGGTCTTTTTTTTTTTTAGTTTTATTCATTTGAAACGGGCCGGATCTGGCCCACAGGCCGTAGTTTGCCCACGGCTGACCTATAGTCATTTGGCTGCTGAGCAGAGGGAGGGAATCTGAGAGAAATCTACCTACTCCTCAGAGTAAACCCTAGGCTTCTGCTAATGCAAATGGGGGGTCATGTGGCTTCAGAGCTAGAGGCAAGAATCTGACAGTGTAAATCTTAGACCTGTAGTGTCCAATGGTAGCCACTAATCACATGAAATTATTTAAATTTCAATTAATCAAAATAAAAATCAATTGTCGGACCTCCGGTCAGGACACATACAAGAAGAAACCAATGAATCAATGAACGCATAAATCAGTGGAACAACAAACTGGCTTCTCTCTCTCTCTCTCTCTCTCTCTCTCATCAATCAAAAAAAAAAGTTTAAAGCTCATGATCCATTTTGAATCAGTTTAAAAAGATTTAAAATAATATCAAATTCAATTAAAATTTTGGTTCCCTCAACCAGTACATATTTCAAGTCCTCAGTGGCCACATGCGGCAAGTGACTATGGTACTGGACAGCACTTTATAAAACACTAGAGGCCCGGTGCACAAAAATTTGTGCACTCGGGGGGAGGGGGGGGTCCCTCAGCTGGGCTGTGCCCTCTCAAAGTCTGGGACCCCTCGGGAGATAACGACCTGCTGGCTTAGGCCTGCTCCCGGGTGGCAGAGGGCAGGCCCAATCCCTAGGTGCAGCCCCTGGTCGGGCTCAGAGCAGGGCCGATTGGGGAGTTGGGGTGCCGGCCCCTGTCATGCACAGAGCAGGGCGATCAGGAGGTTGCGATGCCACCCTCAGTCACGCTCAGGGTAGGGCCGATTGGGGGGTTGGGGCACCGCCCCCTGTCACACTCAAGGCAGGGTCGATGGGGAGGTTGGGGCGCCACCCCTGTCACGCACAGAGCAGAACCAATCAGGGGGTTGGGGCGCTGCCCCCTGTCCCGCACAGAGCAGGGCCCATCAGGGGGGTTGGGGCTCCGTACCCTGTCATGCACAGAGCAGGGCCCATCAGGGGGTTGGGGAGCTCCCCTGTCACTCACAGAGTAGAGCCAATAGGGGAGTTGTGGCACCGTCCCCTGTCACACACAGAGCAGGGCTGATGGGGAGGTTATGGCTCTACCCCGTCACACACATAGCAGGGCCCGTGGGGGGCCGGGGGGGGGGCATCGCCCTCTATCACCCACAGAACAGGGCCGATCAGGGGGTTGGGGCACCACCACTGTCACACTCAGGGCAGGGCTGATGGGGAGGTTATGGCTCTACCCCGTCACACACAGAGCAGGGCCCGTGGGGGGGGGGGGGGGCGCACACTGTCACACACAGAGCAGGGCCGATCAGGGGGTTTGGGCACTGCCCCCTGTCACGCTGATCCCGGTGCCAGGAGGCCTCGCAGCTCCGCTGATCCCGGTGCTGGGAGGCATATTACCCTTTTACTATATAGCATAGAGGCCTGGTGCATGGGTGGGGACCGGTGGTTTGCCCTGAAGGGTGTCCTGGATCAGGGTGGGGGTCCCCACTGGGGTGCCTGGCCAGTCTGGGTGAGGGGCTGAGGGCTGTTTTCAGGCTGTTGGGTGACTGAAGCTCCCAACCGTTCCTTTTTTCTTTTTTTTGTTTTTATTCTGGGCCAACTTTAGCTGTGGCTCCAGCTCTGCGGCCTCTGCCGCTGGGAAAGCGGAAACCCTCCGGCCCAGACTTGTTTGTGTTCTACAATCAAAACTCTGTATCAACTCCAGCTCTGAGATCCCAGCTAGCTGAAAGCAGGTTTCTGGAGTTTTTTTAGCTTCTCTATGTTACTATGTTTCAAACTGCCCACTCAGAGGCCTGCAGCGGCAGGCGGGGAACGTTTCCTCGGTCACTGAGGCAACCAAGCCTCATGTTAGTTTCAAGCTGCCTGGCTGCCGGCTGCCATCTTGGCTGACAGTTAATTTGCATATCTCGCTGATTAGCCAATGGGAAGGGTAGCGGTCGTATGCCAATTACCATGTTTCTCTTTTATTAGTGTAGATTCTCACTGAGGTGAGCAGAGTTTGCTGCCTCAAAATACCACTTTTGGGGATATTGATTATTTTAAGAAACAAAATACCACTTAGGGGGATAATGTAATTTTAAGAGACAAAAGACTAAAGGAGCCTTTTACCTCCTCCTTACCTGTTTTTTTTTAAAAATCAGATAGAAAAATCTGCTCCAGAAAGGGAGATCACCTTAGCATAACATGAACTAAATTTGGCAGAAAGGGACCTGCAAAATGTGTTTGTTGGACCCACTCTGTGTCTGGGTAACCTGGAAAGAATTTGTTTACCAAATCTTTGCTCCTTCTTATCTACCTGTGAATTGCCTACCTTCCGTTTGAAGTCCAAATTACTCCCCCGCCACTCCCCCGGGTATGTGCCCCGACCGGGATTGAAGGTGAACCCCGTGGTATGTGCTCCGACCAGGGGTTGAACCGGCTCCAGCTGCTCTGGTGGTCAGTAAAACTGTTTTGCAGGTGCCACTCTCCGGAGGAGGGCACATGAGCCTCAACTGCAGGATTTGTCCTGGGATCCCGTATTCTTACCCCACATATGTACATCCATAATAATTTTGGCTATTTTCTCCCATTAATCTGCCTCATGTAAATCTGATGATTAGAACAGACAGAATAACTTAGAAGGACAGAAGGAAAATCTTTCCCCCTTCCACACCTTCATTCAGAAACTTCTACTGAACAGCAGTGCCTTAAACAATCTACAGGCTTTCAAGTTTTCAGTCTTTCTTCCCTATATTCAGATCTACATGTTTCCTTCAATAATCAACAACAAAAATACCCCAGTCATCCCCAGGTTTAACACAGTAAATCAATTTATTTTTTGTTGCCTTCTCCCATAGCAGACACAAGTTTCAGCTTTCTTTGTCATGCTCAGGCAGCTACTACCAGGACCCCTGTCAGACTTGATCTGAATTAGAAAAGGCACCTCTTTTGGAATGAGTGGAATGTACCTTTGTAGAAGGAAAAAGGCAACCCTTCTTCTAGATCTATGCAACACTGTGCCAGGGCACATGGCTTGGAAGTAGAGGGCAGGCTGGAGTTTCACTGCCATGTGCCTCCTCAGCAGATACTCTTGTGCAGTAATAATTAGAGACCCTAGCTACCACTATTCCATATATTTTCCTTTTTCCAAAATTCTGTGGCCATCTCTCCCCTGCTGTCCTCTCTCTTTCATTCTTTGTCCTTGTAGGTTTATATCTTAGTGTATTCCTTTAATATAATTTTAGTGGATTCCACATGGATTTAATCCTCAAACTAAAAATCTAAATTAATACTTTTACACTTGTATAGTGTTCTTTGTGTTATGATTCCATCTATCAGTGCTAAGAAAACGCTTCTATCACTCACACAAGTTTCAAGTGGATACACAGCTGAGTGGCATAGATGTAGAAAGACTGCATAGTCTATCCTTTTGAAATAACATTAACAATCAGAATTATCAGTTCACAAGCAAAATGTTTACGGCTAGGTTTTCAAATCCTATTTTCCAGAGTTAAGATAAAACTCCTACCAAAGTAAAAAAGCCATTTCTCAGAAAAACTCCCTTAGATAATAATAACTCAACAACAAATTAACTTTTACTTCTGATGATTTTTCAATTTACCAGTAACAGATATAATTCTGAATAAAAAGAGAAGAAACAAGTAATAGATTTTTATTACAAACCTGCGCTGGTGGTACTTGCAATGGATTGTTATCCAAAATTATTACTTGTAAATTATGCAGCTTCCTGTAACAAACTGGAATCTCGGTCACTTTATTACAAGAGAAATCCAGCTTGACTAAGGGAAGATCTCCTAATTCTGTTCAGAAATGAAAAAGAATTAAATTGAGTTTTCCATAGTTGCTCTTTTATTCATGTCAGTAAAAACAGTGAGCATCTTACCATCTGGCAAGGCATGAAGATTATTTCTTCTTATATTGAGCTCTCTAAGTGAATGTAATTTTCCCATTTGTTGGGGAAGAACCTGAATCTCATTGCAGCTAATATCCTAAGGAAAATAAGAAAATAAAATTATAACAAACTAACTGAGAAATACAGATATATTTCAATTCTTAAATTAAAGAGCATGGCTAATAACTAGAAAAAATTATCTTTTAAAAATATCTTTTTATTTTTAAATTACAGTTGACATACAATATTATATTAGTTTCAGGTGTACAACCCCATGATTAGGCATTTATATAACTTGCGAAGTGATCATCCCGATAAATCTAGTACCCATCTGACACCAACAGCTTAACTAGTGGGAGGTCACTGGCACCATCCAGGATGGACATTAGATACAATCTAAGTTAACCATTCTAACCGACTCTGAAGGGAGGCTGTGAGAGTCCACTACAGAAGTTTGGTAGTTAGGAAACAAAGAAACTCAGAAATACATAAAAAGAAAATCTCATTGTCTAAGTTGTTCAGGATCTGGATTTTAGAGTCCCCTGAACCAGCAGCGCTGCTTTGAATAAAGGCTTTTCCTGAAACCTCAGAGTGTCCAACTGTCTCTTCCGCACCAATTCCATATTCCATTACATACCTAGTTATTACAATATTGTTGACAATATTCCTTATGCTGTACTTTTCATCCCAGTGACTATTTTGTAACTATCAATTTGTACTTCTAAATCCCTTCACCTTTTTCACCTATCCCCCCAACCCCTCCCATCTGGCAACCATCGAAATGTTCTCTGTTTCAGTTCTGCTTGTTTATTTTGTTTTTAAGTTTCAACATAAAAGTAAAATCATCTTGCATTCATCTTTCTCTAACTTATTCCACTCAGCACAATACCTTCTAGAGCAGCCGTGGGCAAACTACGGCCCGCGGGCCGCCCCGTTCGGCTGTTCTATCCTCCGGCCCGCAGAGCCGAAAGAGCGGAGGGTTCTCTTGCTCTCCCCTCCGCTCCTTCACCAGCAGCAGTGTTAACATGGCAACGTCGGGAAACACGGCCACAGCTCCTTCTTCTGAGTCCCGTTTAAGAACCCATTGTGGCCCTCGAGTCAAAAAGTTTGCCCACCCCTGTTCTAGATCCATCCATGTTGTTGGAGATGGCAAGATTTCATTCTTTTTTATGGCTGAGTCATATTCCACTTCTTTATCCCTTCATCTATTGATGGACATTTAGGTTGCTCCCATGTCTTGGTTATTGTAAATAATGCTGCAATGAATATATGGATGTATATGTCTTTTGATTTAGTGTTTTGGGTTTCTTGGGTAAATATTTAGAATTGGAATTGCTGGGTCCTTCTTTGTCTCTTGTTATAGCCTTTGTTCTAAAGTCTATTTTGTCTGGTGTAAGTATTGCCACCCCAGCATTTTTGTTGTTGTTGTTTCCATTTTTGTGAAATCACTTTTTCTGTCTGTTTATTTTCAGTCTGTGTGGGTCTTCTGATCTGAAGTGAGTCATTTGTAGATAGCGTGTATGTGCATATTAATATATATATATATATATATATATATATAGAATATAGAAAACATATATATGTACATATGACATATATATACAAGATATATACTATATATACACATACACATATATATATATATACATATATATATATCTTGGCTTTATTATCCATTCAGCCACTGTGTCTTTTGATTAGAATATTTAATCCATTTGCATTTAAAGTAATTGTTGATAGGTATGTACTTATTGCCATTTTATTATTTATATATTTTTAAATCTTTTTCTCTTCTTAAAGAAACCCTTTAACATTTCCTGTTATACTAGTTTGGTGACGGTGAACTCCTTTAGCTTTTTCTTGTCCGGGAAGCTCTTTATCTGTCCTTCAATTCTAAATAATAGCTTTGCTGAATAGAGTAATCTTGATGTAGGTCCTTGCTTTTCATCACTTTGAATATTTCTTGCCAGTCCCTTTTGACCTGCAAAGTTTCTGTTGAGAAACCAGCTGACAGTCTCAGGGGTGGCTCCCTTGTAGGTAACTAACTGTTTTTCTCTTGCTGCTTTTGAAATTTTCTCTTTGTCTTTAACCTTTGACATACTATCTAATGAAAGAGTAATATTCAAATTGACCATCACTCCAACACAAAAGATGGCCAGCAGGGGAGGGCAGTTGTGGGCAATCAGGCCAGCAGGGGAGGGCAGTTCAGAGGGACCAGGCCTAAAAGGGATTGCAGTTGGGGGCGACCAAGCCTGCAGTGGAGGGCGGTTGGGGGGACCAGGCCTGCAGGGGAGGGCTGTTGGGGTGACCAGGCCTGCAGGGGAGGACAGTTAGGGGCAATCGGGCTGGCAGGGGAGGGCAGTTGGGGGCGAGCAGGCCTGCAGGGGAGGACAGTTAGGGGCAACCAGGCCATCAGGGGAGGGCAGTTGGGGGTGACCAGGCCAGCAGGGGAGAGAAGTTAGGGGCAATCAGGCAGGCAGGCAGGCAAGCAGTTGGGAGCCAGAAGTCCTGGATTCTGAGAGGGCCTAAACAGGCAGTCAGACATCCCCCAAGGGGTTCCAGATTGGAGAGGGTGCAGGCTGGGCTGAGGGACACACTCCCCTGTGCACGAATTTCGTGCACCGGGCCTCTAGTTTTAATTATAATGTGTCTTGGAATGGGCCACTTTGGGTTCATCTTGTTTGGGACTCTCTATACTTCCTGGATTTGTACCATCTATTTTTTTCACCAAGTTAGAGTTTTCCTTTATTTTTTTCAAGTAGGTTTTCAATTCTTTGTTCTCTTCTCCTTCCAGCATCCCCAAGTTGCAAATGTTGGTACACCTGAAGTTTTCCCCGAGGCTCCTTGCACTATGTTCACTTTCTTGGATTCTTTTTTGTTTTTGGTGTTCTGATTGGGTGTTTTCTGCTTCCAAACAGCTGATTTGATCCTCTGCATCATCTACTCTACTGTTGCAAAAGTTACATTTAATGTTTTTCTAAAGATGGATTATCTGGTAGATTTCTATTTATATTACATCATGATGTTAACCTAGTATATTTAACATGAATTTTTTGTGCAAAAATTTGAGGTTATAATTTAATACTACATCAATCTGCCATTTGAAAATCTCAACTAAAGACCACTCTCATCAACTAAAACCAGAAGTAAAGGTGATCTAAGTGTTTTTAATTTAGAGGTAAAATAAAAGACAACTATCAACCATTGGGATAATCTGTCAATTACAGTTGTTTTGAGATACTTGGTTGGGCAGAAGCAGAGGAAGTCAAGGATTTACACATGTGAGCTGAAGAAGTAAAATCTGTGGCCAGGATTGATTTAACTAAGCCTCTTTCTCAGAAGGATGCAATATATGAGGGATTACAAACACAAAGTTTATGGCTCACAGCCCAAAGACAATCTAGGGAATCTGAGTAGGAAATGTCTCAGGGTTAAATTAAAATGCAAGCCCTGATTTAAAGATAAACAATACCACATTTCCATAAAAAGAGGATAAATAACAGCTTAAAGTTAATTGTGCTCTCCTCTCCCTCCCCTTTCTTATTACCACATCAACCAAAAGAGGGAAAACATCTGCAACAAGATCTCAGCACTTGTTCCAGACACACTGCAAATGAAATTCATATTCTACCACAACTGCCCCCAATTTCCAACTTTCACTGGACATTATATTAGCTTGGAAGGAAAGGAATGAAAGATATATTCATTCTTATCAAAAGTAAAAATGACAGGAAGGTAATTCAATGAAATATTAAAGAATATCTAATCATCTAACCTAAAGATTATTGGGGAAATGTATCTTACATACTTCTTTCAAAGGCATCTTTATTCGACAATGAATATTTATGAAATACCAACTATTTGCTAGGCACTGATCTAGTTGCTAGGGACTACGGAAACTCAGAAGGTGCCACCCCCAATGTGCCTCAGTGGTATGTGGATTATTTTGAGCTAAAGGCAACTGAGACCATGAAGGCTCAAGAGAAACTACTGTCCCCTCTCCCCGTCCTTAATTATCTAGAATTTAAATTAGGAGCCTGGCCCATGGTAAGAGTTATCACCAGAAATGTCTTTTTATCAATCTACATGGCAAGACAAACTATTAATCACTGAACATGGGCACTCTCTGCAGTGGCCTTCTGAAGCCCCAGGGTACATTAACTCATCCCTAGCTCAGAATGTCATATATACCCACCAATGTTCCCTTTCTGTCTCTGAACCTCTCCTGAATATGGGTCTCTGACTCTCTCATGTACATGGAATCCCAATACATTTGTGTGCATTAAATGTGGTCGTTTTCTCTTCGTAATCTGTCTCATGTCTATCTGATTATTAGACCAGCCAGAAGAACCTTGTGGGTAGAGGAAAGTTTCTTCCTCCCCCACGGGACACATCAAGGAATAAAGCAAACAAAAATTCCTGCCCTCACAGCTTTTTATGGAGCTTACATTCTAGCAACGGGGAGATTATATAATATGCTAGAAGATGATAAGTGCTATTTTTTAAGAAAACACAGCAGGGCAAAGGCAAATGGCAGTGTGCTATTGATAGTAGGTTGTGATATTAGCAATTTAAATTGTCTCATGGAGAAGCTATTATTTCAGCAGTCTTGTCAGAGTTGAGAGTGTGATCCATGCAAATATATAAGAAAAGACTATTCCTAGTCAATAATATTGTGGTAACTAGGTATGTATGGTGCCAGTTAGGGTACTGAAAAATATTGTCTAACCACTAAGCTGTACACCTGAAACCAATACAAAATAAAATTAATAGGAAAAAAATATTCCAGACAGAAGGAACAATAAATGGAAAGGCTCTTAAGCAAAGCGTGCCTGACCTACTAAGAACAACTTTGGCTTTTACTCAGACAAATATGGGCAAGAACCAGAAACTTTTAAAAAGAGGTATGACTTGACCTGACTTATGTTTGGACAGGACCACTTAGCGGCTGTGTTGAGAATAGACTATTATCCAAATGACAAATAATAAAAGTTTGGGAAAATGTCCTTTAAAGTAAATACTATTGCTTTCTCCCAAAGGTGTCTAATACTGAAGATTTTGTTATAGAAAATCTATAGCAATTTGATAGAGAGCTACCTTTTCCCAGAACAAATAAAACTAAGCACAGGAAACTGACCCATTCAACCAATGGATACTCTACAAAATACTCTGCTGGGGGTTTGGAAGTCTGAGAGTATTTCCTAGGCTTCTAATGACAGAATTTAACTGTAGTTGGCCACCAAATTCTTGTGGAATAGTGTCATTGGAAAATATTCTAATGACAGGTAAACCCACAAATTCACTATGTGATTTATAATTGTCAATTAGCCATCCTAATGTTATATATCCACTGTTACTGATTTCAAGAGTTTATAGCACAATAATTTTATAATGCCTAGTAAAGCTATGATATTTAATATTTTAAAATATGACTTTGATTAATTTTAGTTATAAATTCTAGCTCTAGAAATCATATCCCTCTCTCTATATATACCCCCTAGAGAACTCGCCTTTCCCCCAGATAATCAGCAACCTCTGAAGCAGACGAAGATAGTAGTCCAGACCTGACTAATGGTCACAAGGCCTGGACCTCTGGCTGACTAAAGATAACATCTTGACCTAAGCTATGTTTCAGTTGCTGAGCCCTAAAGCGGAATGACCCCTTGGCTACTTTTCCATGAGACTAAACAAAGGGAGGTCAGAAAAGACGTCAGAGCTGTCCTCACGGCCTAAAGAAATGATTACCCTTACCTCACTTCTGACCAATCAGCTCCCAGCATGATCCCGAACCCCCAACCCATAGTATCTTGTGATTTAGCCCTATATTATCTGTAACATACATGCCATCGCGGAGTTGTTTTATTTAGAGCTAAAGGGCCCTGTCTCCGTATTGGAGAGACAATTACTATTAAATTATTTTCTCTCTCTATACTTTAAACTCCTGCTTGTGTATTTCTTTGGGCCAGTGAACACAGGCAGGCAGACCCAAAGAAAATCAATGGGGTTCTAGTAACAAATACCCTATTTAAATAAAAATACTAGAATATATAGTTCCAGAGACATGGAAGGATGGGACAGACTGGCTAATCTCAGATGGAAGGAAGGGAGGTGGGAAGAGATTGACCAAAGAATTTATATGCATATATGCATAACCCATGAACACAGACAACAGTGCGGTGAAGGCCTGAGGGGAGGAGCAGGATGGAGGGGGGTCAATGGGGGGGAAAGGGGAGAACATCTATAATACATTCAACAATAAAGATAATTTTTTTAAAAAAATCTAAACATCCTAAATATTTTTGCAATTTCACTTATCTTAAAACCATCTCATGTAATATAATTTAGAACACAGGTCCAAAAATTGAATGAAAAAAAGAAAAAGAAACAATAGAGCCACAGAATCTAAAAGTATAACATATATAAAATCTTTAAAAATATTAAGTGTCTAGGTCAAAAAAGGAATGGTTCTCTTTTATTATAAATTTGTTAGATCAACATCTGAACTCTTCTGTTCATTGGTGAGTATAACATTAAAAGAGACCTTAATAAAAGAGAACATTTTCGAGACAGAAATAGTTAAAAAGAAAAAGTAATAAAGAACAGAAATATGAAAAGGAATAAAAGTAATAACCATGTTTAAGCTACAGACAAACAGGCCTTAGAGTTTGGAAAAATGGAGAGTAGACACACAAAAGATTACAAACATCAGAAGGGAAGCTAAGTTTTCATGATCTATACTTCACAAGGTAGTCCGAGGACCAGTAGATAAAAATGATAGAGGCACGGATTTTAGTGCAAAATAAAAAGGATAAATAGTTTTGCAAAAAAGAATCAGGACTCTCTCTCTCTCTCTCTCTCTCTCTCTCTCTCTCTCTCTCTCACACACACACACACACACACACACACACACACACACACACACACACACACTTTCCACCACTGAACATATCCAGCTAGAGTGGTAAGGATTTCCTGCATTAGGAAGTGCTTATATCTGATCATTTATAAGATCTCTTTCAACCTTAAAATTATCTGGTTCTAAAACATAGCAGGACTAAGTTCAAGGAAGTTTCCTTGTGCAATGATTGCACGTGCAGGTATTCCTTAATGAATAAAAGCAAGACATTCCTGAAATTTCTGTTCATTACATTCTATTAGCATATTAATTTCCCATTATAAAATTATAAATAACTTCCTCAAGAAAATTTTTGGCCATCCACACATAATAAAGTCGCACTTAAGAATATTTTTTAAATATCCATGTATTAGGAAAGCATTACTAAAGATAAAGCAAGATAAAAATAAACGGCATGGTATATTGTATAAAGTGGAAGTAATATAAATGTGAAAATTAGTTCAATGCCATGAAGATCTGACTATGTTCCTCTCAGAGTTCAATGTCCTTTAAATTATTCCTATATTTCTACAATCAATTGTATATAATGGCCTCTTGGTCCCAAAAACTGTTATAAAATCACATGAGTTTTGTTCACTCTACTGTTTATCCCCTTTCTCTGAAGCTCTCATAGCAGCCCTGTAAAACCTTAAAAAAACCTGTATTTTTTACTGGTAAGACCTTTACTTTCCACAAAAATGGGCAGACAAATGCTTATTCATTTGAAAAGCATTTCTTAAGAGAAGTAAGCTTCTGCTGAGGACTGAGGAACAAATCAGGCTTTTATTGGCTGTGAGCTAAAATCAGATAAGCAATAGTATTTAGAAATTTTCCTAAAGTGAACTTAGGCATATATCAAGTTATTCTTTTCTTAAAAATTAGAGTGAAATTACATAAAGAAATGAGTAATATTCCAAAATATAAAGGCATGTATTTATGTATATTATATACAATCAATACAACTGTTTTACTCACCAATTCCATTAAATCTTTTAACTTCCCAATTTCTTCTGGAATGGATACCAGTTTATTATTACTGATGACCAAAACTTTAAGAGGAAGATCAAATAAGTATTTTGGCAACGTTGATAAAAGATTTCGACTGAAAAGAATAAGAAAGTCTTATTATGAGAAGTATGTCTGAAACCTGACACGTTATGCTGAAAAAGAACAAATCACCTCAAAAGTAAATAAGAAGCTCTGACTAAATAATAACTATCACTTAATGAAAGCTTAGTTTGTATCAGACTAAAATCTTTATATGCACTATCTCATTTAATCCTCACGTTAACCCCACAAGATAGGTAATTATTAGAGACATTATACACCACCAGTTCTCAAAACCCAAAATCATTCTTCTGAGCTGAAGAAAGCCAGAACCTTGCTCTCTACTATAACTTCACTATGATCAGTAACTCCATGCCTTTAACAAGGATAAGGCTCCAAGGATGAATTTGCATGTACGACTATGTTTAAATTTATGAAAGAATGAATAGGATTATATCTTTGAAAACATGTAATAAGCCTAACTTATTTCCTTTTTCTATAAGTTTATGGTAGAACAGCCTACTAGCACCTTTATCGCGGCTCAAAGTTCATACATTTTTATCTCTGTAGATACACTTAAATACAACAACAATTAACATTTATTGAGTGTTTACTATGTGCCAGGCCATGTTCAGAACACCTCACATGAATTAACTCAACTAACACTCACAACAATCTACTTTAGAAAGATAAATACTATCATGATGCCTATTTTACAGGTGATGAAACAGTGAAAAAGATATTAAACTCCTCAAAGTCACGCAGCTGGTAAGTGGGAAAACCAGCATTCATATCCAGGCTATCTGGCCCTGGGTTCCTTACCCTCAGACTACTGTGGTCAAATTCATACACCAATACAGACTGATCTAAATGA
This sequence comes from Myotis daubentonii, assembly GCF_963259705.1. Lineage (NCBI taxonomy): Eukaryota > Metazoa > Chordata > Mammalia > Chiroptera > Vespertilionidae > Myotis > Myotis daubentonii. The sequence goes on along the minus strand of NC_081861.1, from coordinate 44,411,823 downwards.
TCCCCACTATAGACTGAATATGCTGCGCCCTCTCCTGAAATTACAGTGTTGAAACCTAATCCCCAAGGTGATGATATTAGTTGGGGCCTTTGGGAGGTGATTAAGTCATGAGGGCAGAGCCCTCATGAATGGTTTTAGTAGCCTTATAAAAGAGGCCCCTGAGAGCCCCCTAACCCCTGCTAGATGGCCATCTATGAACCTGGATGCGGGTCCTCACCAGACACTAAATTTGCTGGCGCCTTGATTTTGGATTTCTCAGCCTCCAGAACTGTGAAAAGTTTCTGTTGTTTTATAAACCACTCAGTCTATGGTATTGTTATAGCAGCCCGAATGGACTAAGAAAATCCTACCAAACTATATAAAGTGTACCATTACATTTACACACTATACCAAGCATTCATGAGCAATGAGCTATTATTTTTCCTGTTTTTCAAAGTGATATTTATAGACTTGTATGTACCTAACATTTTGTGTATTGTGTACAACAAAAGCCCAGTGTTACCCTAACAGGATTTCAAAAACTTTCACCCCATTTTATGCCTGCAGGGGACATCCAGAAACATTAGACTGGCTTTAGACCTGGCAGTAGACTTAAAAAAAAAAAAAGACAATGTTACTAGAACAGGAATCCTGGCCAGGCTGCTGGAATGTCAAGTATGCTAGGGGCCTGTCACAACTCTTGACACTTTTAGGATCAAGCAAGATGAAGCACACAAGGATCTTCCTGCATGATTCTACTTAAAAAGGAGGTAGTATACAGGAAGGAGGGGAGCTTAAAAATCATCTTAAAAGTTTCTCAAAGATATTTTCACCAGAATAAAAAATAAAGTAGAAAAAATAATGACACATACACAAACATTCTAATCTCCCTCAGATAAAAAAAAACCACACATTTAAAAACTGACTTATTTGCTTCCCTTAATAACCAGGTTCATTGAATTACCACAGTAAGCTTTCTGCAGAATTTATTTCTTTATACATAACTATAGTAAGTCATTAATCTTTACTTTTTTGGCCACATGTTTTAGAGACAGTCAAAGGAAGTCAGTCACTAAAACAAATGTTACTTCAATAAAGGTTGTTCAAAATGTCTGTGACTGTACACAAAAATCAGAAGTTAACTTTTATAGATCAAAACAAGAAAGAATCAGAGAGTTTTAATAAAGTTACAGGCATACCTCGTTTGATTGTGCTTAGAGTTATTGCACCTCACAGGTGTTGCATTTTCTACAAATGAAGGCAAGACCCTCCACCAGCAAAAAGATACCTACTTTAATATGGTGGTCTGGAACAGAACCCACAATATCTCTGAGGCATACCTGTATTCTAAGATACACCATAGGTGTTAATATAGAAATGTACTTCAATTTTGGACAAATCACTTTTTTTTCCATAAAAGAACAAAATGAAACAAAGACGAACTTTCCTCAAACTTCTCCCAAGCCAGGTCAAGGAAAAGAGCACCCAAATGACTGACATCTATGGAAATAAATCTCTCTCATGTATTTTAAGGTGTAAAGTAGTTTCGGTTAAAATAGTATGTACAACCAGGTGACACCACTGGGGGAAACATACATAATAATTAATATATCACAACAAGAAAGGAACATTATTACTTTTGTATATTACTTATATATACTACTTCCCTATATGGGAGTTTAAACAATTAACTTCGCTAAGGAAGGGAAATAAACTATCCCTTACAACTCAATAAAAAAGAAAAATAAGAAAACAATTCTAAAATTGTCACAATACAGCAATTTCCATTCAATGTCACTCATTTAACAGGGCATTCTTATTCTTATTAAATGTTCACTCTGTTATAAATATAGGGTAATAGCTTAAGAATGAGATTTCTACAGCCATATTACTTTATTATAATCTTGGCTATACACACACACACACACACACACACACACACACACACACACACACGGTGTCTCCCAAAATGTATACATACTTAGAATAATTATTAATTCCAATGGGTTAAATCTGAAAAGAAATATCAATTAGGCTATCCACTGTTTAAGTATCTCACTTGAAAATGAAATGTATTTCATTTTTTATTTATTTTTAAAAAAATATTTTTTATTGAAGAGGAAGGGAGAGAGAGATAGAAACATCAATGATGAGAGAGAACCATTGATCGGCTGTCTCCTGCATGCCCCCTACTGGGGATTGAGTCCACAATCCAGGCATGTGCCCTTGTCTGGAATTGAACCCAGGACCCTTCAGTCCACAGGCTGATGCTCTATCCACTGATCCAAATCGGCTAGGGTGAAATGAAATATATTTTAAAAAACACTGCCTTAATAATTATTCGAAGTATGTTTATACATTTTCTGGGAGACACCCTATATAGAACTTTGGGCAAATAGTTAACTCCTCTGTGCTTCAGTTTCCTCATCTGTAATAATAAAAGTACAGGGATAATAAAAGTACATATCTCAAAATGCTGTTGTGAACATGAGGTAACACGTGTAAAGTATTTGTAACACTGCCCGGCACACAGTAAGCACGTATTCGATATTAACATCAACTGTCATCCACCTCTTAATGTTCCACCATTCCCATCCCAATCTATCCATCCTTGAAGTAGCAACAGAAAGTCACAGGAGTGTGAAAAATATCACAACGATTGTTTATTTAACTGAGGATGCATATAAATAAATGGGTATTGTGGTGCTATGATTTCAGTAAAATATTTCTGATGTAAAGCCTTGCTATTCAAAGTGATTTAAGGACCAGCAGGCATGGGCATTACCTAGCAGCTTGTTAGAAATGCAGGTCCCACTGCAGACCTATGAAATCAGAATCCTGTTTTAATCCCCAGGTGATTCCCGTGCACATTAGTTTGAGAAGCATTGCTCTCAAAATAAGACTAAAGGCCTATACAGTAGTGTGGACATATAAAAAATACAAATAAGATACTACTGAGATAAATATAGGCTACATAGCCAAACCAAACACATTCCTTTGTTACTAAAAGGATTAAAACTATGATAAAAACCAAAATGTATCCCAAAAGTTACTTCCTTACCTAATGTTAAGGTACGTTAACATCTGCAGGTTTTTAATGGCTTCAGGAATGGTTTTAATGCAATTATGGTATAAATTTAATGTTTCAAGAGGTGCAAATAACCAGATATCAGAAGGAATTTCTGCAAAACGATTTCTTGAAAGGTCTGAAAAACAAAAGTAATGTTTTAGTGTCAAACATACAGAACTGTGGTAATACAGAACTATTTTCATACTTGCTGAATCACTTAGAATCCAAGCAATTATTTAATGTATTATAAAACACTAGGGGCCCAGTGCACGAAATTCGTGCACTGGGTGTGGGCAGGGGGGAGTGTCCCTCAGCCCAGCCTGCCCCCTCTCACATACTGGGAGCCCTCAGGCATTGACCCCCATCACCCTCCAATCGCAGGATCGGCCCCTTGCCCAGGCAGGGGACCCTCATTTCCCCCCATCACTGGTTCTGCCCCCAGGCATCAGGCCTGGGCAGGGGACCCCCAGACCCCTCCGATTGCTGGCTCTGCCCCTTGCCCAGGCTTGATGCCTCAGCCAGAGGCGTAGACCCCCATCACCCTCCAATCGCTTGATCGGCCCCTTGCCCAGGCTTGACGCCTCCGCCAGAGGTGTCAGGCTTGGACAGGGGACCCCCATCTCCCCCCGATCACTGGCTCTGGCCCCCGCCCAGGCCTGAGGCCTCTGGCCCAGGAATCATGCCTGGGCAGGGGACCCCCATCTCCCTCTGATCGCTTGCTCCACCTCCAGCCCAAGCCTGACGCCTCTGACCCAGGCTTCAGGCCTGGGCAAGGGGACCATCATAGCCCCCCAATCCCCGGCTCCGCCCCCTGCCCAGGCCTGATGCCTTGGCCAGAGGAGTTGACCCTCATCACCCTCCGATCACCAAGCACCTGATCGGCCCCTTGACCAGGCCTGAGGCCTCCGGCAGAGGTGTCAGGCCTGGGCAGGGGACCCCCAGCTCCCCGTGGTTGCAGGCTCCACCCCTGCCCAGGCCTAACGCCTCTGGCCTGGGCGTCCGGCTCGGGCAGCGGGGACCCACAGCTGCAGCGGCCCCGCGATCATGGGCTCCGCTTTAGGCCCAGGCAAGGGACCCCTAGCTCCCAGGACTGCCAGCTTCGACCGTGCCCAGCTCCCATCGCTGGCTCCACCCCTACTTCCTGCTATCACTGGCCAGGGCGGAAAAGGCACCTGATTCTCCGATCATGGCTGGGGGGCAGGGCAAAGCCGGCCCCAGGGCCACCTTTGCCCTGCCCCCCAGCTCTTAGCTCCCCCCTGGGTTTCCGATCACTGTCAGTGGCAGGGGGCTTCTTCCTGCTTTCCCTTTCGCCTCCCTGCATTGTGCCTACATATGCAAATTAACCGCCATCTTGTTGGCAGTTAACTGCCAATCTTAGTTGGCAGTTAACTGCCAATCATAGTTGGCAGTTAATTTGCATATAGCCCTGATTAGCCAATGAAAAGGGTATCGTCGTACGCCAATTACCATTTTTCTCTTTTATTAGTGTAGATTATTCACTATAACCTTGAAGGCCTTCACAGCCAAATTTACATAAATCTACAATACAACTAAATTTCTTACTTAACATGGAATTCGCAACCCACTGTAATTGGGTTTCTAGTCACTCTCATGGGTATGACCAAAGTCAACAACAGCCTCCATATCAACAACCACTCATCCACCTAAAAACATTTCTCTTCCCTTGGCTTGGAAGATTACACTTCTGGATCACTTTGTATTTTTTCTCTGGCTACTTCTTAGTCTCTTGCTAGATTCTCCTCCACTCATATTGTGAATGTTGGTGTTCCTAAGCACTGTGCTATAAGGTACTCTCCTTCTTAAGATGCCCGGCCAGCGTGGCTCAGTGGTTGAGCATCGATCGACCTATGAACTAGGAGGTCACGGTTCGATTCTAGTCAGGGCACATGTCCGGGTTGAGGGCTCGATCCCAGTAGGGGGCATACAGGAGGCAGCCAATCAATGATTCTCTCTAATCATTGATGTTTCTATCTCTCTCTCCCGCTCCCTACCTCTCTGAAATCAATAAAAATATACTTTAAAAAAAGATATACATTCTGGTGGGTGATTTCCTCCAATCTCAGGACTAGTTTATATTCATATACTGACAAATTTCAATTTAAAGATCTGTCTGAACACCTAAATTCTGATCTTTAGGACTTCCTCTCGATATCTCTCAGGTACTTCAAATTCTACAAACGTCAAATCTGAACTGAAGATTTTGTTCCACACATCTGTTTCTCTCATTTCAAATAATGTCACCAACATCCTGATGAGTTGCTCAAGCCAGAAACTTGGCATTCATCCTTGATTCTTTCCTCTCCTAAATTATTCCAAGTACACACAAATATACTTCCATTCGTTGAAGTTTTCACAAAAATAAAATCATGAAATTATTATAACCATTACACCTCTATCAAAGGTTTATATGTTAAATGAAATTCTGAAAAATATTTAGGTGATCATGTGGCAGGTCAAAAAAAAAAACACCCTAAAGGAGTTTCTCAAAGCACTGTTGACCTTTTGGGCTGTATCACCATTTCTGGTGTGGGGCTACCCTGTGCACTGTAAAATATTTAGCAGCATTTCCAGCATCTACCTACTAGATGCCAGGAGCACCCTCTAGTCCTGGCAGCCAAAAAATGTCGCCTGGGGTGAAAACTCTCCTACACCTGTTGAGAATCACTGCCTAAACAATTGTCACACTAGCTAGCTACCTTATCATGGAAATATACTTTGCTTATACTAGCTTATTATAATTATTTGGTTAAAAACATAACATAATTATTTACCTCTGTCAGAAAAAACATCCACACTGTAGCTTAGCTACTGTACCTCATTTAGTTTCTGATCTGCCATAATAAGAACAGCCTCCTACTAATGCTCAACTTTCTCACTCTGAGGGGAGTAGTCCTATTTACTTAGCAAAGTAGTAAATTCTCTACTCAGAACATTAATATACATGTATTAACATTATATATAAATATATATGTGTGTGTGTGTGTGTGTGTGTGTGTGTGTGTATACTCACCTAGTGCAAAATTTTATAATTGGCAAAAGAAAACATCAATTGATTATATAATATGAAAATTAATTTGGATCCTTCTTCCTTCCACCATAAGATTCTGAATAACTATATAAAAGGATAGTCCGAATTACAAGGAACAAAAATCTGAACTTGAAACAGAATTTTCTCAGTATCCAGGCTTACCTACTCTAGACACCCAAGCATCATGCAGTTGTATCAAGGAAGAAAAAAATAAGTAATTGCTTTTTTTATTTTACATTCAGGGTTGTGTCTCTTATTCTTATAACTTCAGAATCCTAGGAGTTAAAAATTACTGCTTACAATTAATCTGAAATTCTAAAAACAAAATTATGCCCAGTTTATTATTCTGTATAAACTCTAGTACTAAGTATCCAAAAATAATACAGTGGAGTAAACAAGAGGTAAGAATCAAGGATGGCACCCACGATTTGGCCTATCACTGGTAAACAATATCTACACTAATAAAAGGGAAACATGCAAATTGACCATCCCTCCGCTACACCCACCAGCCAATCAGGGAAAGTATGCAAAATAACCCAAAGAAAGATGGCGGAGGCCATGGAGCTGGAGCAGCAGGAGGATTGGGTTGCCCCGGGCAATGGAGGAAGCCAAGCTTCCCGCCCATCCTGGCCGCTGCTGAAGGAGTGGCTGAGGGCCTGGGCTCTGCTCAAGGAGGGGCTGGGGGCTTGGGTCACCAGGGGGCGTGGCCAGACTGAAAACGGAAAACAGTCCTCAGCCCCTCAACTCGGGCTGGACATGCCCCCATGGGGTGAGGGTCCCTAGTGGGGAGCATGGCCAGCCTGCAAACAGCCCTCAGCCCCTCACCCAGGCTGGCCACACACCCCCTGCAGGAACCCTCACCCCATGGGGGTGTGGCTGGCCTTCAATACCACCACAGGCCCCTTGCCCAGGCTGTCCCACACCCTAAGGGAACCCCCCACCCTGATCTGGGACACCCTTCAGGGCAAACCAGCCGGCCCCACCTATGCACCAGGCCTCTATACTAATAAAAGGATAATATGCTAATTAGACTGGGAGACCTTCCAGGAGACCTTCCGGACATTCTTCTGGACAAAGCTATGGTGGCGGGGCCAAGGTAGAGGCAATTAGAGGTCAAGAGGGGAGGGCAGCTGTGGGTGATCAGGCCAGTGGGGGGGGCCGTTGGGGGTGATCAGGTCGGCAGGGGGGGGCAGTTTGGAGTGAGCAGGCCAGCAGGGGGGCAGTTGGTGGTGAGCAGGCCAGTGGGGAGGGGAGGTGGGGGCAAGGAGGCCAGCAGGGGGGGGCAGTTGGGGGCAAGCAGGCCAGCAGGGGCAGCAGTTGTGGGTGAGCACACTGGCATGAGGAACAGTTGGGGGTGATCAGGCTGGCAGGGGGGCATTTGGGGGCAAGCAGGCCAGCAGTGAGGGGCAGTTGGGGGCGAGCAGACTGGTAGGCAGAGTGGTTAGGGGCAATCAGGCAGGCAGGTAGGTGAGTGGTTAGGATCCAGCAGTTCCAGATTGCAAGAGGGGTGTACAACTGCTGTTTTAAGCCTGAACCCTGTAAACTGGCAGTAAGACATCCTTCGAGGGGTTCCAGATTGGAGAGGGTGCAGGCCAGGCTGAGGGACACCCCCACACCTGTGCATGAATTTCATGCACCGGGCCACTATTTATTTAATGGAAGAGTAGGAAGTGGAACAAGATTTTTGTTGTTGTTATTGCTGTGGAGGGTTTTGTTGGGGGGGGGGGTTTGAAGCAGAGGTTACAATCAAGGGTTCAATTTTAAATGTGTATAAACCTGGTATTTGAAAGAGTTCCAAACGGGGGGTTGTAAAATGGTTAGTTAGTCAAGTTGATTCTGGATATCAGAAATGAGTTCTAGGATGGCTATATAAAATTGAAAGTTGTGGGAATATGTTAGTACTATAAAATCATAGAAACAGAAGACAGCACCTAACATCAGAGTAACTGAATTAGAAAAGAATTCAAGAATGGGCCATTAGGCCAACATTTATAAGCTGAGTAGACAAATCAACAGCAAGTAGAAAAGACTGAAAATAATGGTTAAGATAAAACACAAAAGTGTTCAAGAAGTAATGGGAGATTAAAGCCCAAATATCAGTATTAATATTGAGTGGCCCAGCAGGTGTGGCTCATTTGGTTGAGAGTCATCCCATGCACTAAGAGGTCGCTGGTTCGATTCCCAGTCAGGGCACATGCCTGGGTTTTGTGCTCGATCCCCAATAGGGGGACATGTAGGAAGCAGCCGATAGATGTTTCTCTCTCTCTCTCTTCCTCTCTCTCTCCCTCCCTCCCTTCCCTCCTCTCCCTCCTCTCCCTTCCTCTCTCTCTAAAATAAAAAAAAAAGCATTTTAAAAATATATCCTCAGGTGAGTATTTAAAAATAAAGTAAAATAATAATAAGAGTGATTTTAATAAAATAATTCAGATAGCCCTGTCCAGTGTGGCTCAGTTGACTGGGCACTGTCCTGTTGCCCAATCAACCAACCCACACTGATTGGGCAAGTTGCCAGTTTGATTCCCAGCCAGGAGGGCACATGACCAGGTTTTGGGTTAGATCCCCAGTAGGGTGCGTGCAGGAGGCAGCAATTGATGTTTCTATCTCACATCTATGTTTCTCTCCCTCTCCCTTCCTCTCTCTCTAAAAAATCAATAAAAAATATATTAAAAATAAATAAATACAATCATTTAAATAACATCAAGGTATTTTAATAATTTACATATTATTGTGTGATGCTTTATGTTATTTTGTCTTCAAAAAAGATTAAATTATAAAAATAAAAGTATTATGAGTCCCCTTAGGGAATTTAATTAAATTTACATTCATAAACTATTTTCTAGATGACTAATATATTTATTTAGTAAATACCACTTAAAATTATAATTATTATTCTAATTTAACTGAGTCAAATAAACAAAGCATAATAAAGTCAAAATTAAAATTCAAGCTATTATAAAACCTCTAATTAAGGGAATCTTAAAGGGTTTTTCAGATTTTGAATCTGTATAAACATTCTTTCTGAGAATTGGGTAAACAGAAGAACACTGCCAAAAGGAAAATACAACCATGGAAGGAAAGATGGGAAATTATACAAAACACTTTGTATCTTAATTTCTTGAACTACCTCGCACTAGCAGCATCTCATATTATCCTTTTTTTAAAATAGGGGAAAGCACGAACACAAGTCCCCCACTTCCACAAATTATACAGTTGAGTTTCCCACATTTGGGGAAATTGCAGGGGCCAGCATATCCGGAGTGTAATGGGTAAGCCTCTCCCTGGGAAAACCACCTTCATGATCATGGTATCTCCCCTGCCAGGTATATATCATCATATTTTCCTTTAAAAAATTAAAACTAACTTTAAATTTTATCCATTAAAACTATACATAAAACTCTCATTTAAATTTTTTATCTTATGATGTACAATTAAGGGAGTTTTTATAACAGTAAAAATCATTTAGACCGGCCAGTATGGCTCTGTGGTGGAGTGTCGACCCATGAACCAAGAGGTCCCTGGCTTGATTCCTGGTCAGGGCATATGCCCGGGTTGTGGGCTCCATCCCCAGAAGGGGGTGTGCAGGAGGCAGCCAATTGATGATGTTTCTCTCTCACAATGTTTCTATTTCTCATTCCTCTCCCTTCCGCTATCTCTAAAATCAATAAAAGCATGTTTTTTTAAAAAGTCATTTAATCAACATGTACACTAGAGCAACTAGAATAATATGACTAATAATGAACATACTACACTCAAGAAAAATAATGCCAAATTGATATTTTATTTAATATGGTTCCTTATAAGGAGATTCATTTCACAACTTTAAAACCTGCCTTTTAATGAGACAAGTAGAACTTGGAGAAAGATAGTTATAAAGATGTTTCACCTTTCCCACACATACACACACGAAAAAGGAAATTAGAATTTGCTCCTTATCTTCCTGTAGTGAGCTGAATGGTGGCTCCTAAAGAGATCAGGTCCTAATTCTTGAAACCTGTGAATGTTGGTTTATAAAGTATAATTTTTGCAGACGTAATTAACAATCTTGCAATGAGATTATCCTGGACCATCCAGATGGGCCCTAAGTACCATCACATGTATCCTTATAAGAGGAAGGCAGAGGGGAGATTAGACACATTGAGGAGAAGGCCATGTGAGAATGAAAGCTGACACTAGACGCAATGATGGCAAACCTATGACACGCGTGTCAGAGGTGACACGCGAACTCATTTTTTTGGTTGATTTTTCTTTGTTAAATGGCATTTAAATATATAAAAGAAATACCAGAAATGTGAGTCTTTGTTTTACTATGGTTGCAAATATCAAAAAAATTCTATATGTGACATGGCACCAGAGTTAAGTTAGGGTTTTTCAAAATGCTGACACACCGAGCTCAAAAGGTTCGCCATCACTGCTAGAGTGATGCAGCCAAGGAATGCCAGCAGTCACCAGGAGCTGGAAGAGGCAAGGAACGGAGGGCAAATGCTCCTGCTGCAATCTTGATTTTAGCCCCATAAGACTCATTTCAGACGTTTGGTCTCCAGAATTGTAAGAATAAATTTCTGTTGTTTAAACCACCAAGTCTGTGGTAAACTATTACAGAACCCACGGGAAAGTAATATACTTCTCAAAAGTTATCAGAGTTAATGAGGGAATCTATAATAATTCTTTAAAATTAAATAGCTGTGTATTTATTTTTCTTAAGCATTAAGGGGGTATCTCAGTTAATTAGTATCCTTGAGAATAAGCACCTTTATAAACATTGAACTATTTTTCTTCTGTCTTGATTTTAATCATAAATCATATCAAGCAGTATTGGCAGTAACTCAACAGTAGACAGATTACTGGGTCCTGTTTCCTGCCTCCCTTTAAAAGGCTCCTTGTAAAACTGCTGGGAGCCTGTTAGAGAAATTAATAGATCATTTTAAATAATCTGATCTAAATTATGTTCTGTAACACTCTTGAGCTTCAGAGGTCAGGAAAGCTTGGGAAGGGAGGAGAGAAGTCAGATGGAATTGAAATCTGTTTACTGCCTCCCAGCTGCAGCCACAGGAGCCACAGACGGGTCCATCTGCCATGCAGTGCAATTCCCAGCCCATTGGCTATGATTTCTGCCACGGTATATAAAAAAAACGAGTTTCAGAAACTATACTATTATGCCAGCAATTTTCAACCTTTTTCATCTCATAGCACACTTAAACTAATTACTAAAATTCTGTGACACACCAAAATATGTTTTTTTGCTCATCTGACCAAAACATAGGTATAATTTTGATTCACTCACACCGAACGACTCTTGTTGTGCTGGCTGTTGTCATTTCTTTATTTGACAATCTAAGGAAAAAGAGGTCAGTGCCCCTGACTAAGTGGTCCGGTAGTGCATGTTTTAAAAATTCTTGCGGCACACCATTGTGCCTGCAGTAGCATACTGGTTGAAAATCTCTGTATTATACTATAATACTTATACTAGTTTTATCTTAACCAGTGTACAAAAGGGTGTACAGTTTTTGTCACAGACTGTTAAAACTTAAACTAAGATACAGAGTCTTCTTTAGGGGATATTTAATAATATAGATAGCTATAGTCTCTCTTATTTTTTTTTAAAAAGCCTGGATAATATTTTAAAATCTGACACATTTTTACCTCTAGAAAAACGCCTAATTAAGTGTGTTGTTAGAACACATACTCATCATTAACAAAGGTATCATTATAGAATTTTCTGCTTAAAGAAACATGAGTATTAAGTGGAGAAATCATTTAAAATCAGAACTCTAAATTCACATCAAAATTGATCTAAGTGGAACTGGTGTAATTATTTCACACACACACACACACACACACACACACACACACTCATACCCCGTATATGCTAGATCAAAATGCTATAGACTTTGCACAATTATTTCTAATCTTCATAACAACCTTCTGAGGTAGCTATTATTCCTCATTATGCATATGAAGCAAAGACAAATTAAGTAGTATGCCCAATCTTTAAAAAAGTAGTAATAACTGACAGCACTAAGGTTCCAAACTCAGATATGACTTCAAACCCATATTCTATGTGTGCTTTTCCACTTCTCCTACACAAGATCGTGACTTCCTGTCCCAGACTAAAAATAACTTGCTCGATTGGAACCACAAAGCAGGGTCAGAGAAATTCTAAATCTCCTAACCACATTCATATCCCAGGTTGCTTCTTGCAATAGGAAACAGAACATAAATCTTACTTCAAGTCCCAATTTTTAGTTATGAAAATAATGAACACTATTAGAAAGCTCTCAGCTGTTCTTAATTTACCAATTCAGAACTGTTTAGTCTGAACCAACACATAGCTTTCTTGGCTCCTTAAAGAGTGGACCCTTATTAATTTTTCAATATTTTCAACCAACTCAATAAACAAGGATTAAAGAAAATTCATTAAACAAATTTCTTCAAAAGGGTGGTAACATTTTATAGGAAAACCATTGTGTGGAGTACCTGTCAAAAAATCTGAAGGAAAAGAAGAACAAACACCTATCCCCTTCTCAAACTACTCCAAAAAATTCAAGAGGAGGGAAGACTTCCAAGCTCTTTTTATGAGGCCAGCATTACCCTAAGTCCAAAACCAGATAGATACTACAAAGAAAGTTATAGGCTAATATCCCTGATCAACACAGATGCTAAAGTCCTCAACAAAATATTAGCAAACTGCTTCCAGCAATACATTAAAAAGTTCGCACACCATGATCAAATGGGAGTTATCTCACAGATGCAAGGTTGGTACAATATCCACAAATCAATAAACATAATGCATCACATAAACAAAATGAAGGATAAAAATCACAGGATTATATCAATAGATGCAGAAAAAGCATTTGATAAAATCCAGTGCCCATCCTATATAATAAAAGCCTAATATGCAAATTGTCCCCTCGGGCAGTCATTCAACTGGGAGTTTGATCACTCGCTATGACATGCGCTGACTGCCAGGGCGCGACACAGAACATGGCAGGTGTTGGTGACGCAGGGCTGGCAGCGGGCGGCAGTGGAGGCGCTGCCAGCCCTGATGGGCCCCAACGAGAGCAGGACCGTGGCGGGATGGTGGAGCAGGTGAGTGGGTGACGCCAAGTGAAGGTGGGTGCGAGCAGGGGCCTGATTGCTTCACAGACGGCAACCAGAGGCCCAGCCCCAATCAATCAACCCACAGGAGGGATGGTGGAGCAGGTGAGGAGGTGGCACCAGGCCAAGGCAGGGTGCCATGTGGGGCTGCAGGGCTGCGAGGCTGGAGGTGCAAGCTGGGGCCCGATCTCTGCAGGCCACCCCGAGGGACCCCACCAGTGCATGAATTCGTGCACTGGGCCTCTAGTTTATGATAAAAACTCTAAGCAAAGTGGGAATAAAGGGTTCATATCTCAACATAATAAAGGCCATATATAACAAACCCACAGATAACATCATACTCAATGGACAAAAACTAAAAGAGATTCCCTTAAGATCAGAAATGTTTGCTTTCACCCTCTTATTCAACACAGTACTGAAAGTCCTAGGTACAGCAACCAGACAAGAAGAAGAAATAAAAGGGATCCGAATGGGAAGTAAAACTGCCATTATTCGCAGATGACATGGTATTGTACATAGAAAACTACAGACTCCACTAAAAACCTACTAAATCTAATAAACGAATTCGGCAAAGTAGCAGGATACAAAATTAATATTAAAAATTGGTGGCATTCTTATACACCAATAATGACCTCGCAGAAAAAGAAATTAACAATTCCATTTAGTATTGCAACAACAAAAAAATAAAGTACCTAGAAATAAATTTAACCAAGGAGATAAAAGATGTACTCAGAAAATTAGTGGATACTGAAAAACGAAACTGAGGAAGATACAAATAAGTCGAAGCATATACCATGTTCATGGATTGGAAGAATTATCATCAATAAAATTCCTGTACTACCCAAAAAAATCTATAGATTCAACACAATTCCTATTAAAATACCAATTGCATATTTCACAGATCTAGAATAAATATTCCAAAAATGTATATGGAACCAAAAAAAGGCCTCAAATAGCTTCAGCAATCTTGAGGAAGAAGAATGAAGTTGGAGGGATCACAATACCTGATATCAAACTATACTACAAGGCCATTGTAATCAAAATGGTCTGGTACTAGCATAAGAGCAGGCATATAGATCAATGGAACAGAACAGAGAGCACAGAAATAAACCCATGCCTTTATGATCAATTAATATTTGAATGAGCATACAAGGGAGTAAAGACAGTCTCGTCAATAAATGGTGCTGGGAAAACTGGACAGATACATACAAAAAATGAAACTAGACCACCAACTCACACCAAAAACAAGAATAAACTCAAAATGGATTAAAAACTTAAATGTAAGTCACGAAAATCATAGAAAAAAAACCATAGGCAGTAAAATCTCAGACAGCTGTTGTAGCAATTTTTTGCTGACATATCTCTTTGGGCACGGGAAACAAAGGAAAGAGTAAACAAATGTGACTACATCAAACTAAAAAGCTTATGTACAGCAAAAGAAAACATCAACAAAATGAAAAGGCAACCCACTGCATGGGAAAACATATTCATCAATGATACAACTGATAAGGGGTTAATTTCCAAAATATATAAAGAACTTACACAACTCAACACCAGGAAGACAAACAATCCAAATAAAAAATGGGCAAAAGGCCTAACAGACACATCTCCAAAGAGGACATACAGATGGTCAAAAGACAAATAAAAAAATGTACATCACTAATCATCAGAGAGATGCAAATTAGAACCACAATTAAATATCATCTCCCACTTGTCAGAATGCCTATCATCAATAAATCAACAAACAACAAGTGCTGGCAAGCATGCAGAGAAAAGGGAACTTCGGGGGAACTTGGTGGGAATGCAGACTAGTGCAGCCACTATGGAAAGCAGTGTGGAATTTCGTCAAAAAATTAAAAATGGAACTGCCTTTTGACCCTGCAATTCCACTTCTGGGAACATATCCTAACAAACCTGAAACACTAATTCAAAAGAATGTATGCACTCCTATGTTCATTGCAAAGTTATTTACAATAGCCAAGATCTGGAAACAGCCCAGGTGCCCTTCAGTAGATAAGTGGATAAAAAAGCTGTGGTACATTTAAACAATGGAATATTACTAAGCCGTAAAAAGAGAAACCTTACCTTTTGCAACAGCATGGATGGACTTGGAGATTATTAATAAGCCAGTCAGAGAAAAACAAATACCATATGCTCTCATTTATATGTGGAATCTAATGAAAAAAATAAACTGATGAACAAAATAGAAGCAGAGGCATGGATACATGGAACAGTCTGACAGCTGTCAGAGGCATGAGGGCTAGTTGAAAGAAAGTGAAGATTAAGCACATATGTAAAACACAAACAACAGAGTGGTGATAGCAAGAGGCAAAGGGGAGTAGGGGGTAGGTGGAGGTAGGCAAAAGGGTGAAGGGGGACAGAAAGAGACTTTGCTTTGGGCGATGGGCACATGATGTTGTGTGCAGATGATGTTTTATTGAGTTGTATGATTTTGTGAACCAATGTCACCCCAATAAATTCAAATTCTTTTAAATATATTTACATTGATTTCCGAGAGGAAGGGTAGAGAGAGAGAAACATCAATGATGAGAGAGAACCATAGATCAGCTGCCTCCTGCATGCCCCCAACTGGGGATCCAGCCTGTAACACGGGCACATGCCCTGACCAGGAATAGAACCCTGACCTCTTGGTTCATAGGTCGATGCTCAACCAATGAGTCACACCAACCAGGCAATAAATTCAGTTTTTTTTAAAAAAGAAGAACGCTAAGGATCTGAGAGTTTACCCTGCTTGTAAGCCTACAAGTTAGTCCAAGCATGTCAAATTCAAAGGCTAACACAGGCCAAAATAAACAAGGTTTAAGTTTATGTGGGCTGCAAAAAAAACAAAAGCTTCAATTTTCATAGAAACATAGGTTTATTTCGATAGAGACATGTGGAATACAAAGGACTGAAATAAATGAATCATCGTTAACATAAAATAATAGAACGTTTTAACAAAAATTAATATTTTTTCTTGAACATTAACTTACCAGACACTGAATAACTGCACAAATTAATAAGCGTAACGCAAATAAACCTATTTTTCTGGCTCTCTGAAAGTGAAATATTTCCTGTTGCGCACACCAAACAAGCCAGTCCAAGACTAATGACGTGGCAATCAGCTGCTAAAGTATCTCCCAATAATATCATGTACATTCCTTGCTGCTAGTATTAGTGGAGAGAAATGGTGCGCCTGTATGTAAAGTGCATAAGGGAAATGAATGCAACACAATTAGAGTAATCAGTCATTAGCAAATGTTGTAGTTCGTTATTAATAATCTATACTAATAAAAGGGTAATAGGCTAATTAGAGTGGATGTCCTTCTGGATAAAGTTGCAGCGGCTGCCTGAGGCTCAGGCAAGCTGCAGATGGCTGCTGCTGCTGCGAGGGCCTGAGGCTCACCCAACAAGGGCCGCGCCGAAGTGCAGGCAAGCCGCGGTGGCTGTGAGGGCCGAGGCTCAGGCAGCCACAAAAGCTGGCAGTGGCAGCAGCAGAGGCGTGATGGGGGCATTGCCTTCCCCTGATGGGAGGGTCGCTTCCCACATACGGAGGCCAGACTGTGGCTTAAGCCCGCTCCCTGCAGGGAGCAGGCCTAAGGTGTCAGTAGGACATCCCCTGAGGGCTCCCAGACTGTGAGAGGGGGTAGGCGGGGCTGAGGAACACCCCCCCCCCCCCCAGTGCACAAATTTTCGTGCATCAGGCCTCTAGTTATGTATAACAGGATATTGTAAAAATTAACTGGTGATATTTTTATGAAAATGTTTCTTACATACCATTATATTAGCTGGGCCACAAAAATATTCATTGTGGGCAACATGCGGCCTGTGAGCCACGAGTTTGACATGCTTCAGTTAGTCTAACACAGTTGTATGGATGCTTACAGAAGGCATGAGACTCCAAAGGACTTTATTACTCACAGAATAGCAAGTGGCATGAATGACATATTTGTATCAGTTCCCCTTGCCCTCCAAATCTCACAGGGGCAACACAGATGAGTACCGATGAATGTTTGCACATGCAGAACATCAAATTATAGAACAGGAACTCTGAGCTGAGGGCACCCAGATCTTTTATAATAGACTAGAGGCCCGGTGCACAAAAATTTGTGCACTGGCGGGGGGAGTGTCCCTCAGCCCCACTTGTGCCCTCTCACAGTCTGGGACCCCTCGGGAGATAACGACCTGCTGGCTTAGGCCCGCTCCCAGGTGGCAGAGGGCAGGCCCAATCCCTGGGTGCAGCCCCTGGTCGGGCTCAGAGCAGGGCCAATTGGGGAGCTGGGGCACGGCCCCCTGTCATGCACAGAGCAGGGCGGATCGGGAGGTTGTGATGCCACCCCCAGTCACGCTCAGGGTAGGGCCGATTGGGGGGTTGGGGCACTGCCCCCTGTCACACTCAAGGCAGGGTCGATGGGGAGGTTGCGGCGCCACCCCCTGTCACGCACAGAGCAGGGCCCATCAGGGGGTTGGGGCGCTGCCCCTGTCACGCACAGAGCAGGGCCCATCAGGGGGTTTGGGGCTCCGTACCCTGTCACACACAGAGAAGGGCCGATCAGAGGGTTGGGGAGCTCCCCGTCACGCACAGAGTAGGGCCGACAGGGGAGTTGGGGCACCGCCCCCTGTCACACACAGAGCAGGGCAGATCAGGGGGTTGGGGCGCCGCCCCCTGTCACCTACAGAGCAGAGCCGATCAGGGGGTTGGGGCACTCCCCCCATCATACTCAAGGCAGGGTCGATGGGGAGGTTGCGGCGCCACCCCCTGTCACGCACAGAGCAGGGCCCATGTGGGGGAGGGGGGGCCGCCTTCCCCTGTCATGAACAGAGCAGGGCGGATAGGGAGGTTGTGGCCCCGCCCCCTATCACACACAGAGCCTCAGGGTGATCAGGGGGTTTGGGCACTGCCCCCTGTCATGCTGCTCCAGGGGCCAGGAGGCCTCGCAACTCCGCTGATCCTGGTGCTGGGGAGGCTCTGCTGATCCTGGTGCTGGGAGGCTCTGCTGATCCCAGGCCAGAAGGTCTCGCAGCTCCACTGATCTCGGTGACAGGAGGCCTCGCAGCTCCGCTAATCCCAGTGCCAGGAGGCCTCGCAGCTCCGCTGATCCCAGTGCCAGGAGGCCTCGCGGCTCTGCTGATCCCAGTGCTGGGAGGCATATTACCCTTTTACTATATAGGGTAGAGGCCTGGTGCACGGGTTGGGGCCAGCTGGTTTGCCCTGAAGGGTGTCCTGGATCAGGGTGAGGGTCCCGCTTGGGTGCCTGGCCAGCCTGGATGAGGGGATGATGGCTGTTTGCAGCTGGTCACACCCCCTTCAGGGTGGGGGTCCCCACTGGGGTGCCTGGCCAGTCTGGGTGAGGGGCTGAGGGCCGTTTTCAGGCTGGCGGGTGACTGAAGCTCCCAACCTCTCCTTTTTTTCTTCTTCTTTTTTTTTTTTATTCTGGGATTTATTTACCTTCTATGGCTGTCACTGGAGCTGAGAGCCGGCTTTAGCTCTGAGGCTTGGCTCCAGCTCTGAGACCTCAGCTGCAAAAAGCAGGTATCTGGGCTTTGTTTAGCTTCTATAATTGAAACACTGTTACAACTCCAGCTCTGAGGCCCGGCTGGCTGAAAGTAGGTTTCTGGGGATTGTTTAGCTTCTATAATTGCAACATAGTTGCTTAGAGTGCAGCTCAGAGCTGGGCCGCGGCAGGCGGGGAACCTTGGCTTCCTCCATCACTGGAGCAAGCAAGCCTCCTGTTTGCTTCAGCTGCCTGGCTTCCGGCCGCCATCTTGGTTGGCAGTTAATTTGCATATCACACTGATTAGCCAATGGGAAGCGTGTCGGAGGTACAGTTAATTACCATGTTTGTCTATTATTAGATAGGATAGTAAGCATGCCTGCACTTTCTTCAAAGGGAGACATTATCTTTATTTTACTGGACAGTAACCATGATTTTCCTTTCCTCTGGAAAAAGAAACTATCTCATTCTTCTAAAATACACACCTGAACAAAGGTTAGTAAGTCACAAGATGTGAAAAAAATATAAGACCCATGAAAATTATCTCCCAATAATATCATGTACATTCCTTATTAAGCAGATTAGAAGTTGCAGCCTCAGATAATATCTAAGGTAAAATAAATATCTTAAGTATCAAATTCTCTGTGGTCCTGCACTTAGAGTTGGAGATAGAGGCAGACAAATCTTGATCCACACCTTCCAAACCTCATCATTCTTATGCAGCATCCTGATTTGACTCATACTTTATGTAATTCATTCAAACAAAATTCCATTAAGCCCTATGAAGTAGGCACTAGGTGTTAGGATAGGCAAAAAGTCCAATCAGACACCAACCCTAAGGAGTCCAAATCATTGTTCCATTCTAGAACCAAATACTATCTGCTTAATAATAACACTTCAGTGAAAGGAACTATTAGAAAAGAATCATCCCCACTTCCTTCTACTGAAATTATACTTTTTACAAAGCTGTTGTGGTGGAACCAGTATTGCATCATTTTGGGGTATACCTCGAAGTTTACAACTCTTACAGACTAAAAAAGGGTAACTGTTATTTAGCAAGATTAGCACTAAACTAGATCTGAGCTGGATTCAGATTCTACTGATTATTACCTATAAAACACTGTCAAAAATCACTTAATTAGCCCTAACCGGTTTGGCTCAGTGGACAGAGCGTCGGCCTGCAGACTGAAGGGTCCCAGCTTCGATTCCGGTCAAGGGCATGTACCTTGGTTGCAGGCAAATCCCCAGTAGGAGGTGTGCAGAAGGCAGCTGATCGATGTTTCTCTCCCATCGATGTTTCTAACTCTCTATCCCTCTCCCTTCCTCTCTGTAAAAAAATCAATAATATATATATTTTTTAAATCACTTAATTATTATTCCTCACTATCTCAGAGCTATTGAAAATGAGTAAATATTCTGCAACAATCTAAAATCCTTAGAGGAAGCAATAGAAATGGGGGGGTATCAATTTGTACATAATAATATAAATGTTCATAAAGATAAAAAATAAAGTGATGGAAACAATTATATTCAGTTCCTACGACATGGAAAACATATACCAGAATTATATGTCTTTAAGAGAGCATAAAATTAACCAAGTATTTCCCAACATAAAATAAAAATCTGTGCTCTTCAGTAACTGATATTACTCAAATGTGAGCTAAAATCTGATTATTATGGTCTTAAATATTAATACTTCCTTATCTATTTTTCCATCTAGAAGAAATGTCAGGACTAGAGACAAAAGCAACAGGGAAACAGGAGGCACCGCAGCTGTCTGTCATGCAAGAATGGAGAGTGGCTTTGAAGTATTAGAGACTCTGATGTTGGAGTCTGATGGGAAATGACAACCCCATGGCCCTGGCATGTGCTTTCAACAGATGCTCTCTGCA
Organism: Myotis daubentonii; assembly: GCF_963259705.1. Lineage (NCBI taxonomy): Eukaryota > Metazoa > Chordata > Mammalia > Chiroptera > Vespertilionidae > Myotis > Myotis daubentonii. The sequence continues at coordinate 44,391,243 of NC_081861.1, read as the reverse complement.
AAAACAGGTGATTTCTTGATTCAGTATTCCACAGAAGGGTGCTGTCCTGTCATTCAGGACAAGATAATGAAAAGTCAGTCTCTAACACTGACGCCTTGTTGACTGAGTAAAATGCATACATTACAGAATTTCTAAGCTAATCCATGATGAGTTAAAATATTAACCGTTAAGTACAGTAGAGAGAAAAAAAGTGTAAAGTAGACATTAGAAAAAAAATGAAGAAAAAAATGCTTTAAAGCCAACAATTATGAGAAACAATAAGCAGACCTCACTGACCTGCAGCAACCAATCATAGAAGGCTTCATTTGAGCACAGGCACTTTGAGAAGCAAGGGTGCAAACAAAAACAGATGCTGCAAAAAGAAACCACAGCTGCTAACCAGAGGGCAGATTACATGCATGCTCAGTGAGAAAAGGACTGTGAGTCATACAACTATTAAGCCACGTGGAAGGACAAGACTTTATTTTTAAAAAAAGGAAGAGGGCAGTTCTATGCACAGTTATCTGTAGGAAATTCTACAATGTATTTCAGTTTCACCAAGAAACTGATTAATGAAGAGGGTAATGACATTCAGACATCAAAGTGATGTTTAACCCTTATAAAATTTATTATTGTACTGTTAATTTGGCATTTCGAATCAATGTGGTATTATTTATTAAATGGTTTTTTAAAACTTCTTATATTCAAAAAACAAATGTTATAACCTCATCACATAACTTTAACTAAAATAATTCCAGATGGGGGAGAAAGATAAACTTGAAAATGAACCATAAAAAAACTAGAAAAATATTTTAGTGAATAGTCATTTAATATTATAATGGGGTAAGACTTTCCAAGTATAAGATAAAGGAATAATTCACAAATAAAGATATTTCTGGATTTAGCTACATTAAAAAGAAAGGAAAACTGCAGTCTATCAAAAGCAAAATGGTACCAACGACTCATAGATAAAACCTCAGCCAAGGACACAAACAGATTTAAAAATTAAAATTATCAAAGACACATGAAAATGTTCAATCTCACTGTTAATCAAAAGAAAGATAATGAATTAAATACCATAATTCACCCAACAGATGTAAAGGTTTGATTCTGTTGGCAAGGCTACTTTGAATTGAGCACTTCCATACATCACTGATGGGAATTCAAAATGAAATAACCTGTCTTGAAAGCAATTCTGGCAATATGAATCAAGATTCTTTATTTTTTTAATACCCACTGTTCTAAAATTAAGTCTCTAGCGGTTTTAAAAAACAAATAAATATGCATAAATATGTGCATTTTAAGATTATTTAAAATAATAAAACATTAGAAACATTTTAAATGTCCAACAAATCTCTTGCAGCCTTTAAAAATGTATTATAGACTTAATTCCTTAATGTGGAAATAAGAATGTTCCAGTTAAATGACTGGAACATCTATAATAATCTATAATAATAAAAGCATAATATGCTAATTAGATCAGATGTCCTTCCGGACAACTTTCCAGACGAAGCTGGAGCTGCAAGGGCCGAGGCAAGCCACTGCAGCTGTGAGAGCCAAGCCCCTTGCACGAATTTCGTGCATGGGGCCTCTAGTTTAAAATATAAAACTACTAGAGGCCCTGTGCACAAACTCATGCATGGGTGGGGTCCCTCAGTGTGGCCTGTGGGGATTGGGCCGAAACAGGCAGTCCAATGCTGCCTGCTGCTCCTGCGTGCCGCTCCCGCTCATCCCGGCCCCGCTGCGCCTGGTGTGGCCTCATGCCGAGTCAGTCCTGATCGGGAGAGGCTCGCACCACCACATAGGCGCTCGCCAGCCGTGGGCCCTGGGTCTGGCGCCTAGCCCAAGAAGGGGGGTGGGGGGGACCAGGACACAATCGGCCCTCCGGGTGGGTGGTGGGACACCCTTGCCTGCCTGTGATCCAGATCTGCCCTCTGATGTTCGTGCTGGTTGTCAGGAGCTACCTGGCGGCCGCTTTTATATCCTTTCTTCCTTACGGAGCATATTGGGAGGGGAAGCAGCCACCATGCTCAAGGCTGACTTCCAGGAGGCTGCCAGCACTGTCGGGATCCTGCCGGCGGTGCCCGTCCGTTGGTGCCTGGTCTGTTCTCCAGAGATTGGACCTGCAGGACTACTGAGAGAGTGAGTGGCTGCTGCCAGGCTGGTGGGCTGCCAGGATGGGTTGGTCAGCTGAGCAGCACTTCTGCTGTGGGATCACACTGACCACCAGGGGGCAGCTCCTGCATTGAGCATCTGCCCCCTGTTGGTCAGTGCACGTCAGAGCGACCAGTTGACCAGTCGTTCAGTAATTCAGTTGCTTAGGCTTTTATATACAGAGATACACTTAAAACCTGCATTGTTTTATTAACCAACATCAGCCCAATAAATTCAAGACAATAAAAATATGTTACACTATGTAAACACTATGTTTTCCTTTAAAAATGTACATTTTATATACTCATACATATACATATAAAGACCTACAGGTATGCACAAGATGATGAATGTGGGATATGAAGAACATAGCAACATTTCAATATTTATTCAAGGTTAGTGGAATGACGAGTGATTTGTGTTTTCTTTTCTATGCTTTTATTTTCCAAATTTTCTGCAATAAGCAGGCATTGCTTCTGTTAAAAGAAAAACATAATTAATCTTATACTCTTTTAAAGGTATTATGTTTTACAAGGTGTACAGAATTCTAAATATATATATTCAATTCATAAGAATGATATATGCAGCCACAGCTGGTGTGGCTCGGTTGTTTAGAACATCATCCTGTGCACCAAAGGACTGAGAGTTCAATTCCAGGTTAGAGCATATACCCAGGTTGTGGGTTCGATCCCCAGTTGGAAGGCTTATGGAAGGCAAATAATCAATGTTTCTGTCTCATATTGATGTTTTTCTCTCTCTCCCTTCCTCTCTCTCTCTCTGGAATCAATGAAAAAAATGTCCTTGGGTGAGGATTTAAAAAAAGAATGATATATGAAGACAATTACAGGCTTAAGTTGATTTATATATAATCATTTAATTTTTATGGGGCACAACTTGTTCTGCTACCAAACTTTTATCACTATATTGAGTCGTGTTATATTGCCATTCTACTATGTCATAATTTTTAAAATGGAGATTACTATGAACTTATGTGATTTATAATGTTGAAATCATACTTTAATGAAAATTACTTTTAAAGCAAAAAACAAAAACTATAAAATCGGAATTGTTATACTTAGTCTGATTAATGAAGTAAGCAATGGCAAAACATGTCATCTCCAAGACATCACAATTGACACATGATTAATCTGACATTAATGTTCCTTCTGCCTGGGTCAAGATCAACTAGCCACTGAAAATCAAATGGATCTGCTTATACAGTATACTTTTTATTTGCCTTAATTAAGACACCTAAGTACCTTTCTACTGCATGAGAAAAGAAAGTCTAATGTAATATAATAAAACTCTGCATCAAACTGATTCCCCAGGGAAACTAGCAAGCCTTGGATTCCAAAAAAGTACTGTAGTCCTTAAAGGAGAGTTATAATTTTAAAAAAGGGGAGGAGGAGCTACCATGCTAAATGAAACTAAATGCTTCACCTTGGATGTGTCCAGATTAAGACAAATTATACGTGCAGTATACTATATACTGTGCTCCTTAAGAAAAATACTATATTTAGAGATTATCCTTACTTGAGCTATTTAACAACAAAGCACAAATATTGGGTGCTGAAATTAAAAGCAAGTCAAAGTCAATTGACTAATTATAAAATGACAGATTCCACAAACCATGCCAAAGAAAATCCCATTAGTTTATGTTAAGTGGACAAGTGGCCCCTAAACAGCAGCACACTGGCAGCTATTAGTAAGACCAAAAGGATTCAGTTTATCACAAACATAGACAGAAAAGGCATGATCAGTATGATGTTAGTGCGCATGTCCCAGTTCCACAACACAAAACTGTTGAAGGGACCAAGTGACAGACAACATGCACAGTGGGTTGCTCTGTTACTTAGGAGTCGACTCTAGATTGCAACTTTGCAACTTTAGACTTTCTGCTGGACAAAGAATGTCCCATGTCTTGCCAGAATGAGGGAAGGAGACAATAAGCCTTGGGGCAGCCTCCCACAAGATAAGAAAGTGATTAAGAAATGATCTTGTGTCATCTGTCTATCTTGTCATGTACCACAGAGGATCACAGACTCTTCCTCCAAAATCTGAATCAGACTGTGGTTGAGCCTTGTCGACGTGGACTTTGTGGAGAGGTGCATGATCATCAAGGTACCATGGCAGGGCCATTCCACTAAGTTATGTTACACACATTGAACAAGAAGTCGGCATATAAAATTGCCATGCTTCTTTCATAATTTTAAGCTTAGAAATTTGAAAAGCATTTACTATCAATTGTTGCAGATAGGCATAGCATTGAACCAAACACTAGAGGGAATTTTTGTATAGAATGCATTATCTGCTCTCAAGTTCAAATTCCTCTTGGGGGAAGCAATATAAAGCTATTATGATAGGTTTATATTTTTCCAGAAAAGTGATTAAATTGATGGTGAATGCTACAATAGAGGAAATATTTTCATTGCAACTGCACCTGGCTGTATGCTCATATTAAATAGTAACTTAAACATCTAACAAAAGAGGGATGGTTAAATTAAATATGGCACATTCATACAATAGACTATTAGGCAGTCCCTAAAAATCATGATATAACATATTTTTCTTCAATGGAACAGTGGCATAAATAAAATGCCAAAAGAACAACTTGGAAAAAGAGTATACAATAGACTATAATGGGAAGACTTTTGAGGCAACAACATTCTATTGATAACTGTTGAGAAAATTTAGTCATGAGATGATGAGGCTTTTTACAAAACAAGAAGCAGTGAACATAAACAGCAGTTGTTTATGAAGGCCTTTCAGCTCTGATCCTACCGAAGATGATAAACTTCGCAACCCGAAGGCAGGAGATTCATGACCTTAGCTTTGCTGATGGCAAATGGAAGACAGCAGACGAATGTAAGAAGATAAAACTAGACCAAGGCATGTGAAGACACAATTTTAAACAATTTACAGCTACATTGATAGGAAAACTGCTAAACCTAAGTTCAACATGTGCATTTATCTCCCCATTTCCCTAAACGTCGACTACAAATATGATTTGTAAAGGTAGAATTTTTTAAAACATATTAATCCTCAAAGCATTTTATAATTTCATATTTTCCATGCCAAACATATTAATGTCATAAACATTACTTAATATCAATTTTATTAGTTAACCTAAATATTTCAAAGCAGCCAACTATTCTAAAATAAAAAACATATCCAATGATGTAATATGGCAATAATTAAAAACATAGGAAAAAACATAGCTAATTTGCAACAGTTAAAGTTTAATAATCATATATCTCCTTATGAAGCAATAATAAGCTGTTATTTCTTTTTTCTTTTCTAATAGTTTTCCATTTTTTAAATAATTTAACAAAGCAGTAAAAACAAAAGTCAGGGAGACAATGAGGAGTCCAATTTGACTGGAGAAGAGGGTACATATATGAAAGTAGTGGGAAGCCCAGGGGAAAAGGGAAGAGACAAGTTGTGGAGGACCTGGAAAGGCACCGAGGCTTAACTGAACAAACTAGTTAAACACCTACTTAATAAGTGCACTGTACACTGTGGTTGAGCCTTGTCGATGTGGACTTTGTGGAGATCCACATGATCATCAAGGTACCATGGCAGGGCATTCCACTAGGCTGTTACACACGTAGAACAAAAGGCGGCATACAAAATTGCCAAGCTTCTTTCTTATTTTATACCGCTAAGGAAAGTGTTGGAGTGGCAACAAAGTAACTATATTTAAAGGACTTCAAAATCAGTAAGAGAAATGTAAATAATAAATATCATATTCTTTATTTTACAATGCAAATTTTCTTCTAATGTTAACATTTCTGAAATCCATGTATGTGCTTATTGGGGTAGTGTTTTGGTTTTTTTCCAGAAGTCATTAAATTAATGGTGAATGCTACAATACAGGAAATGTGTTCATTGCAGCACAGGATTGCAGCTGCTATAACAGAGGTATAGAATAATTATTACCAGAAAAGGACCCTGGTCTTTGGCGGATCTCAGCCAGTAGTGTGTGTGTTACTGACTTGGTGCAGGAAAAAATTCACAACAGGAATCCAGATGACTATGAGGGGACATTTATTAAAGCTGGGGACAGTAAAATAAGAAAGGGTTTAGTATAGAAGAAGCAACAGGAGAACCTAGGCTGGGCTGCCCTCGCTCTCTGGGAAGTCAGAGAAAAGGGGGTCATGGGAACAGGTTCAGGGGACTAGCCTGCTGCTGCCCATTGCTCCCCAGGTTGCAAGTCTCATGAGGTCCCTTAGGGTTTAGCAGATGCATGCCTGTAGGGGAAGAAGTGAGGGGAAGAAGTGAGGAAAGGGAATAATGGGGGAGGGGTCCCCAGAGGGAGAGCACGAGCTGCACCCTTTGTCTTGAGGCTTTCTTTCTCACAGGCAGGAATCTTAGGGGAGGTTTCAGGGGAGGGTTTCAACAGAAAATTCATCAGTTTTCTAGGTGTGTTCCTTCCGGGTCTTCACTAATTGGTCAGCGTCAGGGCAGGGAGTCGTCAGTCATCACAGCTGGTCCTGGTGTTGCCCACCTGGTTTTGCTGCTTTTCTGGGTCTGGAGCTAAATATTATTTGTAGGGAGGTGACCTCCTGCTTCTGCTGTAAATTGATGTCAGTGTGCAGCTATCTGTCTCAGTTTCCCTATTCCACTTGTCCTGGCTTACTGGTTTGTCTCAAAATAAGTCAGTCAGAGAAAGACAAATAGCATATGATTTCACTTATATGTGGAATCTAAAAAACAAAAAAAAAAAATCAAACAAACAAAATTGAAACAGACTGATGGTTGCCAGATGAGAGGGGGTTGGGGGACTGGGTGAAAAAGGTGAAGGGATTAAGAAGCTCAAATTGGTAGTTACAAAATAGTCATGGGAACCTAAAGCACAGCATAAGGAATATAGTTGGTAATACTGTAATAACTATGTATGGTGTCGAGTAGGTACTGAAAATATAGGGGGGTCACTTTGAAAGTATATGATTGTCTAACCACTATACAGTACACCTGAAACTAATACTAAGTAATATTGAATGTAAACTGTAATGGGAAAAAATAGAAAATAAATTAAAATCACCAGTTATATAAAGCATAGTTTATGTATTAGCTTGTTTTCACATTTTTAAGTGTTCAAAACAAGGAATAAGCCATTTATTGTTAAGGAGCTGGCTTACTCACTCCAGGTGTTTTAGTAGTTACAAGTGACAATCAGATTTGCATATTAGAAAGAGTACTCTGGCTACAATGTGAAGGACTAACTGGATTTGACCATGAGTGAGGCAGATAGATCATGCAGGATAGCTGTTGATGAGTCCAGTTAATGGTGAGGAGAGAAGGACCTGAACAACAATGGTGGTGAGAATAGACAGGAAGGAAACAGATCTGGAAGCTATTCAAAGAGCTATGACCACAGGCCTCAGTTCCTAACTAGGTAAAGACAGTAAGAGAGGGGGAAGAGTCCAGAGTCATTCCCAAGTTTCTGGTTTGGATGACCAGGGGGTCTGGGCTCAATAACAAGAGTTGTTTTGTTTTGTTGATATTTTAAGTTTGAGGAGACTCTGGGATGTCAATATTCATTTCGTTTCCTCCCTTTATGAGTAATTATAAAATCGGATCTTTCTTCAAGGCCCATCCTCCCTCTCCTTTATAAAGCCCTTTCTGATGCTCTACCAATACAAGATGTCAACTCTCTCACTTTGAACCTGCATTGCACTTTGTTTTCACTTATGACATTTATCTTACACTAGCACTTCGTTTCTTAATCTTGGTATCATTGGTATTTTGGACCAGATAAGTCTTTGTGGTTTGGGGAAGTCCTGTTCACTGCTGGAGCCTTAGTAGCATCCCTAGCCTCTACCCACTAGATGTCAGCAGCAACCCCAAGTTGTGACAATCCATATCATTCCCTGGGGGCCAGTCTTCCCCAGGTTGTGAACCAGCAATTTAGCCTATATAATAGATATGTGAATACTTATTTTATACCACTATGAAATCATAATTCCTTAAAGGCAGCAACTTTACAACCTTGTCCACATACATAAGATAGGACAAATCTATTCTCACAAACTCATTAAAGTAGTTTAAAGAGACAATTATCTATAGTCAATTTACTATTTTTAATTTATAAATATCTTTAAAAGTAATTGATTTCCCATTGACACTGACATCCCCAACCAATTAGCTCAAAGTATTAAGAATTTACACATTGTAATTACTATTTTAAGAGGGGAAAAATTCTACACTGCATATTCTAAAATCTCTTAGGGACATAATCATTTAATGAAGCCATTTTTTAAGTGAAATCCAAATTCACAAATGTCCCAGAATTTAAACTCCACAGAGTTTAAATAAAAGTTTATGCCACAGTTACTTTATTTCTGCCTCTTGTCACCTTGAGTCCCTAATATTATACATAAAGGTCTACTGAGACTGAAGTAATTAAAGACAAAGTGACAACAATCTCTGTGACAAATTATAAGAAGAGTACACAGAATCAACAATTTCCGCAAACAGGAAAGGACTTACTTCCCTATTTAGAAAAGAACCACATTTTTCTTTAAAATTTTTCATTTTTTAATTTTCCATTCTTTAACTTACCCATTACAGTCCATTGACTGGTATTCTCTAAGTGGAATGCTATCAATTTATATTTTATTTGAAACAGGAGAAATATAAATATTAAAAGTTAAAATGTGACCTTTAACAGACTGAGTGCACTAGTTTAAGGTAAGACTAAACACACCTTAAATTGTTATAAAACTGACTTGTACAGTTTCCTTTAATTACATTAAATGGTTCCCCGGAGTGTAAGATTATTATTTTTTCTATAAAAGGGAAGCAAAGGAAACGCTTCAAGAACTGATTAAGAGTATTACAATGCTTCAAGAAATATCCAAATATACTCAAAGTGTAGAGAAAAAAGAAATGAAAATATTTCCCTTTCTAGGTCATGATGATAAACAGTCTCTGTAGAAAGAGCATGGGCATCACACAGTTTAAGCATCCCTTAAAGTGGGCTACTGGGATGGGCTTGGAGAGAGTTATATGCCTTTTTGCAAAGTTTCGCTGTGTATCTTAAAACTTAAACAAATACCACCTCCCAGGATCAATATGCTCTAAGTTCTCAATTGCTTGTATTTGTGAAAAGTGTCCCTAGCATTATCTCTTACACTGTCAATAAGGTTCTGGATTTTGCCCACCTTTATGCTTCTGATAATGAATATACAAATGCTTGTTTATATTACCAATAATCTAAATCAAAAATTTAAATTTTAAGAAAAGTGTTCCTATAACCCCAATTCTGAAATATCCCAATCAACCACTTAGGTTCTCATGCCTGTAATACAATATATAAATTTTTTTTCTGAAAACATGATAAGTTCAGATATTCCAAAAGCAACTAATTTAGCTGCTTACCACACAGGCCTAATTCTAAACTGTGACTTATTCTCCATCCTGACGCCTTAAAGCATTTTGCTCTACTTTATACCTTTCTTGTGCTCACCAAGCTTGCTTTCCCTGATGATACCACTTCACTTCTTGAAGATTAAAACGTAAGGCATTAGTGACCCCAGACATCTACCTTCACCTTCATGTTTGCAAAAGTCAGGATACTCCTCTCTTTCATGGCTAACAGCTCCCCATCCGGTCCTTGCTTCCCATGTACTCAAATGAAGGTCCTCCCTCCTCCTCTTGCATTCTAACACTGAACTCTCCACCAGTTCCCACCTCTCAGCCTCTGAGTGTGTTTGAGAAAACACAGAACAAGCCTTAGTTAACATCTCCCCTCAACGCACAATGTCATTGTCAACTCTGTATCCACCATGCAACTTCTCCCCTGAAATTCTGCAACTGTCCCTCCTGCCTAATCAAAACTTGACCCCATACTGATTGTTTACCTCAAGAGTCAGGAAATACCTAACTTTACAGGAAGCTTTTTCAAACTAACTTAACCCCCAATAAAATTAAGCCTTATGCCACAGTTCCACATCATTTATTGTATACTTTATAAAAGTGTACAATCTTAAATACTGTTACATAATTCTTTTTTAATCATTACACATATAACTGAACACATTCAACGATTTTATAACACCAAGGACAAAAACCATGTCTTTCTTTTCTATTGGCCACAATCATGTTTCCAAAGTTGGAGTTCGACAAATGCTCGCTTAATGAGTCTATTCTAAAATCATCAGAAAGAGACATGAAGACAAGCTATGCAAACACCACACACAAAACAAAAAATATTGTACACAAACAAAACTATATAACCTATGAAGTTCAACAAGCATTTATTTTTTTTTTTCAGAAAAAAATAAGCTATTTATTAGCATAGTGTTTAATAATAGCTTTGCTATAAGGAGAAAATGTGTTACAATGGAAATAACACTTGAATAGTGAGTGCTAGAGTTGGAAAATCTAGCTGCTGACCCACACTCTGCCATACACTAGCCATTTAACTTTGGGCAAATCACTTAACTTCTCTCAACAAGGAGTACTTTGTACTCTGCCAAGCTCACAGGGTTATTAGGATACAATAGGGTAATATATATGAAATTGCTTCAAAATTTATAAAGAGCCATATAAATGCTATTATTTTAATGAGAAACGTGCCCTCCAATTTAAGATAACATTTTTAACTTGCAAAAGGAAGAAATTAAAAGGTAACTGTTTATGCTATAGAAGAATTCATCACTGAATAAAATAAATAACTACAAGGTCCAGCAACTCAAAGTCAATATAGAGCAAATAAAATGTGAGTCAATACCCACCAGTTTGGCTCAGTGGATAGAGCGTCAGCCTGCAGACTGGGTCCCGCAGGAAGGGTCCCGGGTTCGATTCCAGTCAAGGCACATGCTCGGGTTGCGGGATTGATCCCCCAGTGGGGGGCGTGCAGAAGGCAGCTGATCAATGATTATCTCTCATCACTGATGTTTCTATCTCTCTCTTCCTCTCCCTTCTTCTCTAAAATCAATAAAAATATATTTTAAAAATGTGAGTCAATTGTCAAAAATGTGCTTCACATTCAATTTTTCAGGGAGACATTTCTTGCATAAAACAAAACAGATATTTGAAACAGGCCACATAATCACAAACTCATTCCACTGAATGCACTGAGAGGGCCTTCACCTATGTAACAAAATCAAATGTTGCAAAATAAAAAGATGAGTGGTTGCCAGGAATTTGGGGGGGAGGGGTGGAGGTGGGATAAACAGGAAAAGCACGGAGGGTTTTGAGGGCAGTTAAACTCTTCCTTACAACACTTAATGGCGAATACATGTTATTATATATTTGTTCAAACCCACAAAATGTCCAACACCAAGAGTGAGCCCTAATGTAAACCAGGGACTTTGGGTGATAATGATGTGTCAATGTGGGTTCATAAATTATAACAAATGTGTCCATGTGGTGGGGGATTTGATAATGGGGAAAGCTATGCATGTGTAGAAACTCGTACTTTCTGCTCAATCTTGTTGTGAACATAAAACCTCTCTAAAAAAATAATAGTCCATTTTTTAAAAAATCAGATGCTGCAAAGTTTATCTGGCTCCATTTTACAACCTGATACAATGCACCATGCCCCACAGTTGAAGAGGTGAACCAGCACATGTAGGAAATACTAGAGTTGACTCTTGGTTTACAGGAAAACATGTGATTAATCAGGACACAGCACAATCAGATGTATGTAAGAATTCATAAATCTGTTTCACAGACCTATTGTTTATGGATATAAAGAGGTATGAAAAAGCAGAGGGAGCAGCTGCAAGTAGGCTCAGACTTATTTGTAGCATGGGTGACAACGTCAAATATGACTTAGGGTAGCCACTAAAATCATTATCAAGTTCTCTTAAGGCCAACAGATTATCACAGTATCCAGACAGACGAAAAAGTTCTAGGCAATTTCCTTTTGTCTTGCCAAGCCTACCTATAGGTCATCAAAGATGGGACATTACAAGAGTCAGCTACTTTCCTAAAATGAGTTATCAACTTACTGATGCCTGTTTTTATGTCTTTATAGGGGTGATGATTTTAATCACAACGTGTCAGGCAGGCCGATCTTTTCAAAAAGGTCACAAGCACAAACCATCAATTCGAGACTCAAGTAAATTAGCAAACTCTTCTTTTAAATGTTAATCTCCTGGAAGGGCTGCAATAATTACTTGACGTTGAGCTCCAACCCAGGAAAGGAAGCAGAGTGAAGCTGAAGAGGGAAAAAGAAACAAGAAAGGCAGCAGGAGGGAGAGGGCAGGTGAAGGAAAACAAGCACCAGAAATGTAGAGGTAAAAAGACACAGAAGATCAACTTTGCCAACTGCTTCCTACTGTCCATTTTCCCTCATAGCAAGACTATTAATAGAGAAAACAAGATTTTGCTGCTACATATTTTGGGGGCACTATTTTCTTAATGCAAATTTACCAAACAGTATTAAATGTAAACCAGAGTAATGTGTGGGAACTGAAGAAACTATAGCTTCCTGGTAAGTTTTTATTCACTACAGACATCATATGATTTTTAAAAAATGAGTCTCTGATTCACACAAGTCAATTTAAAAGAATATTTAGAACTTCTTAAACACTTAGTTACTACTTTGGATTTTGACCCTCTTAACTAATGGCTTTAGGTTTGTCAGTAAACTTTAATCAGTTCTCAGTCATTCAAACAATAAATGTATCTTGAGTGCCTTAAAAAGTAAGCTATTTAGAGTTATTTGATTGCAAATTAGAAGCACTAGGAAGACTTTTTCTAAAAGTCTCTTGGCCCCAGAGATTCTGATTTAATTGGTTTGGGGTGGGGCCCAGGGATAGTTCTGTTTTGTTTAAGAAAAACACTCCCTTGTGGTTTTAATGTGCAGCCAAGGTGGAGAACCACTGGCCTATTTCATCTTATGCATATGTAAGGAACAGCAAAATAATGCAAAAAGCCTTCCCTGCTTCCTTTGAAAATTTATCAATGTACTCTTCTTACCTAATTTTGTATTAACCCAGATTCTCACCACCTCACACCTACATTAACAGAATAGCTTCCTATTTTTCCTTTTTCCAGGCTCTTTTCCCAATCCAATAAACCATTATATGGTAGTCTAAGCAGTTTGGTTCTGAACCATTATCCCACTGAGAGTCATTTTAATTATAGCAATATCAACAAACAACTGCTAATCAAACAAAGGATATTCAATGCATCTATGTCTATGTGTTTGTGTGTATATGCGTGCGTATGTATGTAAAATCTCAAACATGCTCTATTTTTCTTCAGTTCCACTATACCTACTTTCACCTTTCACTTATATATAACACATACTAATCTCCTTACACACTAATATACTGCCCCTAAATAGTTCATGGCTGAATTTTATCAAAAAGATGGCAAATGAGCCATTCACAGATTTCTCATCTAAATTCTGAAGTGTTCCCACAAGGAACATACATTCACCTGGGAAAAAAAGTAAAATGAAGTAGAATTATCTCAAAAAGTCCTGTGTTACTCTAGACCAGTGGTTCTCAACCTGTGGGTCGAGACCCCTTTGGGGGTCCAACGACCCTTTCACAGGGGTCGCCTAAGACCATCAGAAAACACATATATAACTACATACTGTTTTTGTGATTAATCACTATGCTTTAATTATGTTCATTTTGTAACAATGAAATTGGGGGTCACCACAACATGAGGAACTGTATTAAAGGGTCGCGGCATTAGGAAGGTTGAAAACCACTGCTCTAGACCCTGATAAAGTTCATGATAAATGAATGCTTTACCAAGAACAAATATGGTTCTGGTTTCTGTTAATGTCTGCCTCAGAAAACCAATTGAAGGGCTTAAAAGCCAACAATTATAACCACATGATATTCATATTTATGAAAAATATTATCAAGTACAACATAAGCAATATATAATGACAAGACTAACCAAGTATATGACTTACTCCCTACCTTTAAAGAGCTCGTCATCTCCTCAGAGACAGCAAGATACAAACATAAAAAGAAAATAAAGCCAGTACTAGCAAGTAAATGGTAAAGACAATAAATACCATGAGAATTCAAAGAAACAGGAGACTGCTATGTACTAAGGGAGTTGGAGACAGTTTCTTGGAAAAGCTGGGCCTTGAACAAAATTAAATAGGTGGAGAAAGGAAGTAAATCCCAAGCATGTGGATGACCTTGTACAAAGATGAGGCAGAAATATTTGAGGGGCAGGGAGTTAACCTAGTTGGAACAGAGGGTTCTATGTAGGAGCTTTGGGGGAGGTAAAGTTGCAAAAAATAAATTGGAGCCAGACAGTAAAAGAAAGCCCTGAATGCCAAGCTAAGATGCTTATACATACAGAGAGATCCTTTAAAGGTTATAAAAAAAAAACAATATATCCCAATAATGACAGTTTGAAACCATTTATCTTGAAGCCTTTGAAGAACATACCAAGTAGTATAATATCTTGCCAATGTATTCATGAATATGTGAACATACTGTTTAGGAAATCTGTTCGGAGTGAAGGAGGAAATACTCAAACATGCTTTCCAAAATACAGAATCAGTGATCAATTACACATTTATAGTTCTTAGGGTAATTCCTAAAAGAATAATTGGGTGTAATAATTCAGTTTTAGGTTGTCCTCCTCTCCCCACCTTTCTCCAAACACATACTTTGATTTAACAGCCAGAGACTGAATACACTGAAATCTTGTTATGAAAATAAGAAGCCATTTATTACTTCTCATTATGGGTGCATTTACTTACTACATTGTTGCAAAATTGCTACACTATTATAGTAATTTTGTCCATGATCTCTTTCAGCAAAGCAGATGAAAAAAGACATAAATAACAAATTTAAAGATTATGAAAAGCAAAAAACCCTTTCATTACATCCAAACACACCTAAAATATTCAGCATTGGTTTATAAGGCAGAGGGGAAAGAGAGTGCATTCATAACAAAAAATGCAATCCACAACAAAGAGTACCAGAGAGTAAATATATGAAGAACATTACAATAGCCAATTTTTCATCTAAAACGATAAGCCATTAACCCACAACTCCATAAAGAATGGAGTTCATTGTTTCTCAAAAATGTCCTTAAAATTTTTGGCTATTTCTGCTATAAAAATTAAGACTAACATGAAACAAGGATTCTTGCCCCTGGTAACTAGACATGTGATTAATGATTTAATTTGCAGCAAATACTAATTTAAGCACCATTACCTTCTCACCACCAGGAAAAATGAAAAATGTCGGTCTTTAAGGTATACGTGACAAGAAGGCAAGCATATTCTAAGACGAACAAAACACAAGAACACAAAAACCGTGGCAATACTGCTGCTGTACTAGGAAAAGGGATATACCATTCTTGCAGGCACGTATGCCTTTAAGGAATATGTACAGATTATGATTTTATGTATTGTCTCTTCTCCCCCACTCCTGGAAAGATGGGAACATCCAGGAGAGTTGGAAGAAGTGCATTAAGGAAGGTGTCAATACCTCCCTCCCCACCCCTTACTAGGGAAACTCGCTTTACAATAACGCTTTCACCCCCCCCCACACACACACATAACACCCGGTTTCATACATCCTTCAAGCAGCATTCCTCCCCCCTCCCCTATTCCCTTCTCTGCCCCCCACATTCACAAGCTGCTCCGACTGTGTCAGTATCGCCTCCCCGTGCACCCGCCCAGACCAGCAGAGTCCAACAACGCAGCCACGCAGCCACCCATTCTCCCCACCTCCTCGTTCCTAGCCCCGCTTTCCCTCGCCGCCCCACAGTCCCGTCCTGTCACCTGCTTGGGTGGTGTCCGTCAGGTCGTAACCGCTGCCCGGGAAGTCTCGGAGTTTCCTGCCACTGAGGCTCAGGATGCCGGAGTTGCCCGCCTCCTCCAGGGCCCGGTCCAGGCTCCTCGCGGTGTGTTGAGGCTGCAAGCTCCCCGGGTTCCACTGCGGCCCGTTGGGGAAAGGCTGCCCGAAAAGAGTCGGTACCGGGATGGGCAGCACCACGGTCCCGCCGCCGCCGCCTCCCCCTCCGGCTCCACCGCCTCCTCCGGCAGCGCCACAACCACCGCTACTTCCACCTCCACCACCACCGCCGCCCCCACTGTTACCACCACCTCCCTGACTCGCCGCCATGTTCCTGGGAGAGAGAATAGCCCCCGACAATACTCTCAGCTTCTGCCGTGAGTGTAGGGGGTTCTTAGAACGCATGCGCATGCTGGGGGCGGGGTGGGGGGGCGAGGTAGAGTGGGAAGGAACCGGGGGGCGGGCTTGGAGGAGGTGTTGGGTAGGGAACTGAGGATGTTGAAACGTGCAGAAAGAACGCTTGCTTTAAGAAATGTGTGATCAGAGGAAGGATGCTAAATCCCGGTTCCGTTGCTTTGGGTACCAAAATCTTGCGAAGCGACACCAGCTTAACTGTAGGTCATTTGGCCGTATGTCCCCAAATCTCTAAGTTGCTTCACCTTTTTCTTCCTGCGAAACAAAGGCAAATATATTAGATGGGGTGAAAGGAGCTCGTTTCAGAATATATTGAAACAGCTTTTAGGACAGGCGCCTTATGGAAACGCTTACCACAAGTGCCTCAGGAATCGTTGACTGGTTAAATGATTGGGGATCATTTGGGGAGGAATCTCAGCGCAGAAGTGCACTGAGTTTTGAGCCCATGTGCATTGTTGCCATAATTTAGAATTCCAAAATAAGAAAAGACTTTTCAAATGTTTTCAAGGAAGCCTCTCTTTTCAGTGGGGGGGGGGGGGTCTCAGCCAAACTGCCCCCTTACACAACTTGGAAAAGTTCTCCGCATTCTGTTCCATCATTCTTTGAGGTTGTGCCAAGATCGCCAAAATATCTTAAGTATAGCTGGTGGAAAACTCTTTGATCATGAAACAACCTTAAAGTTCTTTTTTGAAATACAGGTTTTGGTTTTAGGTGGAATTCTAAAGGTATAACACTGGTCATATGAAGCTAATCCATCTTGGGTTTTAGGAGTTCATTCTCAGAACCTGAACCTAACTATTCAAGCCACTGCCACCCCACCATCCCCAACCAGAGTTACTGAAATCTTTTCACTAATAGCCAGTAAAATTACCCAGCAAAACTATCAGAATGCTTGAAGATATTCAGTTATAATTAATTTGAATATCCTATGCATCTGTTTTACATTCATTTCCATTTGAACAATCCGTCAACAATCTAATTGTCTTAGTGAAATCTCCACAAATGTTTATCTGTCATAGACTCTACTTCAGAAAAAGAGATACAGGAAACAATTACAATTTGTCAAAATTGCTTCGTGGTCACACGGGTTAATGAAAATGAATATGTTGCAAGAAATTACATTTGCCGTATGCATGACCCACAGAATGAACAAAACTGAGAATCAGACACTTGAATGAATTAGTAAGTAAAATACAATTATTTAAACCCACTGGTGTCAGAAAGGAATCTTGTACCTCATCTTTCTTAGATCAAAAATCAATTCAAGTATTAATTGAGAACTTCCAGAATCAAGAGGGATGAGAAGGGAAACTAAATTCATTAGAGAAAATATTAGGAAAGGACCCTAGTCAGATTGGCTCAGTCGATAGAGCATCAGCCCACAAGTAGGGTCCTGGGTTTGATTCTGGTCAAGGGCACCTCGGTTGCAGGCTTGATCCCCTGCCATGTAGGAGGCAACCAATCAATGTGTCTCTCTCACATCGATGTTTCTCTATCTCTCCCCCTTTCTTCCACTCTCTCTAAAAGTCAATGAAAAGATATCCTCAGATGAGGATTAACAATAAATAAGTAAATAAAATCAAATTTTAAAAAAAGAAAACATTAGGAAAGGAATCTCTATATGCTGGTATATAAGGCTAATATGTTAAATGTCCCTCTACCCATCCAACTGGTCTCTATGACGTGCACTGACCACCAGGGGGCAGACACTCAACGCAGGAGCTGCGTGATGCTCACTGGCCATTTACAGAGAAACAGCAGCGTGGACCTGGTGCCCACAAAGCAACACTTGGCTTCCTCCAAATGGGTCACTGGCCCTGCCACTACCCCTAAGCAACACCCCACTGAAGCAACACCCCACTGAATCGACACCCCACCAAATCGCAGCCGATGCTGCCATGGAACAAAATGCGGCGCCCAGCCCAGGAATGGTGGTTGTGGGTACGGGGATAATGACGTCACATCCCGTAGCAACACCCAGCTTCATCTCTCTAGTGCAGTGGTCCTCAACCTTGGCTGCACATTAGAATCACCTGGGAATCTTTTTAAAATCCTGATTTCTGGGCCTCATCCTCCAGAAATTCTGTTTCTTTATTACTAATGTTGTGGCCCCACCCCATAACAAAGAAACAGAACTTCCGGCGGATGAGGCCCAGAAATCAGGATATTAAAAAGATTCCCAGGTAATGTGCAGCCAAGGTTGAGAACCACTGCTCTAGTGACTAGACTCCTTGCAGTTTCTTCAGCCCAGGAACACGACTTGCTTTATAGACAGGTGGAAACATTTTACACTTTAACCAAATGTCTGTGAAGTGTTTTCCTATGCCTCATCTCATTTGATCCTCACAGAAGTCCTGGAGTAGGTAGATAGGAGACTCAGTGGAATCCTATTTTCTTATTATTAGCTGGATAATGGAGATTTAGAAAGCTTAGAAACTTGACCCGACGGAAAAGAAGAAATGGTGGACCTTGAAAATGACTTCAGGTTTTCTCACTGTGCAGAATATAGTCAAACACTGCTGCAGTTAAATATGTTACCCTTTGTTCTCCCTGCGTGATCTACAATTATAATATGCCATGTGTGTGTATGATGTGCTCTGTCATCCTGTCTAAGGTGGGTCCTACCTTTTACCCTGAGCTACTGGGAGAGGTTCTAGCTACCTATCACTCTGAACTGGAACCAGCGGGTTAGAAAGTAATTCTTACTTGTTTTTGCTAATTTTTCTTAAATGTATGTATAGCTCACATTTACTTCAATATTTAATATTAAAAGTGTTTGGGGTCTTTATTTAGAAATTTGGTGATGTTTTGGGGGTCAGAAATATGCTGTAGGAACCTAACTCTCATTTATATCAATTACCCTATGATAAAATTGGTTTCTTTATACTTCATTTTGCTTAAAGTGGCAATTTCCAAGAACCTATTGACAGTGTTAAGTGAGGACTTACTGCATTTACTCAAAAGAAATGACAACTTATATACATGCAAATACTTAAACATGAATATTTAAAAACTGAAACTACCTAAGTGTCCATCAATAGGAGAATGGACAAAGAAACATTGTATTATGTCCATACAATGTAGTACCTTTAAATAATAAAAGGATTGAACTATTGATACAACATAACAATGTAAATGAATTTCAAAATACATTGAGTGAAAAAAGCCAGAAAAAAAGAGTACATAATATATGATTTCATTCACGTAAAACTCTTAAAAATGCAAACTAATCTATACAAACAGAAAGCAGACTAGTGCTTTTCTGGGGGCATATGGCAGGGGGAACATTGAAAGAGGGTTAGGGTTAAGGTTAAGGTTAAGGTTGGGGGCTGATGGGTATATTCACTATCTTAATTGTGGTGATGGTTGCATGGGTGTATACATATGCCAAAATTTATCACATTGTATACTTTCAATGTTTGAAGTTTATTATATGTTACTTATACCTCTATAAAAATGTGATATTCATTGTAAGATGAACATGGAAAAGTTAGTTTATGATTAAAATTTCAGTAAAATAAACATTAATACAGAAAACATTTAAATGTTTCCATAGCATTTACTAGGAAATTGCTTTGAAGATTAAATTGGGTGAGTTGAATTCATTCTTAATATGCTTTCTCAATAAAAATAGTCAGTGAAATGTAATTCTGAATCAAATGTTTGTACATACTAACAAGAATTCAACATGTCTTTAGGTCCAAATATCTACCCTATCAAAATGGGTCAAAATGTTAGAATAAAATGGTCTACCAGTGGTCGGCAAACTCATTAGTCAACAGAGCCAAATATCAACAGTACAACGATTGAAATTTCTTTTGAGAGCCAAATTTTTTAAACTTAAACTATATAGGTAGGTACATTGTTATTAACTTAATTAGGGTACTCCTAGGGCTTAGGAAGAGCCACACTCAAGGAGCCAAAGAGCCGCATGTGGTTCGCGAGCCACAGTTTGCCGACCACGGGGCTAGACCCATTGAAATAATTGAGGTTATATTGAATTATATCCCTTCAATGGGTTTACAACGTAGTTGAAGAAAGAAGACTTCCATTTAATAAATACTTACAAAATAATTTAATTATCTACAGAGTGTGTTATTCCATTTACAATTGTATTGGGAAATCAGAGAAGTAAGAGAGTTAAAGAAAATCTTTTGGATGGGTTGGAACTCAATCTGAGCCTTGAAGGCTAATGGCAAAGACAGAGATGAGCCTGTAGTGCTTTGGAGATAGTATTCAGCATGGCCTAACCAGAGCAAATGTGGTCTGTTAGGGGGAATGGAAAATAAGCTTGTATAGGTAAGATGGCACTGGGTTATGGATGGTCTTGAAGTCAGAAAGAGGTGATTCGATTGGATTCATTAAATAAATTTCTCAAAAAGGATCTGGTGTCATTATGTTCTTTGAGTTTAAGCTGGGGGAATCTGCGGGGGGGGGGGCGGAATAAACTGTTATGGTAGACTAAGATGGAGGTATTGCAAATGTTTAGGAGACAAATTTAAGAAAGATTTTTTAAAATATATTTTTATTTATTTCAGAGAGGAAGGGAGAGATAGAAACATCAATGATGACAGAGAGTCATTGATTGGCTGCCTTCTGTATGCTCCCTACTGGGATGGAGCCCACAACCTGGCCTGTGCCCTTGACTGGAATTGAACCTGGAACCCTTCAGTCCTCAGGCTGACACTCTATCCACTGAACCAAACCAGCCAAGGGTTTAAGAAAGATTTTATAGGAGGACTCAACAGGACTTGGAAACAGATTAGACATTTATTTCCCTCACATTGCTAGTTTTATTCCTTATTTCCTTGACATTTGATTGACATCTAGTGCTAATTTAACATTTAAGTCTCCTTTCATATCCATATTTAAGAATAATTGCAGTTACATTTATGTAATCTAAGCCTGAGATCTCTTCTCTATTCTTATTCAAGCATAATATATCATCTAATTCTTCCTGATTAATTTATTCAGTATTAAGAATTCTGAATTCAGTTTCATGGATGTGCTTTGTATAATTGTGTTCTATCATAACCTTATTTCATAATCTGATATACCATTTATCCTGATTTTCTTTTTACACAAGATTCATTTTTACATGGATATATCAATCTGTAATGTTAAAAAGTTTAATTCCCTGTATTAGGCCCTAATAATTTAACATTTATTCTAGTTATTTCTTCTTCCTGTTCTTGTGCTTACTGAACTAAATATTATCATCAATTATAGTTCATATGGTCTTCTGGACTGTTCCTTTGCAAAATAAACAGATTTCTGGAACAGAAAGCTTCTTTTTTTAGTGGGATTGCTTAGAGGGTATTTGTGCTTTTGGAGAGAGGAAAAGGAGACAGCTGGCAGAGCTCTTCTTCCTCATTCTGACCCTCACTTGCTTTATTCTCACTGCACAATTGCCTAGAGCAGGCTAAACCACATGAGTTATTAACGCTCAACAAGCTAAGCAAGCAATCTCCAGCAAATGGTTACTCCTGCAAGCTGAGCAGAAAAGACTAATTTTTAAATGATCATTTTCAACAAATGTCTGATGTAAAATAAGCTTTATGATGCCTCATCACACCATCCCATTACCCTCTTTCTACTGTCAACCACTTTGACCTCAAGGTCAAAGTCAGTCTTGGATCAAAACAAAACAAGGACAATAACAAAATTCTTCCTCAATGGTCACAAACTCAATCTCATCCCCTTCCTGCCATTTCTAATGCATCCCTTTGTTCGGACCCTAGTCATCTCTCTCTTGGACTATTACAGCCTCCTGAGTAGTCTTTATGCTTCTGGTCTTGTATCTAGTCTTTTCTATCCTCCATGCTGCTGCCAGGCGTTGCAAGGTCCTATTGCAAGGCGTATAGGACCTTTCAGGATTTGGTTCCTGCCTATTTCTCTAGTCTCATCTCTCACCACTTACTTGCTTCATACTTCATGCTCTAGTCTGCCATACTGAATTATTTACATTTCCTGCCACATACCACGCTGTTCCTCTTGACAGAATTGACCTCCTCAAACAGTCTGGGTAACTACTACTCATCCTTTGGGATTCAGTGTAGGCATCACTTTTTCAAAAAGCCTTCCTTTAGCTCATCTTCAGTTGGCTTCCCTCCAGTTCACTTTGTTCTCAAAACCCTCTGTGCTCATCACTATCATATTAATTTTACAATATATTATCACCTTTTTGTCTTGTTTCCTCTCACTAAGATATGAATTTATTTTATTTATTAAATTGATTGGGGTGACATTGCTCAACATGAACATATAGGTTTCATGTGTGGGTTTCTATGTTACAAGATCTGTATATTACATCATGTGCCCACCACCCAAAGTCAAACCTTTTTCTGTCACCTTATATTAGCACCTCCTTCTCCCCTTACCCCCTTCCCTCTGGCAGCCATCACACTGCTCTTTGTGTTCATAACTTTCGGTTTTATATCCCACATATGAGTGAAATAATATGGCTCTTAGCTTTTTCTGTCTAACTTATTTCACTTAGCATAATGTTCTCAAGGTCCATCCATGTTGTTGCAAATGGCACTATTTCATCCTTTCTAATGGCTGAGTAGCATTCCATTGTGTATATGTACCACATATTCTTTGTCCAGTCCTCTATCACAGGACACTTTGGTTGTTTCATGTCTTGGCCACCATGAATAATGTTGCAATGAATATAGGGCTGCATGTATCTTTGCAAATATATGATTTTGAGTTTTCAGGTATATACCCAGGAGTGGGATTGCTGGGTCATATTGTAGCTCTATTCTTAATTTTTTGAGGAATTGCCAGACTGCTTTCCTTAGTGGTTGTACCAGTCTACATTCTTATCAGCAGTGAAAAAGGGTTCCCTTTTTTCCACAATTTCTCCAACACTTGCTATTGCTTGTCTTATTGATAATGGCCACTCTAACGGGTGTAAGGTAGAAGATATGAATTCCTAAAAGGCAGGGACTGTGTCAAATTTATATCAGTGTTCTGGTAGACAGTAGATACTCAAAAGTATTTTGGCCCGGCCAGCATGGCTCAGTAGTTCAACGTCGACCTATAAACCAGGAGGTCACAGTTCAATTCCCGGTCAGGGTACATGCCTGGGTTGCGGGCTCAATCTCCTGTGCAGGGCGTGCAGGAGGCAGCCAATCAATGATTCTCTCTCATCATTGATAGTTCTCTCTTTTCCTCTCCCTTCCTCTCTGAAATCAATAAACATATATGTTTTTAAAATGTTTTGTTTCTGCTCCACTTCTGTGGCCATTACTTGTGATAACCAGCACAAGGTCACCCAACAGAAGACTATGAAAAAGCAGAGCACCTCAGGTAAGGGATGTGCTAACGTGGCTGGCTTTCTGCTGCTACCTGCAAGCAGAGGGACCTGGAGATCAGGCTGCAGAAGCAGAAAAAGACAAACGAGAGGGAAGAACCCAAGTAGCTTTGTGGCTTCGCATCCCACCCTCTTGCCCTTCGCTTGTGTGCCTAGAGCCAATCCCACCACACTCATGTTTCCTCCTGTAGTGCTCAAAGGTCCCAGCACTGATAATATTACCTTTGTCCTGAGTGTGCATTAAGTCCCTTTTGTGCTTCTTTCCCTTCAGGAAGCCTGTCTCCCCCTGGGCCACTTCTTGGGGTAAGGAGGCTACCCTTTCCCAGTATTAAAAGTGGGTGTATAATTACATGAAAACATATTTTGTTCCATGGTTAGAGGAATACAAAGGTGAACACCATATTAGCCTCATGTTCACCACCTTATATTTGGCTCCTGAGTACCACTTTATAGAGTCTGGTCCCAACCCCTTTGAGGCACACATTTATGTGCGTGAAAATTGAAATACTTTAATCCTAACTTCTGCAATATAAAGATCTTTTTTTCTCAGAATCACATTCTAAACTCCATTCTCTCCACATCATAGTTGGGGATTGTCTTTCCATCCTTGCATTCAGCCCAAAGCTGCCATGTTCTACATTTGTGATTTGCAACCCTGGGTCCCTTCTCAGACTTACAGTTCCATCTGAAGACACTAACAACTAATTTCATTCAATGTGACTGCCCCCCCTTCCCTGATTTGTGGGAGCCACAGAGTCCAGCCTTGTGAGCAACTAAATTTCACTGCTTACTGCCCTAAGGCCAAAACCAAGAAAGGTTTTATGGCTCATAAAGTTTTCCTGCTGTTTAGAGCAGAGGGCGCAGAGCCTGGGTATCATAACAGAAAGTGCTAATCTGTACACCGGGTGCATTGAAGCATGTAAAGCCAATTCATAACATTCTATGACACTTTTATAGCTTAAAAGCATCTTGCCAAACCTATTCAAATTGTATGCATGTGGGAGAATTGTGCTCACAGCTATTTTTAGAGTTTTAGATCATCTTCCACAAATATGCCAAGGTACCCTCAGTAGTCTGTTAGACATCAAGAATGTTTCCAAAGAAGTGGGCCAAGGTTCCAACTCCTTCTGGTGTGGCAAGGCTGATTACAGAATGCTGATTCTTATTGTGGATTAAGCAGATCTACCATCTTTCTAATCAGGGGCAAAGCAGATTGTTAATTCGCTGCCTTCAGAGAAAGGATCAGTAGGTGACAGTGAGCAGCAGCTCTCACAGATGGCTGGCAGTGAGAAATTTCATGGGCTATGGAAGAGGGGAACTGGAATTATTGAGAAGTCTGTGTGCCACCTTTGGTGGAAATACTATATACTGCTACCCCTCTTCAGGATATGGCATCATCTACTATCATCTCATCCCATTCCGTCTTTTTCTTTCTTATCTGTGACCTTTAGCTCATCCATTCCCTGTAATTCATCCCTGCCCTAACAGGTTTTAGTTAACAAAACCACACTCAATAATGTGACACATCTACTAAAATTTGTTGTCAACAACTACGTACAATTTCAATAGAAGTACATAAAGCATGTTAAAGAAGATAATATCTTCACTCTACTTTTTATTAGTCCAAATACATTTGAATATTTGAATCCAGCACAGGGGCTACACTTGAAGAGAATAAACACAAATATCCAGTGACTTTGAAGATCAAGTCTTTTGGACACCGTTAATTGGGAAAATTTAAAAATATTTTTTTCTAGGCATTGTTTCTTGGCACTCAGTCCATGGGCTATCTGGGTTTCTTATTACAATTTCAGATTCCTGAGTTCCATTCCTGACCTATTGAATCAATCTTTGGGTATGGGACCAGGAAATCTACATTTTTAACACGCTCCCTAGGCAATTCTGTTACACATTAAAGCTTGAGAACTAATGATTTAGAAAGTACATAATAATGGCCTTAAACTATTTGGAAGGATTCTTAAATGACAAAAGGAAAAGATTAATTTTGTGTTGCTCAAGAAGGCAGAAAAACTATGGATGAAAGTTACAGCAGGAAAATGTTCCAATGAGGAAGATTTTTTTAAAACAACAAGACATAGCCACCAATAAGAGTAACTATCTTGCAAAATAGTGAATTCTCCACCCCTAGAGAGGATAGAAGGCTCTCTTTAAAGGATAATGTAGTGGGGATTCTTACATTGAGTGGGAGGTTGAACAAAGTAATTTCTTGAGTCCCTTCTAGCTAGCACATTTGATTAATTTATACAATAAGTTTCAAACCATTAAGATTACGCAAAGTCCTCCAAATTCGAAAATCCTGATCTCTTTAACCTTTCCTTTTTTAAGCATTTGTTTGTAAGTTACTATATGCTGAACATTGCTAGGTTGTAGAGACACACTGGTCAACAGGCAGCCATGTTCTTGCCTTCATGGAATTTATAGTGCTGTAAGGGGAAAGGGTAAAAGTACAATTATAGAGAGGTAACTGATATAATGGAGGAAATATAAGGGGTTAAGGCAGCCGTGGGCAAACTACGGCCCGCGGGCAGGATCCGGCCCGTTTGAAATGAATAAAACTAAAAAAAAAAAAAAAAGACCGTACCCTTTTATGTAATGATGTTTACTTTGAATTTATATTAGTTCACACAAACACTCCATCCATGCTTTTGTTCCGGCCCTCCGGTCCAGTTTAAGAACCCATTGTGGCCCTCGAGTCAAAAAGTTTGCCCGCCCCTGGGTTAAGGGAACATAGAAAGGGGAACCTAACTGGACTTGGGAGTCAGAGAAAGCTCTCTGGAGGAGATAATATCTACACCTGAGAGCTCAACAATCAGCAGAAGTCAGCAGGGCAAAGAGAAGAAAAAACTTGTGAAAAGGGTAGGATGCAAGAGATAGCATTTTCATTCAAGGAAATTCAGAATGGCTAGAGCAAAGGTGCCAAGAGACACAAAATGAGACTGAGATGGTATTAGAGTCCAAATCTCTCTGGGCTAGATAAATTATAATAAAGAGTTTGGATTTTATCCCAAAGGCATTGTGAAATCATTGAAGGGTTTTCAGAAAAAAAGATATAAAATTTTCAGTATACAAAAAAACCCAACCAAACCAAAAAATACATTTTTCAGTGCAGAGAAAGTGTTGGAGAGGAGGCAAGACTAGAGGCCTGGAGGCCAGTGACAAAAGGCTTTTTATCAATACTTCAGAAGAAAGACAATATTGCTTAGATTAGTGAGAGACTATTGGAGATGAAGACAAGTAAATTATTTGAGAAATAATTACAAGTTAACATTGATACAATTTGGTGATAGATTAGATTTAAGTGTTAAGGGAAGTCAGGAGTCAAGGATGATTCTCAGATTTGTGGCTTGAGCAGCTGGATAGATGGTGGCACCACTCATTGAGAGAGGCAAATGGCGGCAGTAGGCTTTATTCAGAGAAGAAGGACATGATGAGTTTGAACATGGAGAATTTGAGCAGCCTATAAGGTATCCAGATGTTCATATGCAGAAAGCAGCTGGGTATGTGAAGCAGGAGAGAGAGCTGAGCCAGAGAGATAAAAGCTATGTGAGTTAATAAAATTACCCAAGGAGAGTAGAGTCATCTCTCAATATCTCTGAGACATTGCTTTCAGGGCCCCCACAGATGCTCAAGTCCCTTATATAAAACTAAAGGCCCAGTGCATGAAAATTCATGCACTGGAGGGGGGTTCCTTCAGCCCAGCCTGCCCCCTCTCACAGTCTAGGAGCCCTCAGGGGCGGGAGGCAACCCAGCGATCAGGGGAAGGTGATGCCCCATCACACCTCTGCTGCTGCCACTGCTGGCAGCACAAGCCTCAGCTGACCTTGGTTACCTGTGCCTCGGGCAGTCCTGGGCAACTGGGCAGCCGCCATCCGAGGCTTGCCTGCACCTCGGGCCGGCCCTGGGCGGCTGGGGAGCTGAGGGGATTGGGGGACTCTGGATTCAGGCGCCCCGGCGGGGCTGTGTGGACTGGGTGCCACCATCTTGTGGCTGTGGGCACCGACCTCTGTGAGGGCAGGGCAGTTAATTAGTATAATCCCTCCTTATTGGCTGTGGGCATCACCATCTTTGAGGGTGGGGCAGTCAATTAGCATATTCCCTCCTTATTGGCTGTGGACACCACCATCTTTGCAATGGCATGAGGGTCAATTAGTATATTACCTCTTTATTAGATAGGATAACAGTATTTGTATATAGCCTGTATCTATATATACACTAAAGCAAAGTATGCCTACACATCACTTCATTAGCATGGATTCAGTGTAGTGCTTGGCAGGTGACAAATTCAAGTTTTGCTTTTTGGAACTTTGTGGTTGAATACACGGATGTGAAAACCACCAATACAGAAGGCCACCTATATATTAAGTGAGAAGAGAATCTATGACAAACCCCTGTGAAAATGAATAATTAAGCTACCTGAGGAGAAAAAAGGGCCTGCAAAGAACACTGAGAATGTTCAGATTTGTTATCCATTTGTTTGTATTGTTTTATATCTCTTTTTGTGAGCCACTGAACTCTAATAATGTTATGATATATGATAAAATGCATTCATCCCACTTGATTATTTTCTAATAATTTCCTTAGTAAACAGAACAGTCTCTTGCTCTGACTTTCAGCAGCAATGTTCGGGAACCCTACTTACTTATCTAGTGTCCAACTGACTTTGATCTCTGGCACAAAGTTTCCTATGACTATGACTACCACCTGCTTTCTGATTACTACCTCACAGCCACCTTTAATATAAAGTAGAAGGTAAATATGTAGGTGTGGAACCATGCAGACTGGTCTTGAGCTACTTATACAACCTTTCTAAGACTCAGTAAGTTGCTCATCACTCAGAACCTCCATGAGAACAGGAATCCTGTTTACCATGATATCCCTAGAGCCTGGCATGCCATTATTACAGTTAATATGTGTTGATTGAATAATTATACCATAAAATGGGGACTCTGGCATATATCTATGCCACTGTTGTAATAAAAGGTATAAATCTATAAATAAAAGCCTAAGCGACCATTACAGTGGAATGACCAGAATGACCAGTCACTATGATGTGCACTGACTACCAGTGGGCAGACACTCAACACAGGAGCTGCCCCCTGATGGTCAGTGTGCTCCCACAGGGGAAGTGCCACTCAGCCAGAAGCCAGGCTCATAGCTGGCGAGCGCAGCAGCGGTGGTGGGAGCTTCTCCTGCAGTAAGGAGTGAGGGGTCCCAGACTGCAAGAGGGCACAGGCCAGGCTGAGTGTCCCCCCCCTCCAGTGCACAAATTTCATGCACCAGGTCTCTAGTATATAATAAGTATAATGCCTGAAACATAGTGAGTGTCCACGAAGAGTGTCTGTCATTATTATCATGATGCCTTGTTGCTCTTGGCTCTGGAGTATCTTCCTACTCTAATGTAATTTACAGTTGTGGCTGGACACCACTGACCCTGGCTTTTGTCCTTCCATGAGATTGCCACTTGCCTCAGCACATGGTAATAATTTCAACATTATTTGTATTTCTCTAACTGTGATTCTGATTTCATCCAAACCAAAAAGATTAATAAAAATGTTATTTGAAAAATTCTACTATTGTATTGAAATTAATGCTGATATGTATCTGTGTTTAGAATATATATTGTTTACAGCCAGGGTGAAGTGGCTCAGTTGGTTGAGCGTCGTTCTGTGCACCAAAAGGTTGCTGGTTCGATTCCCGGTCAGGGCACATACCTGGGTTTCAGGTTCAGTTCCCAGATGGAGCACGTATAGAAGGCAACTGATCAATGTTTCTCTCTCTCTCTCTCTCTCTCTCTCTCTCTCTCTCTCTCTCTCTCTCTCTCTCCCCCTCTCTCTAAGCATGTTTGTGGGTGAGGATTTTGAAAAAAAAAATTTAATATCTTGTTTACAACCTTCATAACAGTAGTCTTTGAAATTAGAGTTGTATGCTAAAACATAAAAAGATGAACCAATCAAAAGCAAAGAAGCATGCTACAGAATTGAGTAAAAGAAAACCCAGACAACTAACATAAAAACTGATAAAGTACAAGTTTGGTTTCAGCTTCTTTTATATATTAGATGTGCTCAAATCCTTAGAGGGCAAAAGGAGAAGATTTGGAAATAGTGGTGATGTGAAAAGATCTAGGGAAAGATGGACTTGATGAATTGCTTTTTCAGCCCTGAGGCAGGGAATGAGTCTGTTTACCAGCTGTCTGCCTATTTTCCTAATGTATCTGTTGGGCGTTTGCTATAGAGATAAAAACAAACAATAGTCTTGCCAATATAGGTGAAATTCTGAACATGTAGCCTAAATAAAGGTAATTGATATGGTAAGACAAAGAATAATGTTATATAACACTGCTGAATTATGTATATTTAGTAGCTTGATCTCTCAAAGAGACATAGAGCATTCATAGAAGTGGAATGAATTTCAATTGTATAGGCCTAATAGTAATAAAATTTTAGTTTTTCCAAAGGTAAAAATAATTACATGACTAGACTGTGGAAAAGACATACATTTTTGACAGGACCTTGGTTAGTTCAACATCTTAGAGCAGATTTAGAACACTATTACAGAAGCAAAATTGTAATGCATGATTATAAATTTACTTAAATATTTGAGAAATAGTTGACGAAAATGAAAATGAGTAATTATTGTGTAATAAGTAGAGAGAAAATCTTAGTTTGCCCCAAACTCATTCCGTAACATTTAATTAAAATAAATAAAGTAAAATACATGTTATAGCAATAACAGAATAATGATATTCCCTCAATATATCAAATCTCTTCATAACTGAATAGGCTTGGTAAGTCTAACAACTGGATGCCAGAATGAATCCCTATCAAAGAAGTTCCGCTCACCCCTCTCCCTCGCCCCGCAGAACATCAATAGATTTTAAATTCATTATTTTAGAGTATGCATAGCAACAACCACAAAAATACAACAAGAATGCATGCAAGGTTACACTTACCAAACAAAAGGGTGTAGGCAGAAATAAGTCTTTCCCCCCAAGATTTAATAGGTAGGGCTTCCCTGCATAGGAGACACACTGAGCAAATCTCTCCTTATCTGCCAGTCCAATCCTGAATACAGGCCTTATTTTCAGGGCTAACTAACATTTAGGCAATTATGTGTCCTCATTGTAAGGTCTTTTATGAAGATAAAATATGGACTGAGGCAGAGTGCAGAAGAGAATGAAACATAAATGTGTAACTGAAATGCTGTCAGAAAAACTCTGATAAATGAAGGCGAAGTCCGATTTATTTGTCACATAGCCAGTTCTGGAAGTCTGCAGATACCTAAAACATATATTAAAAGAACTGTTTTTCTATCCATCTGATTTGGCATTGGAGTGCCTCTTAGTGTCCATGGTAACTCCCACAGAGTGCTTCAGAAATTCATCATTAAAAGGCTTGCACATTAAAACATAATGGGTCAGCCACAGTACTTAAGCGATGTTCAGTTTCTGAACTTCAAAACAAGTTTAAGCCATTCTACACCTTTAGGAACATATTATTGGCACAATCTATAGTTTTAAAAACTAACCAATTTCTTAAAATCTGCAGCAAAATAATTTTTTAAGTATTATAAAATATAACTAGTAGTTATAGTATAGAAAAGGTAAAACTTAGAGCACTTGGAAATCTAAAATTGTCTCTCAAAATATAAGCACTTTATGTAAGTTGTAATCATAGGAATATCAATAAAGGAATATGGGAAAGAACTTCTATTGATGTTCCCGAATGGCCATTTTGTTTTGTGTTCTTTATTTTAGATGGCTATAAAGTAGTTGTATTTTTAACTTCAAGACTTCTAATACTTTTGGTTATCCTTTCAGCATTAAGGGAATAACTAAATTGAGGTATGACAAGATTTAATGTCGTGGGTTGAAACTAAAGAAATCTGTTTTGGTTCCCACTTACAATTCTTTCTTGGCAGGTTTCATATTACAATTTGAGAAATCGGTTAAATGCATGAAAATACTTCATTGGCCTGCTTGAAAAGAATTGACCTTTACTCGGCCCTGTTAATCAGTGAGTGAAGTCAGTGAGATGTGACTAATCCCAGAGCAACAGGTTTGTTTAATATACCTTAGCGTGGGTAAGACCTGGCAGACATTTAGGATGTACTTAGCTAAAATTAAGAACGTGAAAGTCTTGCCCTGACCGGTTTGGCTCAGTGGATGGAGCGTCAGCCTGCGGACTGAAGGGTCCCGGGTTCGATCCCGGTCAGGGGCATGTGCCTTGGTTGTGGGCACATCCCCGGTGAGGGGTGTGCATGAGGCAGCTCATCCATGTTTCTAACTCTCTATCCCTTTTCCTTTCTCTCTGTAAAAAAAAATCAATAAAATATTTTTTAAAAGAATATAAAAGTCTTAATCCTTGAGTGGTTAGAAATGCATTACATAAATTTTAAAAATACATATGTCGCCATGTGAATTGTACTCAGTAAACAGAACTGTAAGTTCCAAATACAGTACACCCCACAAATTTTAGGTGAAATCAGAAATATTACTGTCTAAATGGGAAATTTTAAAAGAAAATCTAATGGATAAAATCAATCACTTGGGAAAATATTCTCAGGAAAATAGCCCATGTAAAAAATGGATTCTGAGCATGTTGACAATTGGACTAGGGCAGTGGTCGGCAAACTGCGGCTCACGAACCACATGCAGCTCTTTGGCCCCTTGAGTGTGGCTCTTCCACAAAATACCAACTTCTGCGCACGGGCCACGAAGTTTCAGTCACACTGTAAGTGCGCACCCGCACATGGTATTTTGTGCAAGAGCCACACTCAAGGGACCAAAGAGACGCATGTGGCTCATGAGCCGCAGTTTGCCAACCACTGGACTAGGGGCTCCTTAATTCAGAAGCAACCCCTTTAAAAGAAGGTGTCAATTTTAAAGATAACAATCTACACTAATAAAAGAGAAACATGGTAATTGGCGTACGACCGCTACCCTTCCCATTGGCTAATTCCCCTGTCACTCACAGAGTAGGGCCGAGATATGCAAATTAACTGGCAGCCAAGATGGCGGCCGGCAGCCAGGCAGCTGATGCGAACAGGGAGGCTTGCTTGCTTCAGTGACGGAGGACTCCAACATTCCCCGCCTGACTTGCCGGCCTCTCAGCTGTAACTCTAAGCAACTATGTTGCGAATATAGAAGCTAAAAAAAAACCCAGAAACCTGCTTTACTCAGTGGGGCTTCAGCCAGCCGGACTGCAACATTGTATCAAATACAGATGGTAAACAAAGGCCAGAAACCTGTTTTCAGCAGCTGAGGACTCAGAGCTAAAGCTGGCCCAGAATAATAAAATAAAATAAACAG
The DNA here is from genome assembly GCF_963259705.1 of Myotis daubentonii. Classification (NCBI taxonomy): domain Eukaryota; kingdom Metazoa; phylum Chordata; class Mammalia; order Chiroptera; family Vespertilionidae; genus Myotis; species Myotis daubentonii. The sequence continues at coordinate 44,358,308 of NC_081861.1, read as the reverse complement.
AAAAAAAGGAGCAGTTGGGAGCTTCAGTCCCAGCCTGAAAACAGCCCTCAGCCCCTCAGCCAGACTGGCCAGGCATCCCAGTGGGGACCCCCACCCTGAAGGGTGTGTGACCAGCTGCAAACAGCCATCATCCCCTCACCCAGGCTGGCCAGGCACCCCAGTGGGGACCCCCACCCTGATCCAAGACACCCTTCAGGGCAAACCAGCCAGCCCCACCCATGCACCAGGCCTCTATTCTATATAGTAAAAGGGTAATATGCCTCCCAGCACCTGGATCAGCGGAGCCGCGAGGCCTCCCGGCACCGGGATCAGCGTGACAGGGGGCAGCACTCAAACCTCCTGATCGCCCTGCAGCTCTGTGTGTGACAGGGGGCGGGGCCCCAACCCCCCCGCCCCCCTCGGGCCCTGCTCTGTGTGTGACGGGGTAGAGCCATAACCTCCCCATCTGCCCTGCTCTGAGTGTGACAGTGGCGGCACCCCAACCCTCTGATCGGCCCTGCTCTGTGGGTGATAGAGGGTGGCACCCCAACCCCCTGACCCGCCCAGCCCTGAGTGTGACAGGGGGCGGTGCCCCAACTCCCCTATCGGCCCTACTCTGTGAGTGACAGGGGGGAGCTCCTCAACCCCCTGATTGACCCTGCTCTGTGCATGACAGGGTATGGAGCCCCAACCCCCCTGATCCGCCCTGCTCTGTGCGTGACAGGGGGTGGCGCCGCAACCTCCCCATCGACCCTGCCTTGAGTGTGACAGGGGGCAGTGCCCCAACCTCCCAATCGGCCCTACCCTGAGCGTGACTGAGGGTGGCATCGCAACCTCCCAATCTGCCCTGCTCTGTGCATGACAGGGTGTGGCGCCCCAACTCCCCAAACGGCCTTGCTCTGAGCCCCACCAGGGGCTGCACCTAGGGATTGGGCTGCCCTCTGCCACCTGGGAGGAGGCCTAAGCCAGCAGGTCGTTATCTCCCAAGGGGTCCCAGACTGCGAGAGGGCACAGGCCGGTCTGAGGGACGCCCCTTCCTCTGAGTGCACAAATTTTTGTGCACCAGGCCTCTAGTATACTATAATCAAAGACGTTTAAACATGTCTTTCATGAGAAAAAATTGAAATGGAAAAAGTTTTGATACCTTATATAAAGTAAGGGATTCAGAGTACAGCAATATGTCCATTTCTCCAGTGCCATGCCATTGAGAGGATTGGAGGATCCCATTCTTCTTGACAGCTCCATCTCTATAGAAGCAATGGATGCATCTTATTATTACAATCAGATTACATAGCCCATTAAGATAATTCAGTTGAATTATTTTTGATAATTTCTTTATACCAAAGGAAACTTTTATCTAGCAAAATTTTCATTGTAAACATTGCCTATCGAATCCCTGATAAGTATACTTGTATGCATTGTGACACACCATACCCCCCCACACACACACACATGCCCTGTATAGGTATTCCCTGCTTTTCAAAAGTTTGCCTTTTGCCACTTCAGCTTTTATAAAAGATCCACATTAATATCTGGATTTTGCTATCCTAAAGAAATCCAAAGAGGATTTTCGCTTTTATGAAAAAAAGGAAAACTAGCTTTCAGGGTTTATTTTGCAGCAAGCTTTTTTTTTAAAAAAAATTATTGATTAAGTTATTACATATGTGTCCTTATCCCCACATTACCCCCCATTCCCCCACTCACGCGCTCACCCCCCTGTGGTCCGTGTCCATTGGTTAGGCCTATATGCTTGCATATAAGTCCTTTGGTTGATCTCTCCCCCTTACCCCCACCCGCCCCTACCTTCCCTCTGAGGTTTGACTGTCTGATCAATGCAGCAAGCTTTTATAGAGGCAGCGCAAACCTTGAACAGCTAGCATGGCAGGCGGTCAAGCTCCTTCTTGGGATCTACACTCAGTCACCATAGATTTCAACTGTGTCTGTGAGTACCTGTGCTCACAAATTAGTTAAAGCTAATTGCTTCTTCCCTTTATGTCATTTGGGCTTATAAAAGGTTTCATAGGAACACTCTACTTTCAGATAGCAGGGAAACCCTGTAGAGATATCTTGCAAGGTATAGCCCAAGCAGCCAGCCATACTCTCTCTGTGCCATCTGACATAAAACATGAATATACTTGAATTGATACTGTGCCATTGAGAATAGACTTCTTTAATTCCATTCAAAAAAGTATCCCTTATCTTTAAGAGGTATTGACAAAATCAAAAGTATATTACATTGGTACAGCCAGTATGAAAACAAGGAAAGTCCTCAAAAAATTAAAAATATAAATACCATATGGTCCAGCAATCTCCCTTCTGGGAAAATATCCAAAGGAAATAAAATCACTATCTCAAAGAGCTATCTTCATTCCCATGTTCACTGAGGCATTATTCACAATAGCCAAGATATGGAAATAACTTAAATGTCTGTCAACAGAAGAATGAATAAAGAAAATGTTGTGCATATATACAATGGAATATTATTCAGCCACAAAAAGAAAAAATACTGCCATTTCTGACAACATGGATGAACCTGGAAGATACTGCTAAGTGAAATAAGCCAAAGAAAAACATACTTTATGATCTTAGTTATATGTAGAATATAATTAACCAAAGAGTAGAAGAGTGTTTGCCAGAGGTTGGGGACTGAGGGATGGGGGACATGGGGAGATGTTGGTGGAGGGTATAAACTTCCAGTTAAGTTATTTCTGGAGATCTAATGTACAGTATGTTGACTATAGTTAACCATACTATATTCTATACTGGACATTTGCTAAGAGAGTAGATTTTAAGTGTTCTCAACACAAAAACAAAACAACCTATAACAACAAACAGGAAATTATGTGAGGTGACAAATATGTTAATTAATTTCATTATGGTAATCACTTCACAATATATACATATATACTATCCTATCCAATAAAAGAGTAATATGCAAATTAACTTCACTCTGCAATAAAGATGGCGGTGCCCACAGCCAATAAGGAGGGAATATGCAAATTGACATATTTTATTCCTCCGGAGAGCAGAAGGGAAGGCTTGGCATCCTGGGTTGCCCCAGCAGCCCAGGACGCCAAGCCTGGGCAGAGAGCAGGAGAGCTCTCCCCACACCCAGTCGGATTGAGTCTGGCACAAAGCAGAGTGGAACACCCCGAGCTGCTGCCTGCAGGCGGGAAGCTGGTGGGGGTGGGGTATGGATGCAGGGGCCTCAGAGCTGGACCACCCAGCCCCCAGCATTCTCTCCGCCTGGAAGCATCCAGCTGCAGACCTCCGACCCCATTAACTGCATCAGTGGTGGGGTGGAAAGTGACCTGGGAGTGTGAGGAAATGAAACTTGGGGCGAGCACCATGGGTGCAGTCCCCGTGACCTTCCCCTCCCAGGATAGTGCTGCACTCCCTAACCTCCCTCATGCCAAGAGATAAATGTGGATTTGCAAAGAGACAGGCCCCTGAGGAGCTTTAGCTGGGGGGAAGAGAGGAGATACTCACTTCTGACACCCCCACCCTTTGCTTTAAGCCTGCATTCTCCTTCCCTATTATATATTGCTTGAAGTACACAATGGTTAATGTTTGGACATGTGATAAAAGTGGGGAAAGCAAAGTTTTGTGCTTTAGAACACAAGAGTCTGGAGTCTTTGGGAGTCTCTCTCTCTCTCTCTCTCTCTCTCTCTCACACACACACACACACACACACACACACACACACACACACACTCCTTCCTTCCTTCTTCCCTGGCCTGGCGAATCTTCATGCAGAAAGTTAATCCTAGCTCCTCAGAACCCACCCTTGCTTGGAGTGGCCTCTGTTTTGTTTTGTTTTTTTTTCTCTCATAAAGTTTCTTTCTAACCTCTAAACTGGCAGTCGGACATCCCCAGAGAGCGCAGACCAGACTGAGGTACCCCCTCCCATGCACGAATCTTCATGCCTCGGGCCTCGGTACATATATAAAATTATGTTATACAAACTAAATATAATTTTTATTTGTCCACCATACCCCAATAAAGATAGGAAAAAGAAAATAAATAAATGGATCTTATGTTTTATGTAAAATCTGGTGTATTGTGCTTTTAGAAAACTCTAACATATTTAAACAATGACACCAAAAACTGAAATTAGGGAATAATGAATAGATTATTTTAAAAGTTTATTTCTTATAGATTTATTGTATATTTCTCCAAAATAATAAATTATTCTGATAGATTTCAAATATGAATCAGTTGTATACACAACTTTTTAGAAATGCTTCTAATACTTAAAGTGAGTATTAGAATATATACTCCAAATCCAGCTCTGAGGCCCCTTCATCCATACCCCACCCCCACCAGCTTCCCGCCTGCGGGCAGCAGCTCGGGGTGTTCCACTCCGCTTTGTGGAATATATATTAGAATATCTACTCCAAATCCAACCACTTTTCACTATCTTGTTCCAAACTAATATCAACTGTCACCTAGGTTATTGCAATAGCACATTACTGGTATCCCTATTTCCTGTTTCTAGTTTTTCCACCTACAGTCTTTTCTCAACACAGTAGCCAGAGTGATTCATATTTAAAACATAAGACAAGCCCTGGCTGGTGTGGTGGTGTGGTTCATTTGGAGCATCATCCCATGTACCAGAAGGTGGTGGGTTTGATTCCTGGTCAGGCACATACCCGGGTTCAGTACCCAGTCAGGGCACATGCAGAAGGCAACTGATCAATTTCTCTCTCTCTCTCTCTCTCTCTCTCTCTCTCTCTCTCTCTCTCTCTCTCTCTCTTCTCTCTAAAATGAAAAACAAATCAAAAAACCCGTAAGTCAAATTACCACTTTATTTCTCTATTCGAAACCCTGCAGCCCTGGCTGGTTTGGCTCCGTTGGTTGGGCGTCATCCTGTGCACCAAAAGGTTACTGGTTCGATTCCTGGTCAGGGCACATGCCCGAGTTTTTGGGCTCAATCCCTGCTAGAACGTGTGCAGGAGGCAATTGATCCATGTTTCACTCTCACATTGATGTTTCTCTTTCTCCCCCGCCCTCTTCCTCCCTTTCTAAAAAAAAAAAAAAAAAAAAAAAAAAAAAAAAAAAAAAAGCCAAAAATTTTGGTGGTTTTCTTTGCTGTGCAAAAGCTTTTATTTTTTTAAGAATATATTGTTATTGATTTCAGAGAGGAAGGCAGAGGGAGAGAGAGAAATGGAAACATCAATGATGAGAGAGAATCATTGATTGGCTGCCTCCCCTACACATCCCCTATTGTGTAGGTTAATTTCTGGAGTCTCTTTTCTGTTTCATTGATCTATATGGCTGTATTTATGACAGTACCATGCTGTTTTGATTACTATAGCCTTATAGTACAGTTTGTTATCAGGTAGTGTGATACCTCCATCTTTGTTATTTTTTCTCAAGATTGCTGTGGCTATTTGTGGTCTTTTGTGGTTCCATATAAATTTTAAGATTATTTTTCCTAGTTCTGTAAAAAACGCCACTGGTATTTTGATAGGAATTGCATTGAATCTATAGATTGCTTTGGATAGTATGGAAATTTTAAGGATATTAATTCTTCCTATCCATGAACAAGGTATATGCTTCCATTTATTTGTATCTTCTTCAGTTTTTTTCTTCAGTGTCTTATACTTTTCTGAGTACAGATTTTTTACCTACTTGGTTAAATTTATTCTTGGGCATTTTAATTTTTTATGCAGTTATATATGAGATCATTTTCATTAGTTTCCCTTTCTTATAGTTCATTATTGGTGTATAAAAACGCAACTGATTTCTGGATATTTATTTTGTATCCTGCTTCTTTACTGAATTCACTTATCAGTTCTGGTAGTTTCTTGGTGGAATGTTTAGGGTTCTCTCTAAACAGTATCATGTCATCTGCAAATAATGATAATTTTTCTTCTTCTTTTTCCATTTAGATGCATTTTACTTTTTCTTATTGTCTGATTGCTATGGTCAGGACTTCCAGTACTAGTTGAATAAGAGTGGTGAAGGTGGACATCCCTGTCTTGTTCTTGATATTAAGGAAAACACTTTTAGTTTTTACCTGTTGAGTGTGATGTTAGCTGTGGGTTTGTCATATATGGACTTTATAATGTTGTGGCACGTTCCCTCTATTTCCACTTTCTTGAGAGTTTTTATCATAAATGGATGCTGGATCTATTGATATGATTCATATTATTTTCATTTTATTTATGTGGTGAATCAGGTTGATTTATAGATAGTGTACCAACCTTGCATCCCAGGAATAAATCCCACTTAATCCTGATACTTTACTGAATTTATTTATGGTGTAAGTTCTTTTTAATGTATTGCTGAATTTGGTTTGCTAATACTTTGTTGAGGATTTTTGCATCTATGTTTATACTAGACACTATTCTTTTTACTTAGTTATTCTTAATATTTTTACATCTTATTTATATCTTACTTTAGAAAGTTTCAAATAAATACAAAAGCAAAAAAAAATAATAATAATACAATTCCATCTATCCATCACTAGCTTTCACAGTAGCCAACATTCTGACACTATCATTCCATATACCTCCCACCACTTTTTAATCTGAATTATTTTCAAGGAAATCTCAGCCATTATAAAAATTTCTTTTTAAATGTTAGCTTCTATCACTAAAAGTGAGCATACTAGTCATTATTCTTAAGCATAGTTCTGAAAATCATCCAAAAGTTTAGTAGTGCCAGACATGGCAGCTTGATTGCTTTTAGGCATTGACCATGTGGAGCATCTAACAACTGTGAACTATAATGTCCTCAGTTCTCATATTTACTTCTGATGGCAGTCCAAGGTGCTAACTTCTGTCTCTATTGTAACCGAGCAGAGTTTATCCATCTGTCACTGCAGATAACCAATTATGCTGGCATGGGGGGGCAGTGAAAGAAAGTAGTGTTTATTATCTAGTGCTACACAATAGAGAACAGTTGGCTTGTGCTGTAAAAACCTGAACTCTCTGACAATTTAGAGACAAGAGGCTTTATAGAGCAGAAATTTTAAATCATTATGAGTAAGGGATTTGGGGGTGGTAGGTAAAACTGATTGGTGAAGAGTGAGGTAAGGGCGGTAAATCATTATTTCGGGTCTTGAGGTCAGCTTTGGAATCCCTCAATGTGGTTTCATGGGGATGTGGCCGGGGTTGTTCCACTTTAGGGCTCAGGAGCCAAAACACAACTTATGGCATCATGTTATCTTCAGCTTAACAAAACCCATACCTTGTGGCCGTTACTTGGGGCCTGGTTATCGTTTCTTGCTGCCTCAGGGAGTTAATAAATATAAGTGTAAGGGGCAAGGAATGGAGAGAACATGGCTACAGAACCTGGCTGGAGATCCTAGACAGAACTTGGTTGGAGATCCTGGCTAGAGATCCTGGCTAGAGAACCTGGATAGAACCTGGCTAGAGAACCTGGCTATGATGATCACCTGAACGCTGCCTCCATGTCATTCCTTCTTCACCAACTCCATCCACACCTTGGGGAACCCCTGGACCTGCTGGGGTTGGACCCCAGCATATGGCACCCAAACAGGGACCCCTAGGTAAGTGTCCGCACTCGGGACAGGACTCCACCGTAGGAAGAGGGTGGATAGTCTTCGCTGACTCTGTCCACACCTTTGGGAACCCCTGGAACAGGATTCCCCTAGGTAAGCCCCCCCCATTGAGAACCCCCACACTCAGGATGGATAGGACTCCACCAGGGTGCTGCAGACCCCCCTATAGAGGATAAGTAGGGTAAGAAGGTGGATAGTACAGAACTTAGATTGAGAAGATGTGCCATACTGAGTCCAAAGAAAGAAGACGCTGTATAGATCTTTAGATTGAGAAGATGTGCCATACTGAGTCTAAAGAAAAAAGACTCCGTATTGATCTTTTAACACATATGTTTGCTAGCCGAGGAGTTAAGGTTACACCCAGTCAGACGGAACGTTTTATACAAGAAGTATGTCCATGCTTTTCTGAGGAAGGAAAGGTAAATGTAAAGGCATGGGAGAAGGTAGGCCCAAGGAGCCTTATCCTTAACCCCACTGCAGCCTTTCCACCGCGGGAAAGTGCAGGATTGGCAAGCTCTTCCTGGGGTGATAGATCAGGACTCAGGTAATAGCGGAAAGTGCCAATCCTACTCTTAAAATGGATACAAGCGAGCATTTGGGGTTTTTCTTTTTAATGCCTGCTTTGCATTGAGTAAATGCATTATGTGCGTCACCACAATGGACCCAGAGAAGCTCCTTGTCCCATCGTTCCAAAGACTTAGAGTTGCCCGATGACAGAAAAGTGGAAAAAAGAAGAGAAGAAAGGCTATGCAAGGGACTGAGGTGCCAACGTGGGGTCAGCTGAAGAAATTAACTACTGAGGCCCAACAGATGGTAGAAAAGCAAGAAGTGGAAGCTACTCTCTCAGCCAAGTCCGAGGACTCTGAGTAAATCAGCAAAAGAAACTTTCATTTAGCAGAAACTCACTTATTTCGTCAAATGGAGAGACTTACTTACAGGAGCCTGGGAGGGACCTGATGTACTTTTAACCTGGGGGAGAGGATATGCTTGTATATTTCCACAGGATGCAGGCTCACCTGTGTGGATTCCAGACCGTCTAATCCGACCTTATGTCACACCACCCTCCATCTTTGCCTCCTCCTCTTCCTTCCCGGTATCATCCATATCAGCCGACCCAGAGGGCACAGCTGACTCCTCCCCAGACACCGACACCATCATCAAGCACGGCCCTGGTGGACCCATGATCCAGCCGTTCAACACGCTGACACTCTGGGAAGCCTGTCGCCAATGATGCGGCCCGCTAGCCAGATCAACAAGGACAACCAAATCACCGACTTGAGGACAGCTGAAATCCCTTGACTGAAGAGGCCGGCAACCTTCTACAGGAACGGGGCTCCTTGTGCGCTCCATCCACTATGTTTATAGCTATGCTCACTATCATTGCTTGTCAGTCTTCTTCCGAGTCTTAAACAACCCAATCCGAGAGGTGGCCGCTGATTTAAAAAATAAAAAAGGGGGATGTTGCATCCGTTTTAAAACACCAGTTTGCTATGTGAGGCTGTAATCATGGCAAACGCTTTCATATAAAAAATAAGACCAATGGTGAATGCTACTTAACAAAGTACTTAGCATGAATGGATTTTCAGTGAAATGTTTAATGAAAGAAAATCATTGTGATTATTATGTGGTATCTATATATGTAAAAGCCTAAGCGACCATCCGGCCGTTCGACCATTCGACCATTCGACCGGTAGCTATGACACACACAACAGACTGATGAATCTCAGAGGGAAGTGGGTAGGGTAGAGGGCAGGAAAAGATTAACCAAAGATCTTAATATGCATACTAGAAGCCTGGTGCACGGATTCATGCACCAGTGGGCTCCCTCGGCCTGGCCTGCAGGGATCGAGCTGAAACCGGCAGTCTGACATCCCCCGAGAGGTCCAGGATGGTGAGAGGGTGCAGGCCAAACTGAGGGACCCCACCAGTACACGAATCTGTGTACCCAGCCTCTAGTTTTATATAACAGTAGAGAAACTACAAAATGCCCCTTCCTATTCATTTGCAGAAGGTTCTAAACAAAGAGATCATACATTCTTTTTTTAAAATATATTTTTATTTCAGAGAGGAAGGGAGTAGGAGAGAGATAGAAACATCAATGATGAGAGAGAATCATTGATCAGCTGCTTCCTGCACAGCCCACACAGGGGATGGAGCCTGCAACCTGGGCATGTGCCTCGACTGGGAATTAAACCGTGACCCCCTGGTTCATAGGTCAATGCTCAACCACTGAGCCATGCTGGACAGGCGAGATCATATATTTTTAAGAAAACTTCAGTTTATGAATATGCCTAAGAACACAGCTAGTGATACTGTGGACAAAAAGGGGCCACATACTAAACCTGACAAACCCAGAGGAGGCCTGGGTGATGACCGTACAAACTCAGAGACCTAAAGTAACCGCAAGGTTGGTCTGAAATTAAAACTTATAAATTAAAATCAGTTTAGAATCGCCCTTGAAAAAAGTCAATCTTTACCTTAATTAAGCCTGTCTATTGTCTTTTTGCATCTACAATAACATACCTTAAGAATGTCAAAGTAATTTCCTTTTTCCAGACCCCTCAAAGCACAAGCACCGCAACAGAGCTGAGACCCCAAATCCCCTCATTGTTATTGTGCTAACTGTTGACTGTTAACTATCCTGTACCCACCTATGTAAAAGAAGAATGTGTCTATCATTTTATGTTCTATCCAATCCCAAAGCCTCCCCCACCCCCGCTTTGCTTTCTCCCACCTCCCTAATCTATTACCAATGGATTTCATGTAACTCACTTATGTCCTATCTTTTTATTGTAATGTATAAAATAAGATGCAAAACTGCTATTTTTCCAGAGCATTGTCTCAGTCTGTTGATATTTTGCTTCCCGGCAATTGTCGTCAGTTTGGCACAAATAAACTCACAAAAAATTCTCTACAGGTTTGAATATTTCTTACATTGACAATATTTCACTGATTTATCTGAATATCTGAATACAGGAGAGCAACAGACAGGATTCAAGCCAGAAAATGAAAGAGTCACTTTAATGAGGGATGTAGATCCCTTACTGAATGCCTTCTTTTACCAAGAAAACATAAGATATTTGATATTGTAGTAAAAAATATGGCAGAACTGAAAAATATTTTTTCTATTTAAAATATATATATTTCTTAGATTATAGAGGAATATGGTTTTTAAAATACCACGTGTGAAAGGTGGCTTCAGGGATAGATACTAAATTATGAAACCTGAACCAAAATGCTCAGGGAATAGGATGTCTTGACCAAATTGATTTTCTGATGAAATGTAACTAGATTCATATTTGTTCAAATTTTTGTTCAATAAATATATTCTAAAGGATATTATTTTACTCTGTTGAATTAATAAAACCAAATTCTATTGGATTAATAAAAAAGCAAAAATTAAGCTTTTTTATGTTTGAACATGTGGTACATTTTTGGATTATCATTTTAAACAATAATCACTCTCCGGTAGTCTAAAGAATGTGAATTTGTGTGCTTGTTTACTTGTGTTGTCACAAATAGAAAAAAAAAAACAAACCTCTGACAACAGGTTTATTTGTGATGTTTCATTTTTTTATTCCAAGTGGAAGACAGCAAAATACCCTGAGTAATGAATTAGAAGTTGTAGTTAAGTGGCTAATGAGAATGTTACGATTTCCCATATGTAATGAAAGTGAATCGACAGAAAGGAATTTGAATATCTGATACTTAGACATTTTTTTCCTTTTTCTCACTTTTCAAATTCAGCTTTGTGCATGTTCTGCATGCAGCTGTGACAGAAGCTATGTGCCCTGGCCCCAGCTCCGGGTGTTGGTATAGGTCAGGCTTCATGCCGAGTGCTAAACAATTCACCAGCTGTGTATCAGAGTGTGTGAGCACAGGGGGATCAGCTATAAACTATTTCTATTCTCTGCATGAGAAAGATGACAAAAAAAAAAAGAAAGAGAGAGAGGGGTGAGGGGAGAGAGGAAGAAAGAGAAAGAAAATACACAGTTTTCTGAGTTCTACTCTTTAGGAAGGACCTCAATTACATCTCCTGTCTCTGTCTGAGCTTAAATAATGGAACTCATGAACCTGCAATCCTAAATGGAAAATAAAGGCCTGGGGCAAGGGAGGAGAGGCACCGTGTCCAATGTAGTGGAAAGAGAAAAGAAGCAAAGATAGTAGCTTTAAACAGATGAGAACATGTGAAGCATGTTGCTCATGAAAAACCTTTTCATGCCTTTGTGAAGATTTGTGAATTTATTATGAAATGTATATTTTTAATGCCACATAATAAAACACAAGAGATACGAAAAGGAGCAAGCTTACTTGGTTGCTTGCCCAATTTCATTGTTTGGGGCATTTATTTTCATTCCCATTTATTTGAGGTAAGGTGTTTCAAGTGGTAGCAAAATTATCATCCCAAATTTAAACCTCTTAGCTAAGTTTATATATTTTAAGATGTTCTATGTATATTTTGACAATTAGAAAATGAAAACAAAATATCCTGCTACCTTCTTCTCCCACAGTAACCTTGATAGGCAATATAATGTGACTCAGAAAAACTACTTCTTTAGTCCTGCTCTGCTAATTCCTTACTGTGTATTGTGGGACAAATAGCTAACCTTTCTAGAGCTACTAGTAAGTTTTTTTGTCTCCCAAATATCAGGTTTGGACCAAACCATTCTCAAAGCTCTTTTTCCATTATAAAATTCTATATGTTTTAAAACTTATTCTATCTTTAACTGGGGCCCACTCTGTATAGAAAGAGACATCTGGAAGAAAATTAGTTTTAAAAACCCAACAATTTAGGTCAGAAAAAATTGTAGGCTTGAATTATCCAAATGCACATATGAGTTATAATTTATTGAGCTTCCCTTAGCTTTGTAGTGTATAATTACATTATTTTAATGCCATTGATAATATTCACAATGCCTCCATTTTAAAGATTAGTTTAAATTTTTTAATTTAAAAAAATCACTCCTTTTACAAGTACAAAACACTGTTAAAAACACTTAGATGGCAAGTGTCATATTTATTGGTAGCACCATTTGAGTCAGAATTGCTTTTGCCCTGAAGGGGTTTAGAATGAGCCACTTTGACATGTGAATTGTTTTGAGCTGACAATATTCAAGACCCAACAGACTTAAAAACAAAGAGACAAACAACTTCTACTTCAGCCTTAATCACTTAAAAGAATTTAGATAGGGGCTCTGGCTGAGAAAAAGAGCTAGTACCAGAAATAACTTTATCTGAATGACCTATCAGTATGGCAGGGCAAACATCTAATTATGAAACACCTGCTCTTCTTATCCTGGGAATTATCCTCCTCCCCTATGAAGCTCAATTCCTTAGATCAGGATAGTATATAAGCCTCAACTGCACAACTTGCCCTTCAGTTTCATTGTCTTTGTGGGGACCCCTGTGTGCACATACTAAATTTGGTTTTCTCTTGTTAACCTGTCTTCTATTAATTTAATTATTAGACCAGTCAAAGAACCTACAAGGATAGAAGGAAAATGTTTCCTCCTACTGTTGGTGTAGTAGGCAGGATGATAAACTCCTCTATCTGGATACTTCTTGCTCCAAGAGTGCAGCAGCTGAGAGATCCAATGACCTCTGACAAAAGCTGGGAGAAGGTAAGAATTCTTACCACATCAGTCTCCCAGATCTCTGCCTGCAGGGTCTGGTGGAATCCAGAGTGGTGAGAGTCCCTTTCTTTTTCTAAATTTAGATTAGCAGGAGATAATATTTGTGTGAACTAGTTCCTGGGTATAGAGATTCTGGTAAAGATGTGTTATGAGTATTCTTGTTTTCTATTGGTCCTTTTCCTCCCAGAGATGGTCACTGTTTTTCCTTGGCATCATATTTTGTGTTACTTGTCAGAAGGGGGAAAACCATATGCCTGTCATTCCAGCCGGCCTCATAAACGGGTGAGTTCACGGTTCTCACCAGACTGGTGTCTGTTTAGACAAACACTGCTGTGGGTTAATGTGCACATGAGGTGAAAACTATTGCTAATGGGAATCTCAGAAGCTAAAAGCTTCAAAATTGCTGGGCATAGCTGGAGTACTTAAAAGCTGTTAGAGTGCTTGCCAGCTAACTCTAAGACTCCTGTTTTCAGATAAGTTGATCATGGAACCCATTAGATTGGTAATAGGTCAATCACCAACCACAAGAAAATTTTCGTGCAATAAGGTACACTGCCAAACACCACCTAATCTGCAAACCACAGTACGTACTTCCCACTTAGGTATTAATTTGGCTCACAGAAACCCAAGGTTTAGCTACAGCTGTTAATGGGTACATAAAAAAAGAAAAACTGGATGAGGGCTTTCTTCTCGTTGTGTTTTTTGTACTGACAGCTTAGCTTTATGATCAGTGAGCACACTCTTCCTGGTTTCTGCCAACTAGCATGCATCTGGAGGACAGCCAGATATGCTGTGGGTCTGATAAGCAGAGTTCTCTTTGTCTAATTAGCTCTCAGGGGAGTTTATCATAAGGTGTCCTGGTCCATAAGGGACCTCTGTTGTCTCAACCTTCATGTCTTGTTATTACTGGAAGTCCATTCCAGTATCACCTGTTGGTGTCCCAGATTAGTGGGACCCTGGAGACATCATTTTCACTATACCATTCTTCCTACCTGTGACAATGAAATTACTTGCTTTCTCAGACTGACTCTGGGAGTGAACTTTTTCAATCTTGGGGCCTGCATCTTCTGCACCCACTTCAGGGATGCCTCTTGAATTCCTGGTAAAGATTTATTCTAAGGCTCAAAAGTTACCTCTGGGTTTTTCCATGAAAAGACCTATCAAATTGAATTGCTATTGGGGTAAATATACCATTTAGGATCCTACTCATCAATGACCAGATGATGGAGCTTTTGAATTGGAAAAAGTTTTTTATTTGAAAAATTTTAGAGAGCTCTCATCTTAAACAACTGTCTTATTGCTACCTATGAGAAGATCAAATTGAAAAGAATACAAAAAGGAGTATAACAGCCAGCCTTGGGGACTTCCTTAATAAGATGAAAGAACAGAAATAGCATTAAAACAAAAATTGAAGTCCACATCTAAAGTAAATTCACCTTCTCCACCCTCTTTTTTCACCCCCTTATCCCCAACTCCCTATCCCTGACCCTCCAGAAAAGCTTTTAAATCTCTGGGCCTCTAGTCTAAACGCTTCCTTTCAAAACCCAACCTTATCACTTCAGCAAATTCCTTAGATCCAAAAACTCCTCCAAATTCCCCAGAAAATCCCTTAAACTCCCAGCTGCCTGTTTTGACTCCCCCTTCCTCACAAGATTTACAGAGAGCACTCTGGCCTGATCGCTAGGCCCAGGGTATACAGGGTACTTATGTAAATCTTAAAAGCCAGGAAGTGAATTTAGCAGAAGCACCCAAGTTGAGCAGTAGGGCTCAGTTTTCTGTTCCTTACAACTCCTCCTGTTCTCCAGAGCCCTGCAATTAAGCGCTGCCAGCTTCAGGCCTTTCTATGCAATATCATTTGTGAATGTATACTGGACTCCTACCCCAAAGAATTTATGTCACTGGACAACAGCAGATCTTCTAAATTGCAAAGCCCTTTTATCTCCACTTTCAGAATACCCTGTCAAATTTAGACAAGAGTTGGAAAGACTAGTGGCCATTTACAACCCCACTCAAGGGAACCAGATCAGCTGTTAAGGGGTGTTCTTCCCATGTATGATTATACTCTAGTTACCAGACAAACCAGGGTGGTCCCCTAGAGAAACCCCCCCCCACCCCCCGTGCCGCCTGCAACAGGTGGCCAGAATTTCTCCCAGGCCTACCTACAAATGACCAAGAAATGGCTCAGCTGGAGGCTGATATTCAAGAACTCTGATAATAGCAAGAGTAGAGGTTTGCCCTCTGATATAAATTGGTCTAAGGTTGATTGAATATGCACTCAGAATGAAGGAGAGCATCCAAAGGCTTTTGTTGAATGCTTTATAGAGACTTTGCAAAGGCATACTGCACTAAACCCCAAAGCTCCAGAACATAGAGATCTTTTAATTTACACTTTAGGGGAAATTTTCTCCCTGATTATAAAAAAGTAAATTCAAGATGGTGTGGTTGAGTGGTCCAGCCAACTTCTGAATGTTGCAGTGGAAGCAGCTACCTAATTCTTTGAAAATAGCTTGCAAGAGTATAGGAGGGAAAGGGGGTAAAAGCAACAATTCTTGCTTTGCAAGGTGAATTAGAAAAACCAAAACATGATAGTGAGTATAACTTAAAGCCCATTCAGATCCTTCCCTATTTGCCTCTAGATATTTGCTGATTGGGACATTGGAAGAAAAGTTATCCTATTTAAGAGAAAGAAAAATTTAAGAAAAAAACTCCCTAGACCCATCATTTACCAGAAGGATCGTTTTTTCTCCTCCAATGGGACAATTTCACATCAAATGCCTGGGTCGGCTGATTGATCTTCAGTAGCACAGCAGATCCCAACATTAAACTTAAAATAGAGCATCAGGAGCTTGGTTTTTTAATATATTTATCTTTATTGTTGAAAGTATTACAGATGTCCCCTTTTCCCCCCCATTCACCCCCTCCACCCCACTTGCGCCCCCTCCCCAGACCTTCACCACAATATTGTCTTCACCCATGGATTATGCATATATGCATATAAGTTATTTCGTTAATTTCCCCCCTCCTTTCCCTCTAAAATATGTCAGTCTGTGACATGCTTCAATGTCTCTGGATCTATTTTGCTTGTCAGTTTATTTTGTTCTTAGATTCCATGTATAAGTGAGATCATGTGATACTTGTCTTTCTGTGACTGGCTTATTTCACTTAGCATAATACTCTAGGAACTGGATTTCTTAATGACATTGGTGCCTCTTTCACTACCACCCAACTTGAGGATTTATCCCTACTTGTCACCTCTAACTCTGTGCTAGCTGTTTAAGTCTCTGGGCAACCTATTTCACTGACAACATCTCAACCAACCTCAATTTCCATAGACCCTCTCAGCACCATCTTGCCTTCCTAGTTTCCAACTCATCACCAGCAAACCATTTTAGTAGAGATTTGTTATGTAAATTTTATGCCACTGTAAAATGTAATGAGAAAGGCTTTTTTTTCTCTGCCCCCATGTAAGAGTGAAATGCTTGGTTTCTCTTTGACTCCATTTTGTCAGAGTCTGCTTTGTTCCCATGGCCTTCAGGTTAATAGCTTCTGCTTAGTCTTGTATATAGACACATATACTAATCATTAGAGAAATTCTGCTTGTGGCTTGAGTTCTATAAAAACAGCCCCTCTGATTTCCCCTTTCCTTAATATAAAAGAAGCCTGAACTTACTACTTTCTTAAGATAGATTCAAGGTACCAGTAGGGCTCCCATTTTCTCAGTTGGTGCCTTCTCAATCAATAAACCTTTCCTTACTCCAAATTCTGACCTTTTGAAGCATCTGGCACCGGAAGTTTGACCTGGTAGCACTCAGACCAAACCCCAAATTTTCTACTTTTTTTACTGGAAACTCATCTCAATTTAAATTCCTTTACATGCAAATGAAGTTGGATTGTTACTGAATGCATTGCTTGGAAAAGAAAAAGGAAGAAACCTTTCCCATAGCTGTCTAATACTCTTTCCTGAGATACAGAGCAAGGAATCCTATATAATAAAAGGGTAATATGCAAATTGACCCTAACGGCAGAACGACCAGGAACAACCAGTTGCTATGATGTGCACTGACCACCAGGGGACAGATGCTCAATGCAGAAGCTGCCCCCTGGTGGTCAGTGTACTCCCACAGGGGGAGCTCTGCTCAGCCACAAGCCCAGCTGACTGCTGTGAGTGCAGTGTCAGTGGCGGGAGCCTCTCCCACCTCCTTGGCAGCACTAAGGATATCCAACTACAGCTTAGGCCTGTGGGGAGCAAGCCTAAGCCGTCAATTGGACATTCCCCGAGGGCTCCCTGGCTGCCAGAGGGATGTCAGACTGCCAACTGAGGCCCGATCCCTCAGGGAGTGGGCCTAAGCTGGCAGATGGACATCTCCTGAGGGCTCCTGGACTGTGAGAGGGTGCAGGCTGGGCTTAGGGACCCCCCTGAGTGCACGAATTTTTGTGCACCAGGCCTCTAGTTGAATATATAATAGACTGTTTTACAAGGCAGACTTGTCTGCAGCACTCCAAACTTGCCAGTAAAGAAAGAAGGGAAATTTAATTCAGATAGGAACCAAATTTATTGATTCATATAAGATGTAAGAGCTGTAAACTTTCATAATTCCTTGCCACCCCATAGTTCCTAATCCAACTACTATTCTTACCTCAAGTCCTACTGATGCAGTCTGGTTTACAGTAATTAATCTCTGCTCACCTTTCTTCTCCAATTGCATCCTAACTCACAGTTTCTCTTTCATTTATGCTTAAAGGGAGACAACCTGAAGTTGTGTAATTCAGGGTTATAGCAAGTCTCCCTCAATATTTTCCCAAATCCTTAAAACCAACTTGGATTTTGTAGCCTTTGCCCGAGGCTCCACCTTTATTCAGGATGTTGATGTCCTTTTACCTTGAACCAAACTAAGCAGCAAGCTCTTGTAGACTCCCTCATTCTCCTAAGGCACTAGCTGAATGAAGTCATGTAGCCTCCTCATCCAAACTTCAATGGGTATAAACAACTGTACCTATTCAGAACATGAGATATCTCAAGACATTCAAAAACTCGGTCCAAAGCATCTTGAGTCAATTTTATTCATTCTGATATTCAAAACAATTATGTAGATTTCTAGGGACAGCTGGCTACTGCTGCCAATGAATTCCTAATTTTGCCACCCTTGCTAAATGCCTATATGCCCTATTCCCAGATACCTCTCTAGAGCCTGTTTTTTGGGGGGTCTTCAGAGGCATTAACTGCATTTGAAACCCTAAAATTAACATTGTCCACACCCCAGCCCTCAGTGTACCTAATTTTGACAAACCTTTTCACCTATATTGCCCTGAAAATAATGGTAATGCTGTGGGTATTCTAGGATAGCCTTTTGCCTGTCAGATACCTCCTTTAGCATATTTCTCATGTCAATCAAACTATGATATCAGGTATGCCCTCATGGCTGTGTGTGATGACCACAGCTGCCACCTTGATTGATAAAGTTCGTGCTCCCACAATAGGCTTCCCCAGTCACCTCTATGTTCCCCATTCTGTGTCTGCATTCTTAACAAGTCCACAAGATATAACAAGTTTACAAGAAACAACAATTTCACGAGATACAAAAAGTTCAAAAGTTCACAAAATACAAGTATCTGCTCTCTTACAAATTCACAAGATACAACAAATCCTCTACAGGGCATCTATGAGCAGGCTTTATTGACCAAACCTTCTATAATTTTATGTTATTATAACACCTTAAACTCAACTTCTTTATTAACCCTCCCTGATGGTGGAGAGCCCCCCTTTATTCTACACGATTGCGTTGCAACTATAAAAATGGTCTCAAAGGCATGAGAGGACCTTTTAGACATCCCTTTGTACAACCCAGACTTACTTCTATTTTTTGATGGCTCCTGTAATTGAAATTTCCAGGGAAACATAATAACCAGTTATGCCATAGTTTCCCCACATAAAACACTTCCAGCATATTTTTGGCCCACTGTAAAATCATCCCAAGCTGCTGAACTCATAGCTCTTATGAGAGCTTGCACCTTGGTGAAAGGGAATGCTGCCACTATTTACATGGACTCCAGATGTGCTTTTGGAATCTGCAGTGCTGTTGGCACAATTTAGAAATTCCATAGATTCTTAACTTCTGAGGGTACTCCCATAGCTAATGGGCATATAATTGCTGCCCTGTTACAAATTATTCACCTCCCTTCTAATATTGATACTGTTAACTCCCCAGCCCATTCTAAAGAGACTTATACTATGTCTTTAGGTAATGATAAGGCCAACAAGGCTGCTAACTATGCAGCTCAAAATAGACACCCTTATCTTTTCTCCACACAATTTCTAAACCTGCCTTTATCCCTGACTGATATTATTAATGATCAGGCAAATGTCCCCCTATCTGGAAAAGACAAATGGAAACAAAGGATGCAAACAATTATCAGATGGATTATACATTGAGCTAAATGGACTTCCTGTAGCCCCTTTTCTTTTGACCTTTGGCTTGCACTTATCTCCCATCAAATGGTACATGTGCCAACAGGGCATAGGTAAGTAACTAAAAGGCAATTGGTTGTGTCCACAAAATTTCTGACCAAATTATTTCCCGGTACACCACTTGTAAATCTCATCAAATTTTCAGAAGAAATCAGTATGCCTCAGGAAGTCCTCCTAGGCCCACCCTGCCCTTTGTGGCTCTCCAAATGGGTTTTATAGACTTGCCCCTAGCTTTAGGCTATTCTCACTGTTTGGTTATTGTCTGCATGTTTAGTGGATGGACTGAATGCTATTCAACTAAAACAACCAATGCCACAGCAGTGGAAAAGAAATAATGACTGACATTATTCATCATTTTGGCATTCTTCATACATTGACTCAGACCAAGGAACTCATTTTATAGCAGAGATAAATCACTTTCTTGCAAAGACTCTGGGGTACTCATTAAAATTTCAGACCCCACACCATCCTCAATAATCAGGACAAGTGGAACATAAAAATCTAGACATAAAAAAAACGACTTTAAGAAAAATCTGCCCTGACTGGATAGCTCAGTTGGTTAGAGCATCGTCTGGATATGCCAAAGTTGCAGGTTCGATACTTTGTCAGGGCACATATAAGAAGCAACCAATGAATTCATAAATAAGTGGGACAACAAATCAATCTTTCTCTCTTCCTTCATCTCTCAAAATCAATCAATAAATAAAAGAAAATCTGTCAAGAAACTGGACTTAAACAGCCAGATGCATTCCATTGGCCCTTATAAAGATCCAGAATGCGTTTTGAAATAGTGTTTGGTCATCCAATGCCTGCTGGAATCTCTAACCCTTGCATTATTGGGTAGAGTGAGCATTATGGGAAGTGACTAGTTTGATGCTCTGACTATGTACAAAAACTAATGAAGTATGGTACCTATTTGCTTTGTTTAACAATGGACAGGTTACTTTGATTTTCTAAATTGTATAAGTCATCCCATTCGATTGAATGCCTTATCGATTGAATGACTATCCCATTAATTGTTATCATACTGGTCTTAGAGAGCACATTCTACTGTACCTGGAAACAGGACAGCACAATTACCTTAAATTGTTTTAGTGGCCACAGGTGGTGCGTTCCAGCTGACTCAGTGGTCCCGAGACCAGGACAGCACAATTACTCTAAATTGTCCTGACAACTCAGTGGTCAGGAGACCCGAGGGCTCTAGATAATGTGTTTCTATCAACTCAGTGATCCGGAGACCCAAAACTGTAATTTAGATAACATGCCTAAGTTTAACCCAGGTTACCCAAGGACTCTAGATAATGTATTTCTGTCAATTCAGGGACCCCGAGACCCGAAACTGTAATTAACATGCTTAATTCTGCTTCTGTAATCTGTTTTTTTTGGGAGCCAGGTGCCACATTCCAAACCCTGGGATGTAATCAATACCTTTGTGATTTTTGCCTATATAAGTCTGGTTTTGCCACCATCTTATTTGCTATGAGATTTGGGAATGGTCCCTCATAGTCCCGGATTGCAATAAATGTGACTCTTTAATTCGACTTCTTGAGGCGTCCTTCTGTGATTCGCGGGGTACGTTACAACACTAACAGGTATACTTGAAGTATGTCACCAACAGGTCAAAGAGGCATAACCCTCCCTGACTGACAAGCCTTGCCATCCCTTTTGACCAGGAGACATCAAGGTCTTTAGAAGAAAACATATGATGTCACCTTGCTTGAAGGGACCTTATGAAGTACTGCTAACCACCTACACTGCCATCAAAATAAAACAAAAATCCTCCTGGTTTCATATAAGCCAGGCCAAAGTAGACCCAGATCACTGCTCTCAAGACAATTGGGATACAATCTTACAGACGACCATGAAATAAGGATTTCCAGGGCCATTTCCCCGGCCCCAGAAGTAGACAACATCACAAAACAGACAGCTATTTCTAAGGTCACAGATCAAGATACTTTGTTTCTACCTATCCCACCACCCCCAATTAAGTTGGTCCTTTATTATCAGGCTGACTGAATAGTGCTTATCTCTCTTCTACTTGCCCATCGTCATCTTCCACTATGAACTCTCTTTCAACCTGTGTCTTGCTGGTATTAATCCTTGCTATTTTTGCAACAGGGTGGGTGCAGACCAAACACCGCCTTATGCCAGTTTTCCAAATCTTGGCTATGTTAGCTCATCAATCTGATTGTTGTTTTATGTCAGCGTCTAGATAGCACAAAATAACAGAACCTGATCTAGTTTTCTTTCCTGCTCATGTGAGCACCTCGTGAATTAACTATGGAAGATGGAAGAATGACAAGGAATGCTTTGCAAGACCAGAAAAACACCACGCTGCCTCTCCTTCTGGTGAGTTATTTGGGCGTGGGCAAACCTCTATGGAAGCTCAAGGACTATCCCTCGCCCAGATAAAGACACTAGCTGGAAATTTCCCCCTTTGCATTGAAAACAAGCATGACATTGGGCCTTCCCTGGGTGTCTCAGCTGCTCTTCTGATTAAGCTGCCCAATGCCACAAACTGTATATGGGTAGACCAAAAATCTGGACTAACTTGATCAGGTGACAAAACCAAGCTTTATAGGTGCCCGAGCCAGACCACTGGCCTCCTATGTCAGTTATTTTATAATCTGTTCTGCTTTTACAGATTAACAAGAGCTCGTGAAAATTAGAGGTGTAAAGATGTTACCATTACCAGTGGCAAAGTCGTGGAATGCACCTAACCCAGGTAATTACAGGTTCCACTGTAACCTTGTCTGTGACCCACACTGGTCTTTTTATCTTATGTGGTGACAATGTATATAAAGGGTTCACACTTAAATGGTCAGGATGGTGTGGATTTGGCTACCTGGCTCCTTCTGTCACCAGATACTCTGTTTAGCTTAAATGCTAGCCAAATTATAAACTTGTGCTCCTTTGTTCATAAAGTTGTGTCACATAACCATGCTAGTCTAGAACCTGCTTGTGTATCACACTCTGAGTTTTCAGTGTTGAGGACCTCATTCCTGAGTTTGGAACTTATGACTTGGAAAAGGTAATCTTAAATCTCTCCATGGTAATAGAACAAGAGATCAATACCATTATGCAAACTTTGCAAATCATCCAAACAGAAGTTCACAGCTTAGCCTCTGTGGTACTACAAAATCGACATACTATGGACACACTGACTGCTCAACAAGGAAGAGCTTGTGCAATCATTGGTGAAATATGCTGTTTCTATGTAAGTCAAACAAGACAGATAGTATCTTCTTTACATCTGCTAAAAGAGATGATTAACATTTTCCATCAGATAAATGAAGCTCAGCCATTTTATTGGACCAACCTATTCCCAGGATTGAGAGACTGGTTTAAGCCTGGCTGGCATGGCTCAGTGGTTGAGCATTGGCCTATTAACCAGGAGGTCACTAGTTTGATTCCCGGTCAGGGCACATGCCCAGGTTGTGGGCTCAATCCCCAGTAGGGGGCGTGTAGGGGGCAGCCAATCAATGATTCTCTCTCATTGATGTTTCTATCTCTCACTCTCTCTCTCCCTTCCTCTCTGAAATCAATAAAAATATTTTTTTAAAAAAAGAGAGAGACTGGTTTAAAGGGGTTTGGGGAAATGTGATTCGATTTGCATGTTTCTGTTTGTTCATCATTCTAATCAATGGTCATTTCTCCCCTTGCAGACCTCTTACTACTCAGCTACTAACCAGATTCTTCTCTCCACAGCCGTCATCTCATCTCTTAATATGTGAAATTTCCAGGGAAGTTTCAGGAAAAGGAACTCAATGGGTTCAGAGCAAGTCTCCCCAAAATATGCCATTATTCAGCTAAAGGCACTCAAAATCTAGCAGATTCAAGAAAAGCTTTTACCTCCTTCTCAGTTGCCTAAATTTACATTAGATAAGGGCTCTATACCAGGAAGAGAGCAATTACCAGAGACCTATTTACCTAAAAAATTATCTGCATAGCAGGACAATTTTTGTTTTCCAAACATATCCTTTGCTTTTCTACGAATGATCTTCCTCCCCTTTGTATGCCCAGGCCCCTACCCCCTTCTTCACCTCAGGGTATTATGTAAGCCTCAATTATCTGGCTGCCTTCTGAGTTTTCATATCTTTATGGGGCTCCCATATGTAAGTAATTAAATTTCTTTTTCTCCTGTTAATCTGTCTTATGTCATTTTAATTGTTTGACCTGCCAAAGAACCTAGAAGGAAAAAAGGGAAAATTTGTCTACAAGATCATAATCTGTATTTTCTCTTGCAAGGAAACGAGATGTTTGAATTGTATTTTATTAAAGCAAGTGATTTAAAAAATCGATTAATGTAATCCACCACAACAGGCTAAAGAAGAAAAATCACATGAGCATATCAACAAATGGTAAGCAAAAAACCTATCATAAACGTTTTCTAAAAATCTAAGTAAAATTCCCCCAAAAAATGTCAACTGCCAGAGCTGTAGTGAAAATCACAAAATTACGGGTGTATTCCTTAGAGTAAGTATCAACAATATTAAGCAGACTTTTAAAACCATGCATGTAAAGATTTTTTTAGCACCGCCAGTGTGGTTCAGTAGTTGAACATTGATCCAGAAACCAGGAGGTCATGATTGCATTCCCAGTCAAGGCACATGCAGGAGTTATGGGCTCTATCCCCAGTAGGGGGCATGCAGGAGGTAGCCAATCAATGATTCTCTCTCATCATTGATGTTTTTATCTGTCTCTCCCTCTCCCTTCCTCTCTGAAATCAATAAAAATATATATTAAAAATAATAATAATAAAGAAAAGAAATAGACAGGGGCTCTGGAGAACCAGGCTCAAAAAAAGTGCACGAACCAAGAAAGGCTAGAAATTCAGAATTGCAACTAAAATCACACCTCAAAATTAATCTGATGAGGACATTACTGGTATACACTGATATTTTCATTTGAACCACTGCCATTGCTGCCCTAGAGACTGGCTATTGTGGCTAGAATGAATTCCACACTATTTCTGCTTCTGTGTTGTACTGATGCCCGATTCCATGTAGGCTAAGTCTAAGTCATATGTTTTTGTAGTTTTTTAGGGAATTTTCTTGATCAATAATGAGAGACAGGCTCTGCCTTCTAATAAGACTATATTGGTGGGACTTTCACAAAAATGGGAAGGTGCCTTACCAGTATTTGCTGGGAAGCTCACTGATGTGTCAAAAGTTCCTTTTTAGCTTTTGTGTAGAGAATAGACATAATGAGCCAGGACAGAAGTAGATCAGTTAGAAAGCTATTTTAATAATTCAGGCAAGAAATGATGATGGCATGAATTAAGATGGTAGAATGGAGGTTGGTGAGATTCTGGATATATTTTGAAGGTAGAGCTCACAGAATTTGCAGATGGAGTGGATACAGGGTGTGATAGGGGAAAAAAAGAGTCAAGCATGACTTAACTTCTGGCTTGAGCAAATAGAAGAACGGAGTTCCATTTTCCTAAATGGAGCAGAACCCCATGAGGCAGGTTTTGTGAGATAATAATTTGGGCTTGAAAAATTAAGTTTGTCTTTGTGTTGCTGAGACGGCCCCCGTGAGGCTGAGACGGCCCCCGTGAGGCTGAGATGGCCCCTGTGAGGCTGAGATGGCCCCAGTGAGGTTGAGACAGCCCTGGTGAGCCTGAAACAGCCCCGGTGAGGTTGAAACGGCCCCTGTGAGGTTGAAACGACCCCTGTGAGGCTGCGACAGCCCCTGGGAGGCTGAGACAGCCCCTGCGAGGCTGCGACAGCCCCTGGGAAGCCGAGTACCACATGATCTCACTCATTTATGGATAATAAAGACCATTATAAACTGATGAACAAAAATAGATACAAAGGCAGAGCAGCACTGAACAGACTGTCAAACTACAGTGGGAAGCCTGGGGAGGGTTGGTGGGGGGGGTAAGAGATCAACCGAAGGACCTGTATGCATGCATATAAGAATAACCAATGGACACAAGACACTGGGGGATAGTGGAGGCCGGGGGAATGTCAAGCAGGGGGGAGAGACATGTGTAATACTCTTTGTAATACTTTAAGAAATAAAACAAAATTAAATTTTAAAAAAAATTAAGTTTGTGGTGACTATTGTATATGGCAGTAGAGATGTCAAGTAGATAGTCACTTATACAAACTTCCAGTGGAGAGTTCTGAGCTAGAGATTAAAATTTGGAAGTCATCAGTGTTCAGTCACGTGCTGATTAATGACAGGGAAACATTCCAAGAAATGCATCCTTAGTCTATTTCTTCACTGTGGGAACATCACAAACCTAAATGGCATAGCCTACCACACACTTAGGCTATATGGCATACCACTGTTGTATATACACTCCATCTTTGACCCATGAGTGCATAGTTACTTATGAAAACCATGAGACTGGATGTGGTCCCCGAAGCAGTATATATAAATAGAGAAATTATCTAAGGACTGGGCTCTAGTTCTCACGTTTAAAGCAGTGGCTCTCAAAGGGTGGTCCAGGAACATTAGCATCACATCAGAACTTCTTAGAAATGTTCATTTTTCTTCCCTATTCTGACCTACTGAATCAGCAACTCTGGGGGTGGAGCCCAGCAAATGGTGTTTAAATAAGTCCTCCAGGTTCACTCTCTGATGTATGCTAAAGTTTGAGCACCAATGGATTAGAGGTCAGGGAGATGGGGAGGGACCAGTAAAAGAAAATTTAATTAGAGTAGTTAGTAGGATAGAAGGAAACCCAGGAAAGTAGGGTGTCCTAGGAGTCAAGTGAAAAAAAGCATTTCAAGGAGGAAAGGGTGATCAACTGCACCAAACACTGCTAGTATTTCAAATAAAAGAATGAGTTTCAGTCTTTTGGGAGGATAAACTATACTTCATACTGTTGACCTCCACTGGATTCTTCTAATCAATCCTTTTTGTTTAAGCTGGTTAGAGTTATTTCCAACCAAAAGCTCCTTGACTAAAAAATACCCAATTTTTCTACAGTTGATTTGGAGAAACAACATTCTTAACTATACATTAATCCCTATATAGCAGGGGACTCTGTTTTAACCTAAGCCTATTTGAATGAAGTCAGAACTCTTCCTTAAAAAAAGTTATGCAAGATCAGACTCATTAAATAACAAAATAGTATTTGTCAGAGAAGAGAAGCAATTTCATGCAAAGTAATTTTATGAGAGTTCTTTCTCCTCTCAAAGTTGTCTTCTGGCCCAATTTCTACTAGACTCAATTCTGAAACCAAGGGAGAGGGGGGAGTGAAAAAAACAACAACAAAACAAACAAACAAAACCAGCTACTACAACCACCAACAAAAACCTGAGAACAAAATATTTCAGGGAAACTCTTTAAGACATTGGGGTTCTAGAAGTATCACTTAAGTTTCCCTTTAATAGATGTGACACAGAAGGAGGACAGAAGTGCTTTATTTAGCATGCAGTTTTTACTTCTTAAGGCTTCCAATTTCTGGTTTGTAGCAGATGATGGATCCTGGAAAACATGATGGTACCAAGAAAAGGAGTCCAGAGGAAGAGAAAAGAAAAGAAATACCAGATTATACATGGCAACTAACTGGATTGTTTGTTATTACATTTATGAAAGATCCCCTCACCCCCAGGAAATATTATGGGAAACATGTTTGAGGTGGTTGGATGTAATTCAAAAACATGTGGAAATAGGAACCATTGAAACTTGAGTTATTGTTATGTGGGTATTCCTAGTAATACCCACGGGCTGAAGGTGAGGCCTGGGAAAGCTTGTGTAATACATAGGAAAATTTTCATTTATTAAGATTCCACCTTTGTTATACATTTATTTTTTCTCATTCAACAAGAGTTCTTCCAATGGCACTCTTAATTCCATCCTTTCTTTTGCCTCTGGGTTAAGAGATATATCCATTGATTTATTTTTCTACTATCATTCCTTTATTTTTATTGCCTCTTTTTCCCTAGTTCCTTTCTCATAGCTTATAAGCATATTTCATTAAATCATTGCCCATAAAAGAACACCATTCAGTTCTACCTTGAGTAAGTAGTAGTTAAAAGAAGAATTCTAGGGTCAGACTGCCTGGGTTTGAATGTAGCTTCACAATTTGCTAGCTATGTGTCCTTGGGCATTTTTTTAAATGCCTCTGTGCCTTCATTTCCTTACCTGTAAAAAAGAGGTAGAACTAGTTCTTACTTTATGGGTTATTGTGAGGATTAAATGAATGGATATTTGTAAAGCTCTTAGAGCAGCTCCTGGCAGATAGTAAATGCTATATGTGTTTGTTATATAAAAATTAATTAATTGCTCAATCCTCAACTTAGGGCTTGTTAGGTAAAACTCTGTTGAAGTTTAAAAAACCTTATTAATTACTAAATTGAATGAATTCTTTTTTTTTATTGCTTAAAGTATTACAAAGAGTATTACATATGTCTCCTTTTTTCCCCCCGCCCTTGACAATCCCCTGGCCTCCCCTACCCCCCAGTGTCTTATGTCCATTGGTTATGCTTATATGCATGCATACAAGTCCTTCGGTTGATCTCTTACCCCCCCCCCCACCCTCCTGCCCTCCCACCCTCCCCGGCCTTCCTGCTGTAGTTTGGAATTCTTAAGTTGTTAGCTAATTTGACCTTCCAGCAACACTTGACACAGTGGACCACTAGGTTCCTCTTGTACTTCTCCCTTTTTTTCCTGGATACTTCTTTCCTGGTTTTTCCCATATCCTCTGATATTTTCCATTAATTTTCCTTTATAATGTCCTTGATTTCTGTCTTTGGTCCTCTTCCCTTCTCACTGTATAACTCAATAAATCTGATAGAAAAAATTCTTCAAATCATTCTCATAATATAGGAGTCCCTCCATAATTTGATCTCTTTGTTGATCTCTTCAGTCTCATCTTTCAGTACCCCATCACATGAAATGGCTTGAACTTTCCAGAGTGTGGTGGTGGTGTTTTATACAGTGCTGCTTCTTTACAAATATTCCCTAATTTTTCAATTCTTAAATGAATTTTTCTTGATACCTTAGGTGAGTCTTCTCCTTTACATCTCATATATACTTTGTAGATGCCAGAGCCTAAGATTTAAGGAACTCAGTATTTGTTGACAGACTGAATTATAGCACCTATATTTTGCATCTATTTATTGTTTCCAGGCAACTGTATATGCCTTGAGAAAAAGATTTATTTATTAATCTTAAGATCTCTGGTGCTAAACAATGACTTAAATACAACTATATATATATATATATATATATATATATATATATATATATATACACACACACACACACACACACACACACACACACACACACACACACACACGGCCCGGTGCACAAAATTTGTGCACTCGGGGGGGGGGGTGCATCCCTCAGCCCGGCCTGCGCCCATTTGCAGTCCAGGACCCCTTGAGGGACATCCACCTGTTGACTTAGGCCCACTCCCCGGGGGATCAGGCCTAAGCTTGCAGTCAGACATTCTTCTGGCAGCCAGGGAGCCCTCAAGGGATGTCCGACTAAAGGTTTAGGCCCCCAAGTGTCTGGCCTAAACTGTTAGTTGGACATTCTTAGTGTTGCCACGGAGGTGGGAGAAGCTCCTGCCACCATCACTGCACTGGCCAGCCATGAGCCAGCTTCTGGCTGAGTGGCATTACTCCTCGGTCTGACCTAAACCCTAGAGATTAGTACTTCATTTTACAACTTTTTCTCAGTTTATAGGCAGCAGCAAACTGAAATCACACAGTCTGGTGTGTGAGAAATGTTGCTTTCTTTATTGTTTAGTAACCAAACCTAACTTCAACTTCAGCCCCCATTCTGCCAAGTGCAAAAACAAAAACAAAATATTATTTAACTTAGGTTCCCCACCCCCTTCTCTGGAGTTGTACTTTCACGTCAGACAGTTTATATCTCAGGCAGAGGTGCCAAAGAACGGAGCAGGGCCAAGAACATCTGGACCTAAGTCTTCTGTCTGGGCTGGCCCCCACCCAGCTGCCCTTGACCCTCACCTCAGAGCTCAAGTCCATGCTGATCCCTGGTATATTCTCCTCATCTGGGCCTTGAGGCCTCTTGAGTCCAATTTGTTCTCTCCCTCCCTCCCTGCCACCTTCTCTCTCTCACACAAAGAGCTATTGGGCTTTCTGGGGTGAGGTCCTCTGACACCTCCTCAGCCCCATTGCACGGACACCATCTTGGTGCCTTGGTCACGGCCACAGAGCTGTGTGGCTGCTCTCAGACCCTCCGTCTCCTGCTGCCTTAGGGAGTGACTCAGCAGGAGGGGAGGGTCACAGTCCTTTTTACATGGCCACCAACAAACACTCAGTGTTCCTTCCCTCTAGTTCTCCTCCTCCTCACCCCAGTCCAGGCACGTCTATGTGCAGGGCAGGGGAGGGTGGGAGGCAGGCGTGTCTCTGACCCAGCACACAGGCTTCCAGATCCACTGCTCCCCCAGGAGGCCTTCCACGCTCTGGACCTCGACACCCAGAACCTGCCCCCTCTCAGCTAGCTGCAGGTCTTTGCCCGCAGTGGTCAAGTCTGTTTAGAGCAGTGGTTCTCAACCTTGGCTGCACATTAGAATCACCTGGGAATCTTTTTAAAATCCTGATTTCTGGGCCTCATCCTCCGGAAATTCTGTTTCTTTGTTATGGGGTAGAGCCACAACATTAGTAACAAAGAAACAGAATTTCCGGAGGATGAGGCCCAGAAATCAGGATTTAAAAAAGATTCCCAGGTGATTCTAATGTGCAGCCAAGGTTGAGAACCACTGGTTTAGAGGCTTGAAGTCAAGAAGTGCCTCTTTGTTCCTGCTTTCTGGAGGCGGTCATCGTGGAACATTCCTGCCTGGACTGGGGAGCACAGACTCCTCCTAGAGCTCTGAGATGGGAAAGGCAGCACCCACTCACCTCTAACCCCAGGACGTTTCTTTAGAAGCAGAAGCCTCATCCTGTGCAGGGGCCTGTGCTGGCTGCCTCAGTTTCTCAGAGACAACGAATTTGATGAACGTCTTTTCCCCACTGCAGTAGCCTCTTCATTTGTTCGTTCTCGCATTTTTCATTAGCTGCTAAATCGCCCCTGTGGCTGCAAACCTGTTGTGCCTGACTCAGCCAGTGGGGAGCTATGGGAGCTGTGCAGGGACAGGGGAAGGGGGAGGGGGGCCTGGCCTGCAGAGAGGGTCAGTGGTGCCTGCCCGGCTGTCTCAGAGGACGTGGCTTAGGTTAGGTCCTGTCCTTTGGCGACTTTAGGAGGGAAGGCCATGTCCTCCGCTCCCCACTTTGACTCAGGGGTGGAAGTTCTCCTTGCTCTCTGGCCTCATAACTCAGTGGATCACAGTGGGATGCGGCAGGCAGGCGGCTTCTGCAGCCGGACACGGGCTCGGGCTGTCAGCTTCTGCTGCCGCACAGGGGCGCGGGCAGGCGGCTTCTGGGGGGTCGGGGTTGCTGCCTGGCCTGCTCCCGGGCCCTCCTATCACAATGGCGACCTTGGGGCCGCAGGCCAGCCGCCTATCCGGGGAGTCCGGGGTTGCCGCCCAGCCTGCGCCAGGGCCCTCCCGCGCCCCCCCCCCCCATCGCGTGGCGCAGGCCCTCCAATCGCCATGGCAACCCTGGCCCCTGGGGCATCGGGGTTGCAGCCTGACCTGTGCCCCAGCCCTCCCGCGCTCCAGTCACCATGGCAATCGCTCCATGCAGGCCAGCTGGCAACCCCAACCGGATTTCTGATGGCGATCACCGGCTGAAGGCAGCCTTTGCCCACCCCCCAGCTCTCACCTGCCGCCTGGGTTGCAGATCACCATTCTTCAGTCCTTCCCCTTTCACCTCCCAGCATTGCGGCTACGTATGCAAATTAACCGCCATCTTTATTGGTGGTTAACCTCTATCTTGGCTGGCAGTTAATTTGATTAGCCAATGGGAAGGGTAGCAGATGTATGGCTAATTACCATGTTTCTCTTTTATTAGATAGGAGATATATATATATATATATATATATATATATATATATATATATATGCCAGGGACCATCACATTCAAAACAACCAGACAACCGAACAGGCTGAGTGGGGCGACGAGGCCAGCAGGGGGTTTAGTGAGGGATGACCAAACTGAGCAGCAGGCTATATGGGGCAACCATGCCGGCAGGTGGGGCAGTGAGGGGTGACCAGGCCCACAGAAGGGGGCAGTGAGATGCAACCAGGCAGGCCGGGGGGCCTGAGGGGCAATCAGGCCATTGGGGGGTCAGTTGGGGGTGACCAGGTCAGCAGGTGGGGGGCAGTTAGGGGCAACCAGGCTGGCAGATGGGGGCGGTGAGGGGCAACCAGGCTGGTGGGGGGCAGTTGGGGGCAACCAGGCCTGCAGAGGGAGCAGTAAGGGGAAACCAGGATGGTGGGGGGCGGCAGTTGGGCATGACCATGCTGGCGGGGGAGGCAGTTGGGGGCAACCAGGCCGGCAGAGGAGGCAGTTAGAGGTGATCAGGCAGATGAGCAGTTAGGAGCCAGCAGTCCAGGATTGGGAGAGGGATCCCGGATTGAAGAGGGTGCAGGCTGGGCTGAGGGGACCCCCCCCCATGCACGAATTTAATGCACCAGGCCTCTAGTCCTATACTAATAAAAGAGAAAAATGGTAATTGGCGTACAACCGATACCTTTTTCATTGGCTAATCAGCGAGATATGCAAATTAACTGTCAGCCAAGATGGCAGCTGGCAGCCAGGCAGCTGAGAATAGGAGGCTTGGTTGCCCCAGCGATGGAGAAAGTCTAGGATCCCCGCAGCTGCGGGGCTCTGAGCTCCTGAAGCAACAACTCCAAAAGATACAATGTTTTAATTATAGAAGCTAAAAGATGGCGGTTAATTTGCATACTCAGGCTCCAAGCAGAGCGAAGCCAAACAGCCCTGAAGCAGCAGGGCAGAGAGGCCTCAGGGCCTGGGATCAGCAGAGCCGAGAGGCCTCCCGGCCCCGGTGATCAGCGGAGCCGAGAGGCCTCCCGGCCCCTGTGATCAGCGGAGTCCAGAGGCCTCCCGGCCCATGATCAGCGGAGCCGAGAGGCCTCCCGGCCCCGGTGATCAGCGGAGCCGAGAGGCCTCCCGGCCCGGTGATCAGCGGAGTCCAGAGGCCTCCCGGCCCCGTGATCAGCGGAGCAGAGAGGCCTCCGGGCCAGGGATCAGGGGAGCCGAGAGGCGTCCTGGCCCTGGGATCAGCGGAGCAGGGAGGCTTCCCAGCACCGGGATCAGTGTGACAGGGTGCGGAGCTCTAACCCTCTGATGGGCCCTGCTCTGTGCATGACAGGAGTGGCGCTGCAACCTCCCTATGGACCCTGCCTTGAGTATGCCAGGGGGTGGTGCCCCAACCCCCCAATCAGCCCTACCCTGAGCATGACTGAGGGTGGCATCACAACCTCCCAATCCGCCCTGCTCTGTGCATGACAGGAGGCGGGGCCCCAACTCCCCAATGGGCCCTGCTCTGAGCCCGACCAGGGGTTACACCTAGGATTAGGCCTGCCCTCTGCCACCCAGGAGCAGGCCTAAACCAGCAGGTCCTTATCTCCTGATGGGTCCCAGACTGTGAGAGGGCACAGGCCAGGCTGAGGGACCTCTTCTCCCAACCCCGAGTGCACAAATTTTTGTGCACCGGGCCTCTAGTAGTTAAATAATTTACATTTTAAAATTTCTTCAGACATGTACATTTGTGATTTCTGTAACAACTTGAACAAGTTTTTAACTCTCAAAATTAATTAATTTTACTTTCATTTTCTCTGAAGAACTTCTGAAATAATAAATAGGTTTCCTCTAACATTTAACAATAGTGTGTACTAGCAGTATTTAGGCGATATGAGGAATAGTTCTGTGTTTCTTTATTGATTACGATATAACATATGTGTCCTTATCCCCCCATTGCCCTCCCCAACTCATGCCCTCACCCCCCTGGTGTCTGTGTCCATGGGTTATGCTCATATGCATACATACGAGTCCTTTGGTTGATCTCTCCCCCTAACCCTAACCCCCACCCTTCCCTCTGAGGTTTGACGTCTAATTGATGCTTCTCTGTCTCTGGATCTGTTTTTGTTCATCCGTTTATGTTGCTCATTATAATCCACAAATGAGTGAGATTGTGTGATATTTATCTTTCTCTGACTGGCTTATTTCACTTAGCATAATGCTCTCCAGTTCCATCCATGCTGTTGCAAATGGTAAGAGTTCCTTCTTTTTTACAGCAGCATAGTATTTCATCGTGTAGATGTACCGCAGTTTTCTAATCCACTCATCTGAGTTCCCTGTCAATGTTGGAGATTAAACCCTTTTAAAATGTCATGGACACATCTTTAAGGAAATCATCAAAAAAAGAAAGCACACGCAAATAAAATCGCCACTTTGCCCCGGCAGGGACATGTTGCCGACTACCGCTCCTGCCAAACAGCTAAGGCTTGCTCCTTACCCTGGCACCCAGCCATTTATGCCACATGCTCAGACTCCACTCCGAAGGGCGAGTGGTCCCGTTTGTGTGAAGGGAGTGGGTAGTTTGCTGGCATTCCTTAGGAAAGGAAAAAATATGGAGGTAGCCATTTTTTATTCCCCTTGCCCATCCTCTCTCAGCAATCCTTACTCCCCCATGAAGGCCAGTGGCCATTTTCCCACCTGACAGGGGAGAGTCGGAGGGGCAGGAAAATGGGAGCTGAGAAGAGAGGCAGGGGCCTAGCCGCCATCCTTATCCGCTTTGGGGTGGTGACAAGCCTCCCAGCTGAGCTGAGCGTGCCTCTCAATCTTCCAGCAGGCTGCCTGACAGGATGGCTGCTCTCAGTTGAGATCCTGCCTAGAGACATATCTGGAAAAGACATCTTACCCAAATTCTTAGGGTCTGTGGTTGCTCGTTTGGAAAGCAAAGCCATCTCCTCGTCAGGATTTAACTGCACCACCCACTGAGCAGGCTGTGCACCCCATGGTGCCCTCTCAGGTCTTGCTGGGGCCTTTACCAGACTCATCGGCCAATCACAGTCTCTCCCTTCAGTTGCTAAGGCCCAAGGGGTGGAGCCTGGCGTATTCCCCTTCCCAGGTCTCCAATCAGGAATTTGACTCACACACAAAGACTCGCCCACTTCTTTCCAGCTCTTTCTAAAAGCAGTCTTTTCTGTGCATCCACTACCTAGTCAGTTATGACTTTTTTCTGACAGCAAATCAAGTTTATTTGAACATAAAACATACCGCGTGACCCCACAGCCGCCCTCTGTCAGCCCCCACCTCTCAACCCATAAACGTCCCTTGGGGGGAAACTTTGAGGAGATAGAAGGCCAAGAAGTGTGTAAAGTGTATATTTGTTTTCCCCCCATGTCCCGCGTGGTTCAGGGTTCAGGATCTGGAAGAGGGGCCGGCCACAAATGAAAGAGAACAGACAAGAGATAATTTGGAAATTGGGGGGCCAGGCGAGAGCCCATCCCAAGAGGATGGACTATGCTTGTGCTCAGGCCTCGCCATCTTTTTATTCAGTTTGGGATCCACCCATAGCCCTTAGGCAGGCGAGTTCCAGTAACAGGCAGACTATCTTATCAGCAAGTATTTACATGATAATAGATGGGGAAGTTGCTCCAGCTACCATTGTCTGGACTAAATAGTGGGTGCATAGCCCTGACCTTTGCCAGGGCTTCAAGGGTCACCAGCCTTCCGGGCTCCTTGTCCACACCTCTCTGCTAGAGAAGACAATAAGTGGTTTCCCACAAAGGAGCTCATTCCCAATGGTCCGTCCTCCGGAGCCTTCAAGAGTAGACCCAGGGAGTTAAGATACTGGAGGACGGAGGCTGTCACCCCCTAAACCTATGACCCACCACCGTCCTTGACATCCAGTCTAGGCGCCCTCCAGCCAGTCCTCTCTATTCTCTCTCACCTCCCTGGGTTCTAGGCACCTCCACCAACCCCACCAAGCTCCATAAATAGACCCCCATGTGCAGCAGCGAGAATGTCTCGCACCTTTGCATAAGTTAAATAAATATTACATACCCCCCATCACCTAGGTAAATACATAAATACATGTAAATATTAATTAGGAGCAATGAGACATAAATTAATGCCGCTCTCCTTCCCCCATAGGCCTGGCCTGGCGTGTCTGCACTTGTCCCATCCAGGCTCGGGCTGGCGGTTCCCGGGTAAGTGTTGAGAGTTGCCTCCTGAATCCCAGTTTGGGATGCGCTCTTGCACACTAGATACTCCTAGTGTTTATTTCAGATTCTTGTTGGGGGTTGTGGGGAGTCACAATTAGAAGGCAGCCGTGTGTTCCTGGAGAAAAGTTCCGAGATCCATAGCATTGTTCGAGGGCTCTGCTGTCAGATTAAGGGGCTTGAGGGCTGCGGGTGCAGGAATGAACATGAGCGACACAGCACTGGGGGCATCCTCTGGGGCCAGGGCGCCCTGTTTCTTCAGCGTCAGGTCTGGCAGAAGACGATGGTGAGCAGGAGAAAGAGGAGCCTTTTGGCAGGATTCAGATCTTCGGCAGGCAGCTGGCGCCAGACCACTTGTGGGTAGAGGATCGTAAGGCTGGGAGGCACTGAGGCACATGGTGGGGATCACCACTGGCTCAAAGAGAGGGTCAGACATGAAGATCTCAGCACCAGTACTGGAGGACAATCATTGTAGGGAGGGAGCTTCAAGAGCGACACATGGTAGCTTATCCAAGAGTCTTTCATAGCTCTTAGAAGAACCCATTCTACTCTTTGCTATTGGCATTCTTGGCGAATAAAACCTTAATTCTTGATGTGATGAACGGATTCTCTGCTTCTCTCAAATTCAAAGAGCTACCACAAATCTTGCAGTGAGGGTCCATCCACAGGCTTGCAGTACCACATACTTTCTGATTATGTAATCTTTCTGAACTTGTTTATCTGTGTGTGTGTGTGTGTGTGTGTGTATACTTAGGGTTTTCTGCATGCAAGTTCATGGCATCTAAGAATAGAGTTTTACTTCTTGCTTTTCCATCCGGTTGCCTTTTTCTCTCCTTGACTAATTGCCCTGGCTAGAATTTCCAGTGAATTGTTAAATAGGAGATATCCTTGACTTGTTTCTGATCTTAGCAGGGAAACTTTCAGTCTTTCACCATTAATCATCATTTTAGCTATGGGGTTTTTGTGGATGTCTTTTATGAGGTTGAAGAAGTTACCTATCTCCCTACCCCCTTACCTCTGAGGGGGAATGACCATGAATAGTACCTAAGACATTTTCTTGTTTGTTTGTTTGTTTTTTAAGATGTTTTTAACAAACTATATTATAAAAGGCCTGTGGCCCTAACTCTATAACGACCGAAGATGGGAGCGGGTGGGGTGGGCGGGGCAGGTGGATGGGACTGCATGATTTCTCACGCTGGGCTTCTAGTTTGATGATAAGTATCAACAGGCTTTATTCTTCTAAAACATAGTCCCTGTGATTTCATAGTCCCTGTGATTCCATAGTCCCTGTGATCCCATAGTCCCTGTGATTCATAGTCCCTGCTGCTTGCCACCTACACCTACCTCCAACATAAGGTCCGAAATATTTTGTGGCATTAAAATGACTTAAAAAGGCCCTAACCGGTTTGGCTCAGTGGATAGAGCGTCGGCCTGCGGACTGAAGGGTCCCAGGTTCGATTCCGGTCAAGGGCATGTACCTTGGCTGCGGGCACATCCCCGGTGGGGAGTGTGTAGGAGGCAGCTGATTGATGTTTCTCTCTCATCAATGTTTCTAACTGTCTATTCCTCTCCACTCCTCTCTGTAAAAAATCAATAAAATATATTTTAAAAATAAAATAAAATGACTTAAAAATTATATTTGGTCACTGGTTAAGGCTGGAACTATAGTGAGGCAAGTGAGGCATTTGCCAGGGGTGCAAAATTTAAGGAGACACCAAAAATCAAGTGATCAAGATAAATAATATTTTAAATATTATTTTAAATATTTAAATAATATTTAAAATATTATTATTTAAAATTTTTTAAAATAATATTTTAAAAAATCAAACGGACAAAGTACAGCCAGCCCTCTGGCTGGTCACCTGTTTTGGGGGGAAAAAAATTTTTGAAGTAAAGGAATTAGAGTGAGGCAAGGCTGTACAAGTACAGAGTCTGACTTGGCCTTTTTTGTTGACATTCATCAAGGATTGTTCTTGCATTGATTTTTATTTTTGAAAGTATTGTATTAAATATTTTTATTTTGAATACTAAGTTTTTTTATGCTTCCTTAAATTTTATGCCTGAAGTGAGTGCCTCGCTTGCCTTACTCTAGCCCCTGCCCTGTCACTGGGACCTTGAATGAGGGGACTATTCCCAGAAACGAGGGGAATTTATAGCACTTAGTTAAAACCTATTGCTTCCTGCCCTTTGTGTTGATTTTACTGGTGTTTTAGCAGCTGCCTATAGAGGTAAAACAAACAACAACAACAAAAAGTAAACTGATAAATAGCTAAAGCAATTGGTTTTGTTCAAAATTCAGAGAAATAAGGGCCACAGTTGCAGAGTGGTGTAGTTTCAAAAATTTAGTGGTTGTATGACTTTGTGCAAGTTGCTTTATCTCTTACAGCCTTAGTTTCATCAACAGAGTACAGTAGGATCTGCATCATAGAGTTTTTGAGGATTAAATAAGCTAATAAGACAGGTAATGTGCAAAAGAGTTGAATAAATGTTTGCTATATGTCCTTCAGAAAGTGAGTCTAAAACCTCTCTTTAGGGTAGTTAGAAATTTTTAATTTTTTAATTACAGTTGCTATACAGTATTATATTAGTTTGGTTATATAATATAGTGATTAGATATTTATATAACTTATGAAATAAGTGATCTCCCCCGTAAATCTTGGGTAGCTAGCAATTTGACAAGCTGGAGTAGATACCTCCTTTCTCTGGATTTATATATCGAACTTTAGCAATGGTAGTAGACTTGAAAGAATTGAAATAACATCCCATTAAAAGGTGGATTTTAATAGGAAATAATGCCAAGCTCTGGCAGGCTGAAGGGGCGGGGGGTGTTTGATGTAACCTGGATAATAGCAGATTCAAGGGATTCAGGAGGCACTGTCATTAAGTAGCTTATTACAGCCATGAGGATATTGGAGGGTCTGATTTGGCTCAAATCATATGTGAAAGACTGAGGAAAGATGTTGAACAGAGTACAGTAAGTTGGAGCTTCTGTATGAGAGTAAAAATTCATGTAATCATAGGGTTGTAAAAAATCTTTAGAGGTCACTGTTTCACGCTCTTAAACATAAATTCCCTACTAGTGGCTCGGTGCACAAAATTCGTGTGTGTGGGGGGGGTGTCCTTCATCCTGGCCTGCACCCTCTCCAATATGGGACCCCTTGAGGGATGTCGGACATCCCTCTCGCAATCTGGGACCGCTGGCTCCTAACCACTCACCTACCTGCCTACCTGATTGCCCCTAACCCCTCTGCCAGCCTGATCGCGCCCCCAACTGCCCTCCCCTGCTGGCCTGATCACTCCTAAATGCCTCTGCCTTGGCCTCCACCACCATGGCTTTGTCCAGAAGGAAGTCGGATATCCAGAAGATGGCCAGTCAACCCGATCTAATTAGCATATTACACTTTTATTAGTATAGATATCTATATTTATAACATTTCAGACAAATGAGAGTCCAGGTTTTGATCTTTTCAGGAGAACAAGTAAAACTTTTGAGTTAGTCATTAAAAGCCCTTCCAGTTTGAGCCAAGAAAAATGCATCATGAAGAGTAAATACATGTTGTTTGTATGAGATGATGAGAAATCCATACTTTTCCAATAAATTTCCCCATGTTTTTACTAAAGTGAAACTCTTACCTTTAAAAATAGGCATCTTTGTCTTTGGATAACTACCCATGTAAATTAGAAAAGCAATTTTATATTATACCTACATTATTTTATATTCTTTATATACATGTTATTTATATTATATTGAATAAAAAATATTACTTCCATTTTAATAAGAGGTAGTAAAATAAGAAAAGGCTCTACAAATTTCTGTTTTTGTCCGTAGTAAACATTCCCAAAACGTTGTTGTAATCTCTTTTTAGAAATAAAAGGCAAAAATAAGACCAAAATTGGAACTGGCAACAGTAAGAATTTAATGGGAACTGCACTTCTGTTTACCACTACCAGCTAAAAGAGAACAAAAGTACTGAAGTTAGACAGAGAGGAACCCCTTTGTGCTTGCTAGATGTATTGGATCATAGCCCCATAAATATTTATGGAGCATCCACTCTGTATTAAGCATTGTGCTAGGCACTTAGGACACATGAACTATGGTCTCTTCTCAAATAACTCATAAATCTAGTTGGAGAGGCAGCTAAGTGAATATGTGCAATTATATGTGTTCAGGAAGCATGTATAGTCATTCTCTCAGAAATTGAGGGGAACCAAAGTCACTTTTTTTTGAAGTATTTAAAAAATGACAAAACTGTGTTTATAAAAATTGGGATGTATTTTAAATGTTCACAAATAATAAACTAGTGAGCTTATAATTTAAAAACCCGTGTTCTAAAATATAAAGCAATATAATTATACTTTTCACAAGAAAATTAATGATATAATTTATATGAAAATTAATTATTCATATGCTACCTTACACAGTCTAATCTATTTTATTTTTAAATGTGTTTTTGTTGATTTCAGAGAGAGGAAGGGAGAGGGAGAGAGGGATAGAAACATCAATGATGAGAGAGAATCATTGATGGGCTGCCTCCTGCGTGCCTCCCACTGGGGATTGAGCCTGAAACTGGGGCAAGTACCCTGTGCCCTGATTGGGAATTGAACTATGACCCCTTGGTCCATGGGTCGATGCTCAACCACTGAGCCACATGGATCGGGCTGATCTGTTTTAAACTGTATGAAGGATGTTGTTTTTCTTCAATCCTGACAATATACTTCTGAGACTAAGTATTTCTAACTTAGGTCAAAAATTCAAATTTGAGTTTCTTTGGTGCGATCTGGGCCAAATGGTTCTCCTTGACATATTAGCTACGTGTTTTCTTGATGGATTCAGTGAAGCATATCACTACAGAGAGTAGCATGAATAAAGCACCATGTTTTTGTGATAATATTCCTGAAAACTAAGGGAAAGGGCATGAGAATCTGGGAAAAGGTTGATTGTTATATTAAGGACACTTTCTTCATAACCTTATAGACTATGTTGAAAGGGTCCTTACCCAAGTTCAGAAGCATTTGGTTTCTCTTCCCTATGAAGAGGCTGAACAGCAATTGAATTTCATCTCTAAATCATAGCTGGCAAGACCTTTGATTTTTAGCTATGTGTATTATACAATTCCATTACAAATCAAATGGTGGTCTCTGAAATTACAAAATCCAGAAATTAAAATTGTGCATAATTTTACTTTTTAAAAAAACCTGCAACACATTGCAATACTCTTAAATAATTGAAATATTTAAAAAGTAATTTAGTTTTTTAATAAGTTTATTAATGACCATTAGTTTGAAAGTTCAAAATCTTTGGCACTTCTCAGGTGTTTTCTCAGATGTGAAGCCATCTAATATTAATTTTGTCCCACTTAACATACACACCTGTATACTTAAAAGGGAAAATTACTCAAAATAGAAAATTAAGTATTTTTTACAGGTTACATGCATACACATGAGAAAACCTTTTAGTGTTTCAGTAGCTATTAAATGTCAATTCAGCCCTGGCCAGTTTTGCTCAGTGGATAGAGCGTCAGCCTGCGGACTCAAGGGTCCCAGGTTCGATTCTGATCGGGGGCGTGTGCCTTGGTTGCGGGCGCATCCCTAGTGGGGGGTGTGCAGGAGGCAGCTGATCGATGTTTCTAACTCTCTATCCCTGTCCCTTCCTCTCTGTAAAAAATCAATAGAATGTATTTTAAAAAAAAGTCAATTCAGTTGAACTAAAATATTTATTATTAAACAAGTGAGAATAAAATATAGCATTAACTAAAATATAAAGATAGAAAAAGGCCTAGAATCACCCTGAGCCTGGAATGGAAACATTAACCGGGAAAGTGCTGATCCCTCATTTTACAAATCAGAAAACTGAGCCCAGAGAGAGGAAGTGATAATACCCAGAGTTGCCTAACAGCAGAACTGGGATTACAATATAAATCTCCTGAACATGGAAGATTTTTAAAGTCATGTTAAGATTTTCAAGTGTTATACTATAGGTCAGTGGTTTTCTACCCTGGCTGTGCATCAGAATCACCTTGTTACCTAACAGTCAAATAAAGAACCATTTAGAAAAAGAATGAAAGGAATTTCATAACTGAATTCATTGATACTTTCACTTAGGCTATATTGAAGTTTTGTTGCTGTTGTTTTTAGACTCATTGTATATTTTTATGTTGGGGGCATAGATATTGTTTCATAATTTTATATTTTCCAGTTACTTGTCAATTTGAAAATTTGTGAATTTTATATTAAATACTGACGACATCCCAAATACAAGGTTTATTTTCAGAAAATCTAGCACAGAATGGATGTTTAAGTTTATGTAGCTGCCTGGCTGGTGTTGCCCAGTGGTTTGATTCCCAGTCAGGGCACATGCCCAGATTGCAGGCTCAGATTCGATCCCCAGGAGGGTGTGTGTGGGAGGCAACCAATCAATGATTCTTTCTCATCACTGATGTTTCTATCTCTCTCTCCCTCTCCCTTCCTCTCTGAAATCAATAAAAATATATTTTTAAAAAGATTATGTAATTGAAGTATATCTATATTCTCCCCTTTAAATCTGAAGCACTTTCAGGTTTAAAATTTCCTACTCATATGATTTCAGTTAGTATTTTAAATACAGATGTCTGGACCCTGCATTAGTTTAGATGAGTTCTGTGCCATAAGGCTTGTCCTGAGATGACACCATGTCAATGTTCTAAGCACAAAGAGAAATAGAATAGTCAGCATTTGGCAAAAGGTGAGGTAACAGATCTGTGTTAGGTAGAGCTTTTCTACTTTATTGGGAGCCATGCAGAACTTGACTTGGAAAAAAACCAAACATTTGCTTTTACAGATTGAATGTTGTATTAAATGTGCCCATCATTCACTTTTTCTTTTTCTTTTTTTTTGGGGGGTGGGGGGTGGGGTTGCCTGTGGTCAAGATTAGTCCAGACTAGAATTAAGGGTTATTTTTTATGTATTTGCTTTTTAGTTTTTTATTGATTTCAGAGAGGAAGGGAGAGAGAGAGAGAGAAAGAGAGAGAGAGAGAGAGAGAGACATCAATGATGAGAGAGAATCATTGACTGGCTGCCTCCTACATGCCCCCCACTGGGGATGGAGTCTGCAACTCGAACATGTGCCCTTGACTGGAATCGAACCCTGGACCTTTCAGACCGCAAGCTGATGCTCTATCCACTGAGCCAAACTGGCTAGGGCCATCATTCACTATTTCTTTGGCTATCCTCCTATTGTAGCCTAGGCAGCTGTATAGTTTTTGCTAAAATTAGTTTCCTTTAAAATGTGGACTTTCTAAAGACAGTGAAATGAGATAGAAATAATTAGGTAACAGAAAAGATGGTGGCTTCCTTTCAAATAGCTGTACAGTGATAATATAAATTGTCTTTCTATTTTAAAAGCATTGATCAATTTCCAGATTTCTATGTAAGTCATATAAATGTCTAATCACTATGCACATATGCAAGGGTCTTTCCACAACTACTAGGGTTCAGGAATCTGGAGAAGGGGCTGTATATAAATGAATAGCTAGAGACTAGACAAGAAATATAAATTTGGAAGGCATGTTTGAGGAGCCAGGGGAGGCTTAGCTCTAGTGACTAATCTCTCCGAATGTCCAGACCCATGGCTTTTTATTCACACATTTTGCCCTTTAGCACAGCAGATATACATATCAAAGGTAAGGTTGGTAAACAGTCAGGTTAGGGCAGTGGTCGGCAAAATGTGTCTTGGCAAACTGCAGCTCACGAGCCACATGGGGGTCTTTGGCCCCTTGAGTGTGGCTCTTCCACAAAATACCAACTTCTGCGCATGGGCCACGAAGTTTCAATCGCACTGTATGTGCGCGCCCGCACATGGTATTTTGTGGATGAGCCACACTCAAGGGGCCAAAGAGCCACATGTGGCTTGGGAGCCGCAGTTTGCCGAGCCGCAGATTGCCGACCACTGGGTTAGGGGAATTGCCTTCAGCTGTTCCAGCAGCAGGTAATAACATGCAGATTTTCAGTCCCGCTGAAATTGTCCTTTCAACCTTTTGAGGACTTCTCGCATTTATTATGACCTGCTGGACTTAGCCTCCAGCACACACACCTGAAACTAATATCATGTTGAATGTCACCTGTAATTGGAAATTTAAAAAAAGTATTTTCCTGATTTCATGTGATACCTAGCATATTGCCAAGCACATAGAATGCTCGTTATTAGTCCTCATTACAGAGGGGCCTTGACTTATGAGTTTAATTCGTTCTGAGACCGAGCTCATTAAGGAGCTCGTTAACTCAAATTACTCTGTCAACTCAATGCAAAAAATCGGCGGAGAGACAGCTGGTATCTCCAAAAACTCGTTAGTTGGGACACTCATAAGTCAAGGCCCCCCTGTACTTATGCCTTAGTTCCTATGCCTTATTATATATATCAAGGTACTGCCACTCAAGGCTTTTCAACATCTACCTTATCTAACCTGTCCTCACAGAACTCTGTAGCACTAATCTTCCAGTGTCTGGCTAAAGCTGATATTTTCTATGAATATACTTTATTAATTCCTGAGTCCAAGCTTTTTTTGTGTTGTTTGTCTTTTCTGGAGCACCGGAACCTTTTCCCTCATTTAAATTGTCTCCACCTTACCTACCTCCACCGCAAGGATTTTGCCATTGTTCCTGTACACAGTAGTTTGTCTTTTCTCTGCAGTCCTGGAGAATTTAGTTTCTATGTTCCTCAGTTGGCACTTAATCATATACAGGCAATTCCCATCTGGCAAATGTGTTGTTATATTCTGATACTTCATTTATATGCCAGCTGTTGGATGTATAAAGAATTTCCTCCATAAAAACAATATTATAAAGGATGAATAGTTTTCTAGGACATTGCACAAATGTCTATTTGGTGTACTGATATTTGGGTTACAACAATCATTTATAAAATATTTTATGCAATAATGTATTACAGGGTGAAACTGAGAATTCTAGGAAAGCATCCCTCATGCCATAGGTCTAACATCTTTCTATGGGGTCCTCCTCACCCGTTCAGCCTCATTTCATTGGTAACCTGGGTGGTTCAGTGAGAATGCTGTGAGCTCTGGAGTGTCAATGAAGAGAACTGAACCTCTGTAAGTTTAAGAAAAGACATTTTTTTCACTTGGGCCAAACTGAGGACAAGCCCAAGAGCAGAGCTCCAAGAAGCCTGGAAATGGTGCTCTGACTTGGAAGAGTGAGAGCTGCTTATGTAGTTAGAAGAGTGAGAGACAAATATATAGCTAGTGTTTTAGACAT
Source organism: Myotis daubentonii (assembly GCF_963259705.1). Classification (NCBI taxonomy): domain Eukaryota; kingdom Metazoa; phylum Chordata; class Mammalia; order Chiroptera; family Vespertilionidae; genus Myotis; species Myotis daubentonii. Next base: position 44,313,387 of record NC_081861.1, on the reverse strand, counting down.
TGATTTCAATTAGGGTACATACATTTCGATAATTCGGAGTTTTATATTAAATGGAGAGAATGTACAGATAACGTTGGGTCATCGTGCCCCCTTGGCATCAGGGAGGCTGAGGATAGATTTGGAAACACTTATTCTTCAAGGCAAACTTTCTATCAGGATGCAGACAGAACAGGCATTGCTTTGTATAATCATTTATCTTTAATGTTGAAACTGTTGAAAATTATACGTGGTTATTCCTGTGGAATGTGCCTGGTAAGGAATTTGAAGGGCTCTATATTCTCTTGGTTACTGATTTTTAGTTAAAGCGGTTAAAACACCCTTTCTTTCTCAGGGGAAAGCTTTGTGTTTACAAGGATTTGGGTAGAAGAGGGTGAGGCTGTGGAGGCCCCTACAGTCAATGTTCCCTTTGGATCTGAGGTGGGTAAGAAGAGGACTTCCTGTTTTTCTTTTTCTTTTTCTTTTTCTCTGATACCACCTTAGTCTAAACTATTATCTCTTCAGGCTTGGACTGTTGCAACCCCTCTGCCTACCCCAATAAACTAGTCTTCCTTTTTATAGTCTTACTAGTGGCCCGGTGCACGAAATTCATGCACGGGAGGGGAGGGATGGTGTCCCTCAGCCTGGCCTGCACCCTCTCCAATCTGGGACCCCCTTGAGGGATATCCTACTGACAGTTTACAGGGATCAGGCCTAAACCGGCAGTCAGACATCCCTCTCACAATCCGGGACTGCTGGCTCCTAACTGCTCACCTGCCTGCCTGCCTGATTGCCCCTAACCACTCTGCCTGCCAGCCTGCTTGACCCCAACTGCCCCCCCGATGGCCTGCTTGCCTCCAACTGCCCCCCAGCCACCTGATCACCCCCAACTTACCCCCCTGCCAGCCTGCTCACCCCCAACTGCCCCCCCGCCAACCTGATCAACCCCATACCCCCCCCCCCACTGGCCTGATCACCCACAACTGCCATCCCATCCTAGCCTGATAACCCACAACTGCCCTCCCCTCTTGGCCCCTAACCGCCTCTACCTTGGCCCTGCCACCATGGCTTTGTCCAGAAGAACGTCCGGAAGGTCTTCTGGAAGGTCTCCCAGTCTAATTAGCATATTACCCTTTTATTAGTATAGATAGAGGCCTGGTGCATGGATGGGGGCTACCTGGTTTGCCCTGAAGGGTGTCCTGGATCAGGATGGGGGTTCCCTTGGGGGGCAGGTTGGCCTGGGCAAGGGGCCCGTGGTGGTTTTCAGGCCAGCCACACCCCCATTGGGGTAGGGGTCCCCATTGGGGATGGTGCTTGCCTGGGTGAGGGCCTGATGGCTCTTTGCAGGCTGGCCACGCCCTCCAGCAGGGACCCTCACCCCATGGGGGCATGACCAGCCTGGGTAAGGGGCTGAGGACTGTTTTCAGGCTGGCCACACCCCCTTCAGGGTGGGGGTCCCTGCTGGGGGTCTGGCCAGCCTGGGTGAGGGGCTGAGGGCCATTTGCAGGACCCTCCCTTGGTGGCCAGCCTGGGCAACCCAAGCCTCCCGTGCTTAGGCCAGCTCCATGGCCGACACCCATAGACCCCTCCTTCAGCGGCTAGCCCAGGCAAATGGGAAGCTTGGCTTCCTCCATCACAGGGGGCAACCCAAGCCTCCTGTGTGCTCAGGCTGGCACCATGGCTGCTGCCACATTTGTCCTGCAAATTTGCATACTCACTCCTGATTGGCTGATGAGCATTGTGAAGTGATGGTCAATTTACATCTTTCTCTTTTATTAATATAGATTCCATTCTGTAATTTACTGCCAATCACAAATTGATATTCCCTAAGCCATCAATTTCATAGTCTCACTTCTGTGCTCTTTGAAGGTTCTCCATTGCTCATAGCAGTTGTTTTCAGTCTTGGCTAACCATCAAAGTTACTTGGAGGACTTTTTAAAAGATACAAATACTTCAGTCCTACTTCAGTCTTACTAACTCATAATCTTGGATAGGGGCTCTGTATTTTAAACTAAATTTCTCCAGGTGATTCTGAAGCACAGCCAGGATAGAGAATCACTGACATATAGGATAACATTTAAAAATCTTAGCATGACCTTTCTAAGCCTTCCATCAGGAAATTTATATTCTAAGTTCTCCCATTAGTTGACCTTTGGCCTATCACTTACCCTCTCTAGGCCTCAGTTTTCTCATTTTTAAAATAAAGGATAGCTGCTTAATGTTTCCATTCCAGATTCAGGGTGATTCTAGGCCTCTTTATACCTTTCTGTTTTAGTTAATGCTATATTTTAGTTTTCTTTCAGAAAAGCTGATTTAAGAGTCAGTGTAATGAAACAAATGTGTGGGTGATTATTTTCAAGTCTAAAATATAACCATGACATCCTTTTCATCTTTTAAACAGAATTTAATTTACCTGTGCTACAGATGTCAGAACAATTCCCTGCTATCTATGTGTAGCCTTCTTTTCTGCACTCTTCTTTGATGTGCTTATCTTCTCTTGCACAAGTGACCCCCTTTGGTGTGAAATTCAATAATGTGATACATATAAGAAAAAATGGAAAAATACAAAGAGAAAATTGAATTTTCTATTAGTTAAATGAATTTAAATGGCAGCTGTAGGTGTAGTCATTAAACATGAACTCATATTACAGGGCTATTTCTATTTATCACTTATGAGTCTAAATTGGATGAAACAGTGACCATTTTTAAGAAAATTTAAGTGTCAACACCATAACAAAAGCCTTTGTAGTCTAGGGTGATGAACAACCTTAGAGTAAGACTAAATAAGTAGGAAAATAATGTATTATTGACCTAGAGAGTATCATTATTTTAGATTTGGATGGATACCATAGTATATTTTATCTTCTCTTTTCTAGAACAATTACTATGAGTCAAAATATCTTGGTGCTGTTGACCAAATAGCAGATATGAAAATTATACCCATTTGTTGAATGTGAACTATGACAATCAATCTCTGTAAAGCCTGTTTGGGAATATAATTTTATAAAAAGTCCATCTTGTACAAAATTTTCAACATTTTGCTTTTCGTAATACTATTGCTATTCACTACTCTTCCTGTGATGTTTGTTCATTCATAGTACTAGGGAGTTCTATGATATTTGCATTGGGTCAAACTGATATGGGAAGATGCTTCCATACAATAATATATTAAAAAGAAAAGGATTCAGAAAATTCTGTTGAATTAATGTGATACTAAGAGCGAAGACTTTATAATGTTATGTGTAAGCTAAAAAAGTAAACTGAGGAGGATTTTATTATGGAGTAAGAGAAGGACTCTAGGTATTTCTGAAGCCATAGTATCACTGAGTGGCTAGATTATTATGACTACCTGACATTTGTAGGCAAATTAGCTATAATTTCACGCTGAAGTTGCTAGAGGGCCAAACCATTATAAATAAGGAAGCAGGTTGTTTACCACGAGAGTAGAAGTGATTTTCTTCTGAAGATATGGGTAAACAATGCGATTTAACAGCCTTTGAACATGGGAAATATATATATACTAGATGCCCGTTGCAGGAAGATTCCTGCAAGAATAGGGCTTCCTGCGGCTGGAGGAAAGCAGAGAAGGGAGCGAAACCTGCTGAGGCAGGCTTCACTCCCACTCCCAGCCACTGCGGCTGGGTTTCCCCTCCTGCTCCCAGCTGCTGAGGCTGGGCTTCCCCTCCCACTTCCCGCCTCCCGCCTCTGCAACCTTGGCTCCGTTCCTGTCTCCGCCAACTCTACTTAGCTCCCTTCTGTAGCACTTCGCTTCCATGTTGTCTTCAGTCTTCGCTCCCAGCCGGTATATGCAAATTAACTGCCATCTTTGTTGGCGGTTAATTTGCAGATCGTGCTGATTAACCAATGGGAGGCATAGCAAAGGTACGGTCAATTACCATGTTTGTCTATTATTAGATAGGATATATATATATATATATATATATATTGAGTGGCCAGATTATTATGACCACCCCATCAGTACTTCGTTGGGCCACCTTTTGCCTTCAATACTGTGGCGATCCTTCTTGGCATTGATTCCACGAGATGTTGAAAGGTGATGCGAGGAATCTGACACCATGCCTGATGAATAGCACTGCCCAGTTCTGTGAGATCTGATGGTTGTGGAACCAGCTGCCTGATGGCTCTTTTAACTTCGTCCCACAAATGCTCAATTGGATTGAGATCTGGTGATTGTGGGGGCCACCTAAGCAAGGTAAAGTCTCCCTCATGTTCTTGAAACCACTCCTGCACAATACGAGCACTGTGGCATGGTGCATTGTCTTGTTGGAAGAAGCCATCTCCATTGGGATACGTCATCAACATGATAGGATGAACCTGATCAGCAATGATACTTAGGTATGTTGTGCTATTCAGATGTTGTTCCACAGGAATTAAAGGGCCCAAATCATGCCAGGAAAATAATGCCCCAAACCATAACACTGCCCCCACCAGCTTGAAGGGTTGTACTCACGCATGTGGGGTGCATGCTTTCATGCTGTTTCCGCCAAATTCTCACTCTGCCATCTGCATGATGCAACTGGAAACGTGATTCATCGGACCACATGACTTTTTCCAAATGCTCGACTGTCCAATCCTTGTGTTTCTGTACAAATTGGAGACGTTTTATCTTGGTAACTGCAGACAGCCAAGGTTTTCGAACAGGCCTTTGGCTTCCATATCCCATACGATGCAGTGTACGTCTAATTTGCCTACAAACATCAGGTGGTCATAATAATCTGGCCACTCACATTCAAATATACCCCATGTTCAAAGGCTGTTAAATTGTGTTGTTTACCCATATCTTCAGAAAAAAGTCATTTCTACTGTCATGGTAAACAACCTGCTTCTCTATTTATAATGGTCTGGCCCTCTAGCAACTTCAGTGCGAAATTATAGCTAATTTGCCTACAAACATCAGAACCTTCTGTATTCAAGTCTGGACAAAGTCCTTTAAACAGGAAGTATTTAACTAAGCAGGTAAATAAATAATGAGAAATAACCAATATAAAAGGTCCTACATTTAATATATTTTTTAACATTAAAGATTATTTTTAAGTCTATTGAGAGCAGGGATTGTTTCTTAGTATTTCCCCATGGTGCCTTGAACATAATTTAAGTTCAATATTTGTTAATTGATTTTTTTCTTGTAACTTTTAATAAACATTTAATTTTTGCTACTTTAATCTTCACTTCTTTGAATTTATAATGCCAGAATAGATTGTTGGTTTCGTGATTTGTTTTGTATAATCATTATTATTTTTGTCCTCATGTAGAACCTTTGATATTAAATTATAGTATAAAGGCAGTTTTAGTAGCCTGTGGATGAATTGTAAAAACTAGAAGTCAGATGATATAGGATATGAAATATACTCTGGAGCTAACATGTGGAACATACTATAGTTGTACAAATCCATCACATCTAAACTTGTGTAGGTGAGTCAGTCACTGAGCAGGATTTTGAAAGTTGCTCATATCCAGATTCATAAACTAACACTGATGCTAATGTTTCAGCTTGGCCTATAACCTGATTCTTCTTAAGATGTTCTGTGGTCATTTAGTAAAAATAGTGATTTTGGGAGTTTAAACCATTTTGGCCAACTTATGTAAATAGTTTTTTGGTGTGTATTTTTTTTTTTTTGAGGAGAACATGTTGCATTATTTTTATTTTTTTATTTTATTTTATTTATTTATTATTTTTTTTTGGCCAGCGAGGGTCGGGTCCGGGTGTGAGATGGGGCAGCGGGACCCACCGCGCTTTGATATCAAAGCTTTGATGGGCAGGGGTTGCCTGGAGAGGCCTCTGAGGGTGGACACGCAGACCCCCCTCTGGCCCCCTGAGGGTGGGGACCCACCTTTCTGGCTGCCTGAGACCCTGAACCAGGGCTGAGAGCCTCTCTGGCTTTAATTTCCGGGGTATCTGCAGAGTGGAGCTCCCCCAACTGGAGAGGCTGGGGTGAAGGCAGGAGGGTGGCCTTGCAGGAGGACAGTCTATGGGGGGCGAGGCGAGCCCAGGGAAAGGAGCTGGGCCCCCACCTCCTGGACACCCTGTGTGACTCAGGAAAGGGCACCCCTCTGGGCCAATTCCAGCCCCCACCAGCCCCTCAGCCAGGCAGGCACACCTGTCTGTCCTCCCCGCTCACCTCTGTGAGCCACGGGGTTACAGGGGCCCTGCTCTGCCCCAGGCCAAACCCAGGAAGTGAGTCCCCAGGCCCTGAAGGCCTTCTGGGACTTCTACCCGACCATGGAGTGGAGCTCCTGGACGACATGACGGTCATGCTGCCGAAGTCAGGTGCCCGGCCTCGCCCTCCCCCCAGCACCCCTCCCCCCCCACCCCCGCCTCGCCCGGGCCGAGCCCCTCCCCCCGTCCCCCCCCCCTCCGCTCCGACCAAACCCCCATGTTGCATTTTAAAATATTTAGAGGATTCATTTAAATTGATTTAGTAAATATTGATTAAATGTCTTCTGTGCAGGCACTATGAAAGGTTCAAAACAACCCTGCTTCAAATATATGTGCTGGCAGGAAAGAAAGAAAAGAAATTTAATGCCAGGCAGGTCTCAGTACATGTTCTAATAGGATATAAGTTATATATTATAGAGATGCAGTAATTCATTCTGATTGGGGGGCTTGAGAAAGTTTGATGGAGGAGATGACATTTAATCTAGGGTGAGGAGGTATCTGATAAAGTTTGGGAAGGAAGGTCATGAGCTTACATCTGCTACAGTCAAGATGAATACATGAAAGAAGAATACTGGAAAAGAGTATTTTCAAATTAAAAGCACCTTTTAATCTCTCATACTTTTGAGACTGTCATGACAGCAGAACTCTCCAGACAAAAGTACTCAGCAGTAAAGAAATATATTAAAATTTAAGCATAATTACTTTACCAATAAATTAAATAAAAATTACAGTTTTCAATCATGCTTTGAAAATTCTAATAAGTTAGTATTATACTTTTTAAGATTTAATGCTCATATTAGTAGAATAAAGTAGTATTTACTCAACACAATTCTTTTTTACAGAGAGTTTCTGCAACTTATAAGGAAAGAAAACTAATACATATTTTGTTTTATAAACTTAAAAATCAATATTATCCAATTGAATGAAAGTATTTCTTATTTAAACATTTGTCAAAAGACTACAAGTCCTTTGGAAAGATACTTTGATGCATATGGGCATTTAGGAGATGAGTCTCCATTCTTCCTGCTGACCCACTGTGCTCCCTACTAGTCACCTGAAAGAGAGGAGGTGCAAGTGCATTTCACCCAATCTCCTTATTTATGTTTTACAGTAGGAAACATGACTATGGCTTTATGCTTTATCAAGCAACAAGTTTGACATATTTTAAATTTTTATTACAGTTTTATGTGAATAAGATTCTTTATGCCTTTTAACAATTGCTTCCAGCTTCTGGTAGTGTTATACTAGAAAGTGACAATGCCAGATCTAGGGCATGTTTTGTTTGCCAGGCAATATTTACTAGTGGAAAGCTTAATTTCTCCACACGGTCCCTATGACTTTATCCTTTTATATTTATGTAGCATCATAGAACTTTGTCAAAGCTTTTATTATTTCCATTTGGCTGAATCACTCTACTGCCATTTCGGATTAAAATTTGAAAAGGTAGAAAAGCTGAGTTGTTACCAAGCCAATTTACTTAAACAGTATTAAGCCAAACTTTTGCTTTGCTTATAGTCACCTTTCCCCTCACTTATTTATCTTTCTGTCTAGAATTAAATATTAATTTATATTGAAGAGATATATAACTTCTTTTTAATGATCCTGAACAGTGAACAATAAAAGTATGATTTTGAACACTTTTCTCTTGTTTTAAGGCAGCGGTTCTCAACCTGTGGGTCGCAACCCCTTTGGGGTTCGAACAACCCTTTCACAGAGGTCGCCTAAGACCATCGGAAAACACATATATAATTACATATTGTTTTTGTGATTAATCACTATGCTTTAATTATGTTCAATTTGTAACAATGAAAATTCATCTGGCATATCAGATATTTACATTATGATTCATAACAGTAGCAAAATTATAGTTGTGAAGTAGCAACGAAAATAATTTTATGGTTGGGGGTCACCACAACATGAGGAACTGTATTAAAGGGTCGCAGCATTAGGAAGGTTGAGAACCACTGTTCTAAGGGTTTGTGCTACAAAAGCTTATTAAATATTCTTTCTCTTCTTATCTGTAAAGTCACAAAACCTGTTGCTTCTTTAGGGAAAAAAAAAAAAGATTCAGCAAATGGTAGGTAGAACATGACCTTGGGATACATTCAAATTTGTAAAGCAACTAATTTTCCACATATAAAAATTTCATTAAAGTTTTATTTGCATAATAGCCTTTCTTCTAATGACATGAGACATCAGGATTTTCTGCAAATTAGTTCTGAAAACTGTTTTGTCTATAAAAGTGGGGTCAGTGGAATTCTAAAAAAAAGAATTTGCCCATATATATGGTCTTTACAAAATATCTTTGTGACTAAATGAAACCATGGGATATATGTTTCATTTGTTTTGTAAAATTACGGTTCATTACAGGAGAAGTGCAGTGATAATTCCAAGGCCCAAGTAAAGAGGAATGGAGGCCAATCACACACACACACAAAAAAAAACCCCAGCATCAATTGGAAGCTTCTCAAGACCAACCGGAAGAAAATAGACACTATTCGGAGAAATCTAGAGGCTCTCATCATCAATCAGAGAGATCTAGAGGCCAATTAGAGAGATCTCATAGCCCCTGAGAAAGATCTCATGGCCACCAAGAGAGATCTCATGTCCACTCAGAGATCTCATGACCAATCAGGGAGATATTGAAGATACTCACCAATAGGAAGATTTGAAACTTCACCCCAAATTAGGCATGAATTTGACAGGTAAAAACATAATGAATAATTAATCATTAGTATAATGGGTTAAGTGATGTGGAAATCTAAAGGCATACCTTATATATCTGTATATTTTTAAATTTATTTTCTTGATCAGCTTAATTAAAGTTTATGCTATCAGACTAACCTGGGTTTGAGTCCTTTAACTTTGGTTAAGTTATATAACCTCTTTTGGCTTCAGTTTCCTCATCTGTAAATCATACCTCCAACCTTAGGCTATTTGGAGGATTAAATGAGATAATGTATGTATAGTGCTTAGTATAGTATCTTGTCTAAATTATAGCTCAGTTAATGTTAATAGCTACTGTAGTAGCATTTACTACAGTACCACTGTTATTACTAAATAAAATGACTAATTTCAAAATAAAAAAAGAAAACAATTTATACTCTAACTAAATCATTATACACTTGGAACTAATATAAAATGATATTGAATATCAACTGTAATTGAAAAATAGAAAAAATAATTTATAAAAATAATAAATTAATATAACATTACTGAAAGTTTTCTATATAAAAAATGGCCCTACAACAAGCTTTTCTCCAGAAACAATTTTATATAGCTACTAGAGGCCCAGTGCACAAATTCGTGCATGGGTGGGGTCCGACCAGCCCAGCCCCAATCAGGGTGGATCAGGGCCGGGCCTGTCAGGAGGAGGAAAGAGCAGCAGGTTGGCTGGCCGGCTCACCCAAATCGGCCGATCAGGGCCGGGTCAGCTGCGGGGAGGGGCCATGGGCTATTGGCCAGCAGGCCCCGCCCCTGATTGCGGTGGGGGTGGCCGATTGGGGGTGGGACGAGCTGTGCAGAGGGGCTGTGGGCTGTGGGCTGGCTGGCCCCGTCCCGGAATGGTGTGTGGGGGTGATCGGGGGTGAAGCTGGCTGAGGGGAGAGGCCAAGGGCCAATCAGGGTGGTGGGGATTGATCAGGGTGGAGCCGGCCATGAGGACGGGCTGTAGGTGGTGGGCTGGCTGGCCCCACCCCCTATTGGGGTGGGGGGGGTCAATCAGAGGAGGGGCCGGCCAGGGGGGAGGGGCTGATCAGGCGGGTTCACTGGCCACAGTGGGCATCATAGAGACCAGTCAATGCAGTTGTTATGGCATTCTGGTCTCTGGCTTTTTATATATATAGATATTTTAACCACTAAGTGTGTATTTGTTGTAACAGACAAATTTATTGGGACAAAGATATTCATAAAAGAGATAACATATAGGGTGTTCCAAAAATTCATACACATATTTTTTTAATATATATTTTTATTGATTTCAGAAAGGAAGGGAGAGGGAAAGAGAGAAACATCAATGATGAAGGAGAATCATTGATTGGCTGACTTCTGCATGCCCCCTACTGGGGATCAAGTCCACAACCTGGGCATGTGCCCTTTACTGGAATCAAACCCAGGACCCTTCAGTCTGCATGCTGACACTCTATCCACTGAACCAAACTGGCTAGGGCTACTCAGATTTTGAACAATTATAAAGGCAGTATTTATTAAAATACATTTAATTTTCAACACAACAAGGCACCACGTACCAGGCACTATACACAAATATATTCACGATATTAATAACTCCAAATAAAGGTGACCACCTGAATTAAGAGAATTAGGGGATAAGGAAGAAGGAAGAGAAAAAGATAAAAGAAAAAAAAGAAAAGAAAAGTAGGGACCAAAAAAAGGAGTGCAAAAATGAAATCGGGAAAAAGGAGGGGGGAAAATAAAAGCGAGAAAAGAAAAGAAAAAAAAAGCGAAAAGAGAGAATGAAGTGGAAGAGGGGAAGAGACTTTTTATATGAGGAGAATACTCCTATAGAACAGCCATTAATCCCAAAAAATTCCAGCAACAGCTCCCTGGATATGAATGCAAACTAGAAACAACCAATAATATAACAATGAAAATAGAATGGAGAACACTAATCCCAAAATAAAATAAAGAGAAAATAAAATGGCACTTTAAAAAATGGTAAAATGGTAGCAGTAATAATACTGGTTAAAAAATAAGAAGGTAGTAATTAAAAGGGTAAAATCAGGTGATGGAAAAAGAAAAAAAAAAAAGAACAGAAAAAAAAATTAAAAAAAAATTGATTTCTTAGTTAAAAAGTGAAAAAAGAAAAAAAAAATGCAGTAGTGAAGGTCCTTCGGTTCTTCTATTCTTCAGTGTGGCTCGCCTTAGACCTTCCAGGTATTCAGGAGAGTGTTGAGTTTCCCTGCGATATACTGTTCCTCTGTGTTGTGAACCACAGTCCTTATTTTAAAGCAGGTCGCATTTATTTCCCAGACTGCCTTATTTTGTGTTTAGCAAAGAGTCAGTTTGTGGGTCAGCCTCTGGGTGGCAGTGTTCTGGGGTTGGCCTCTGGGGCTATAGGGCCTCTCTTTCCAGTGGAAGTTCACTGCCCAGAGCTGACTGCGTAATAGTTAGTTACCGGCGCTATGTTGTTGCTGGGATTGAAAATCCCTCTATAGGCCAGACCCTGTTAACTCCCAGGGACTGATAAGGTTATTTTAATCCTTGATCTTGTACAGGGTGGAATCTGGGTGTGGCTGTGCTCCTTGCCTGGGGGCCGGGGGGAGGAGCCTCACTCTCTGGAGAGAATGGCTGCCCCAGTCTTGGGCTCAGGGGTGTCTCAGCACTCAATTCGCTGCCACCTCTCCCGGCTCCCCCTCTCTCCCCAGTCTCTCCCCAGATTCCACTCCTCCGCACACTCTCCCTCTCTTCAGCACAGGTGAGTGTCTGTATCCGAAATGTCCCATGAACAGGATTCAGTGAAAACAAACAAACAAATGCCGGCCGCGGAAACGGGGAAGGCTTGGTTTCTGTAAGCTTCTTCTCTTACCGGGACTGTATGGTCAGGTCAGCTCTTCAGGCTGCCCCCTTTAGGCTCAGTCCTCCGCGGTCACAGAACCCAGCTCTCAATTTCCCTGGCGGCGCCAGGAGTCCCGCGGTTCTCCTTTCCCCGTCAGGGGCTGTGCCTGTCCCAGGGGACGCGGCTGTCTGCCACGCGGTCTCCCTCCGACTCTCTGGGCTCAGAGGTCTGGCAAACTTTCCTGCCCAAATCCCTGGTTTTACCACCTTTCCAGGGGAGTTCTGCTCTTCCCGGCTGCAAACCCTCTCACCAGCTGAGCAATTTCGCCAATTCGGTGTGGGTGTTACTAGCTTCAGCTGTTCATTCCATTTGCTCCGGGACACGACCTGGGACGCGTCTGCCTATATCGCCGCCATCTTGGTTCTCCCTACATTTAATTTTCAAAATTGAGTTCTTAGCTCTTATAAGGTATATACATTTTGGGGGACACCCTGTATACATGGGATCACTATTCTTTCAACTTGCTGATGTTCTCTAGCTATCATCCATTTTCCTAATGTACCCAAATTAAGTAGTTTCATCTAGGTCAGCTTTCCCAGGCAGAGCTCCATGTATTCAGCCTTTCCTACTGAGTCTTCTCTACAATCAAACAATATTGACTCAGAGTCAATATATTGACTCAGAGTCCAACTATTAGGCTAGCTAATCTAAAAACCAACTGTGATGGATTGATAATATATAATCTCTGGTAATGAATTTCTGTATTTCTCTCCTCTATCTTCTTCCTAAAGAGTCTTCAGAGAGTCCTCATCAGGCAAATGATAGGTGTATCATTGAGCAGCTGAACTTTTCTGCTTTCCTCCAATCATGCCATAGGAGAGGATGCTATTCTATGCATACATCTACCCTAATCTTCTAAATATATTTTTTAATATATTGCCTATATACACTGTTGCCTTATAAAACTGTTAGGCTAGGCGTGTCTGCCCCAGCAAAAGAACCAGAGAAATTTAAAAGTATTGCAGATTATTTGAGTTTTAAAAACCATAGCCTGATTTTATTGTGATTGGTTCGGTAATTGAGTAAAAATTTATTTTTAGCTTGAAAATCTCAGTGATTGTCTTCAGTTTGTATTGTCCATAAATAACCAGTGAAATATTTTAGCTTATATTAACAGCTGCACAGAATTGCTGATATCAGCTAAAAAATTATTTCCAAAATGTGTCAGTTATTGTGCATATAGACAATGTCTGATGTAGGTCTAATTTAATGCTAAAGCTCCCACACTATTTATATCAGCAGTATACAAATAATTTGCAATAAAAATGAAAAAAATGTTTAACACTAAAACAGAAATTCATATTTCTGCGTTAAGTAGGGATTTTCATGTTTTATTTCACTTACACTTAATTTTTGTTTGTAAAATGGTATAATATTTCCACTAAAGCACTTGTCACTGAGCTATGTCTTGCTGGCTAATGTGCAGAGAATCTAATACTATCACACTGGCTATTCCCAAAAGGCTTTTATTGGGAAGTTAATTGGCCAGGAGACAGAAGGCAAGGCTCAAATCTGCCTCCTCCACCCAGAGTTCAGGGTGAGGGTTTTTTTTCCATTACAATTGACATTCAATATTATTTTATGTTAGTTTCGGGTGTAAAGCATAGTGGTTAGACATTTATATAATTTATGAAGTGATCCTTCCTGATAACTCTAATACCCACCAGGCCCCATGCATAGTTATTACAGTTTTATTGACTATATTCCCTACGCATTACTTTACATCCCCATGAATATTTTGTAGCTACCAATTTGTACTTCTTGATTCCTTTACCTTGAGTCCCCCACACCCTCTACCATCTGGCAACCATCAGTTTGTCCTCTGTATCTATGAGTCAGTTTCTATTTAGTTTGTTTAGTTCTTTAGATTCCACATATAAGTAAAATCATATGGTAATTGTCTTTCCCTTTTACATAGCATAATACACTCTACATTAGGAGTGGGGAATGTCCAGCCTGCGGGCTGTATAAGGCCTGTGAAATCATTTGGTATGGCCCTACCAAGGCATTAAGGATGAGTTAATTAAAAATTTGACCAAAAATATAGCAGGATAATTTTCAAGTTGATACTTTTGTATGGCCTGCGAATGATGTTATAAGTATCCAAATGGCCCTGGGCAGAAAAAGGGTTCCCCACCCCTGCCTAGGTCCTTGCATGCTGTTTCATTCTTTATTTTATGGTGGAGTAATATTCCATTGATTATATGTACCACCACTTTTTTACACACTCATCTATTGATGGCCACTTGGGTTGCTTCCATAGCTTAGCTATCCTATCTAATAATAGACAAACATGGTAATTAACCATATCTCCGCTACACTTCCCATTGGCTAATCAGGGTAATATGCAAATTAACTGCCAACAAAGATGGCAGCCAGCAGCCATGCAGCTGAAGCGAACATGAGGCTTGCTTGCTCCAGTGACGGAGGAAGCCAAGGTTCCCTGCCTGCCGCAGCCCAGCTCTGAGCTCTAGATGCAACAATGTTGCAATTATAGAAGCTAAACAAGCCCAGAAACCTCCTTTCAGCTGCCAGCGGGCTCAGAGCTTAGAGCGCCACTGATGGCAACAGAGTTTCAATTATAGAAGCTAAACAAAAACCAGATACCTGTTTTCAGCCAGCCACAGCCTCAGAGCTGGAGCCGGCTCTCAGCTCCAGTGACAGCTATAGAAGGTAAATAAATCCCAGAAGAAAAAATAAGAGGCTGGGCGCTTCAGTCTCCCGCCAGCCTGAAAACGGCCTTCAGCCTCTCACCCAGACTGGCCAGGCACCCCAGTGGGGGACTCCCACCCTGAAGGGGATGTGACCAGCTGCAAACAGCCATCATTCCTTCATCCAGGCTGGCCAGGCACCCAAGCGGGACCCCCACCCTGATCTGGATCACCCTTCAGGGCAAACCAGCCAGCCCCCGCCCGTGCACCAGGCCTCTATCCTATATAGTAAAAGGGTAATATGCAAACTGACCCTAACAGTAGAAAGACTGGAAATGACTGGTCACTATGACACACACTGACCACCAGAGGGCAGACGCTCAATGCAGGAGCTGCCCTCTGGTGGTCAGTGCGCTCTCACAGAGGGGAGCTCTGCTCAGCCACAAGCCAGGCTGATGGCTGCCAGTACAGTGGTGGTGGTGGGAGCCTCTCCTGCCTCCTCAGCAGCACTAAGGATGTCTGACTGCAGCTTAGGTCTGCTCCCCGCTGGCAAATGGACACACCCAAGTGCTGCCAGGCTGCCAGAGGGATGTCTGATTGCCATCTTAGGCCCAATCCCCTGGGGAGCAGGCCTAAGCCAGCAAATGGTCACCCCCGAGGGGTCCCAGACTGTGAGAGGGCATAGGCCAGACTGAGGGACCCCCCCTACCCCTGAGTGCACAAATTTTTGTGCACCGGGCCTTTAGTCCTATCTAATAATAGACAAGCATGGTAATTAACCATACCTCCGACACAGTTCCCATTGGCTAATCAGGGTGATATGCAAATTAACTGCCAACCAAGATGGCGGCCGGCAGCCAAGCAGCTGAAGCGAACAGGAGGCTTGCTTGCTCCAGTGATGGAGGAAGCCGAGGTTCCCCGCCTGACGCTGCTGGCCTCTGAGCTGGACTCTAAGAAACAATGTTGCAATTATAGCAGCTAAACAAACCTCAGAAACCTGCTTTCAGCCAGCCAGGCCTCAGAGCTGGAGCTGCAACAGTGTTTCAATTATAGAAGCCAAACAAACCCAGATACCTGCTTTCAGCAGCTAAGGTCTCAGAGCTGGAGTCGAGCCTCAGAGCTAAAGCCGGCTCTCAGCTCCAGTGATAGCCATAGAAGGTAAATAAATCCAAGAATAAAAAAAAAAAAAGAAAAAAAGGAGAGACTGGGAGCTTGAGTCACCCGCCAGCCTAAAAACGGCCCTCAGCCCCTCACCCAGACTGGCCAGGCACCCCAGTGGGGACCCCCACCCTGAAGGGAGTGCAACCAGATGCAAATAGCCATCAGCCTCTCATCCAGGCTGGCCAGGCACCCCAGTGGGGACCCCCACCCTGAAAGGTGTGTGACCAGCTGCAAAGAGCCATCATTCCCTCATCCAGGCTGGCCAGGCATCCAAGAGGGACCCCCACCCTGATCCAGGACACCCTTCAGGGCAAACCAGCCAGCCCCCGCCCGTGCACCAGGCCTCTATCCTATATAGTAAAAGGGTAATATGCAAACTGACCCTAACAGCAGAAGGACTGGGAAGGCCTGGTCACTATGACACACACAGACCACCAGTGGGCAGACGCTCAATGCAGGAGCTGACCTCTGGTGGTCAGGGTGCTCTCACATGGGAGGAGCTCTGCTCAGCCACAAGCCAGGCTGATGGCTGCCAGTACAGTGGTGGTGGTGGGAGCCTCTCCTGCCTCCTCAGCAGCACTAAGGATGTCTGACTGCAGTTTAGGCCTGCTCCCCGCTGGCAAGTGGACATCCCCCGAGGGCTGCCGGGCTGCCAGAGGGATGTCTGATTGCCATCTTAGGCCCAATCCCCCGGGGAGCGGGCCTAAGCCAGCAGGTGGTCATCCCCTGAGGGGTCCCAGACTGCGAGAGGGCACAGGCCGGGCTGAGGGACCCCCCATCCCTGCCGAGTGCACAAATTTTTGTGCACCAGGCCTCTAGTTGTAAATAACGCTGCAATGAATATAGGGGTGCGTATATTCTTTCAAATTACTGTTTAGGGTTTCTTTGGATATATTGCCAGAAGTGGAACCAATCAGTGGATCATAAGGCAGTTCCAGTTTTTTATTTTTTTGTAGGAAACTCCATACTATTTTCCATAGTGGCTGCACCAATCTGCATTCCCACCAAGAGTGCACTAGGGTTTCCTTTTCTCCACATCGTCACCAATATTTGTCATTTATTGATTTATTGATGGTAGCCATTTTGACAGGAGTGAGCTGATATCTGATTGTGGGTTTAATCTGCATTTCTGACAATCACATCGAGCATATTTTAATATGTCTATTAGCCATCTATGTCCTCCTTGGAGAAGTGTCTATTCAGGCCCTCTGCCCATTTTTTAATTGGATTGTTTGTGTGTTGTAGGTTTTTGTTGTTGTTGTTTTTTTGCTGTTGAGTAGTATGAACTCTTTTTAAAAATATTTTTTATTGATTTCAGAGAGGAAGGGAGAGGGAGAGAGATAGAAACATCAATGATGAGAGAAAATCACTGATCGTCTGCCTCCTGCATGCCCCACACTGGGGATCAAACCCACAACCCAGGCATGTGCCCTGACCAGGAATTGAACCATGACCTCCTGGTTCATAGGTTGATGCTGAACCACTAAGCCATGCTGGCTGGGCAAAGAAATGAACTCTTTATAAATTTTGGTTATTAATCCATTATCATATGTACCATTGGTGAATATTGTCTCCCATTTAGTAGGTTGTCTGTTCATTTTCTTGATGGTTTCTTCTCTGTGCAAAAGCTTTTTAGTTTGATGTAGTCCCATTTGTTTATTTCTTCTTTTGTTTCCATTGCCTGAAGAGATAAATCAGAAAAAAATATTGCTAACAGAAATGTCAGATTTTACTACCTGTGCTTTCTTCTAGGATTTTATGGTTTCAAGTCTTACATTTAAGTATTTAATCCACTTGGAGTTTGTTCTTGTATAAAGTGTAAGAAGGTGGTTTAATTACATTTTTTGCGTGTGTCTATCCAATTTCCCCTGCACCAGTTATTGAATAGATTGTCTTTATCCCATTGCATGTTCCAATTTCCATTTCTGTCCTTTTAAAGTACATTTAAAACTTAATGAACAGCTTGGCTAGTGTGGCTCAGTGGTTGAGCATGGACCTATGAACCGGGAGACCATGGCTCGATTCTTGCTCAGGGCACATGCCTGGGTTGTGGGCTTGATCTCCAGTGTGGGGCATGTAGGAGGCAGCCACGATCAATGATTCCCTCTCATCATTGATGTTTCTATCTCTCTCTGCCTCTCCCTTCCTCTCTGAAATCAATAAAAATATATTTAAAAAACAACATAACAAACAATTTTGTCCAATTTTTTCTCCTTTATGTTCAATTATAATTCTTTTATATCCTTAACACAAATAAGTAGTATTTGTTTGGTTAAATTTATTTAAAAAATATATACATATATATTTTTATTGATGTCAGAGAGTAAGGGAGAGGGAGAGAGAGAGAGAAACATCAATGATGAGAGAGAATCATTGATCGGTTGCCTCGTGCATGATCTCCAGTGTGGGGATTGAGCCTGCAACCCGGGCATGTTCCCTGAACAGGAATCAAACCATGACCTCTTAGTTCATAGGTCAATGCTCACCCACTGATCCATACTAGCTGGGTTGTTTGGTTAAATTTAAACTTATCAAACATAGAGGGCGTCTATCAGAACTTGACCATGCTGGCACCTTGAACTTGGACTTCCCAGCCTCCAGCACTGTGAGAAATAAGTTTTGTTGTTTATAATCCACCAGGTCTATGGTATTTTCTTATAGTTTGTATCTCTTCGCTGATCTCATTTTGGTCACGCATCATTTTCCTGATTTCGTTTAGTTGTGTATCAGTGCTCTGTTTTAGTTCGTTGAGCATCTTTATGACTGTTATTTTAAATTCTTTGTCAGGCAGCTCCATTTTTTTGAGGTTTGTTTCTGTCATTTTATTTTGGCCTTTTGATTAGGCCAAGTTTCTGTTTCTTTGTATACCTTGTAAATTTTTGCTGAGATTTGGACATTTGAAAAAAACAAAACACCTTTCCCAATCTCTGCATAGTAGCTTCACAAAGGGGAGGATCACCAAATCTGCCCATCTAAGAAGTTCAAGTTGGACCTCTCTAACCTCTTATGAACTCTTACTCCCGTTGGTATTTGCCTGTAGAATTGCAGCTCTGATGTGCTGCTTGCCTCTATTTTCAGTGGCTTCCAAACTCTGGCACCAGTTTCATCAATGCCCAGAGTCTGAGAGACAGAAACCAGCCCTTTAGGCAGCCCCCAGAGAAACTAGAACATTCAATGCATGTTCCACTCCATTCCAAGGGAGGAGCCCTGGTATATGGGTTTCCTTCTGGTTGCTCTGTGCTGTGATGTTTAAGGAGAGATACACAAATGGGTGCACTAAATGCCATGAATATCCCTACCTCATTCACTGGAATTCCTTCTTGGCTTTCCAATGGCCTGGATGCTGTGGCTTCTCAACTGGTCTCTAGAGTTCTCACAGAGATATTGTAGTCTGCACAGGTGGGGCAACTGTAGGTTTACAGTTGTTCCTATGGAGGATAATAGAATAATTAATAAATAATCATACAAGAACAAACTGTAAAGCTGTAACGCTACTTTTGCCTCATCCTGTATATTGCTGTTAACTCTGTTTCTCTGTCAGGGAAGGAGGACTTTATAGCTTCCCAGTCTCTCATTGTCTTGACTTAGTCGGCTTGGGTATCATAAGAAAATACCACAGACTGGATGGCTTAAACAACAGCTATTTGTGTTTTCACAGTTCTGTCGGCTGGAAGTCTGAGATCAGGGGGTCAGTATGGTTGGGTTTTGGTGAAAGCTTTCTTCTTGGCTTATAGAGGGCCAGGAAGAAAGAGCTTAGTAGACAGAGCTTGAACTCTGGTCTCTTCCCCTACTTATAAGGCCACTAATCTCATCAAAGGGGCACAACTCTGATGACCTGAGGCCCCACCTTCAGATGCCATCACATTAGGGGTTGGGATTTCAACATATGAATGGGGGGGGGTACAAAAACATTCAGTCTATAACAGCCATCTTGCTGACATCACTCGTGAAAAAATGTTTTAAACAAAAATTTATATATTCAACCATATACCTGGTTAACTTCTGATCGTTGTAATGCATGCAGAAAGGAATAATTCACACCTAAGCTGAAACTAGCCTGTCAGAGTACTACTCTGGATTTTAATTTCATGTAGTGTCCAGTCTTAAAGCACATGCTTAAATATGTATTGTTACTGAAAATGTTAATCAGTGTAAAATACAGAAAAGAAGCACCTTGTGATGAGTAAGAAAGGCTTTTGCATGATTTGTTTCAACCTTTTTCATTTAGGTGTCACTGGAAAAGAATCACAATGGCAATGAAAATTATGAAGGACGTGAGAGGTACTTGCATTACAGATGTCTGTACATGTGAATTTTATTGTTATTTGTGGGGAAGTGAAACACAAATTAATAAATGTAACTTCCACCAGGGGGCCTCTAGAATCTGATTCTGAACAATCCATAACAATTTCTGTAAACAGTCCTAATGTAGAACTAGAATATTCATAAATAAAACCGCCTGTTTTGCTTTTCTGCTTATGTCTGTGTTTCTGTGCATCATTTTTCTATGGTGTGAGTATAAATGTCTTGATGTCGTAGCCTTTCCACTTAAAGCATGCAGGAATTGTCACCCTGAAGAATTCGGTGTCACAAAGATTTTTGCTTATTTTCAATCTTAAAATTAAAACCCTTGGCTTTTTAATTATAATGTATACTAAACATACTAAGTAAATTTCAGTATTTTAAATGACCTTAGCTTCAATCATAAAGGACTTTGCCCATGATTATCAGAAGCATCTGTGTGTTCTTTCAGAATTACAGCCGGAAAGGGGAAAATGCTTACACTCCCTTTAAAATGGGCTTAAACAAAGGCACCTGTGGAAGCGTTAAAAGAGCTGTGAACACAGGAGCAGAATGATAATAATAGCGAGCATTTACTGAGTGCCTGTATGTGCTAGGCTCTGTGCTAAGCACTTTGACATTCGTGATTTAATTTAATCCCCAGCAGGCTCTGGCAGGGTAGCTCAGTTGGTTGGAGTGTCGTCCTGATATGCCAAGGTTGTGGGTTCTATCCTTGGTCAGGGCACATGCAGGAGGCAATGATGAGTGCATAAATGGGTGGAACAGCAACTCGATGCTTTTCTCTCTCCCTCTCTCTCTCTCAAATCAATAAAAAATTTAACTTAATCCCCAACAATCCTGTGAAGTAGGTATGAACATTTCCATATTATAGATGAATAACGTAAGTTCAACAGAGTATATGAACTTCCTTGAATTCATACAACTAATAATACAGGGTGTGGCAAAAGTAGGTTTACAGTTGTGAGTACATGAAACACAGAGCCAATAAAAAATTTAACTTAATCCCCAACAATCCTGTGAAGTAGGTATGAACATTTCCATATTATAGATGAATAACGTAAGTTCAACAGAGTATATGAACTTCCTTGAATTCATACAACTAATAATACAGGGTGTGGCAAAAGTAGGTTTACAGTTGTGAGTACATGAAACACAGAGTTTATCCTTGTATTATTATTTATTAATTATTGTATTATTTTCCATACAAAAGACTGTTAACTTACTTTTGCTCTGCCCTATATAAATCAAAATTTGAATAATATACTCAAATTTGGTTGGTGTGGCCACAAAACCTGTGGGCTTCCTACTATATTAAATTGTCTCTTCACAAACACAAGTAAAGATGAGGTTAAGTTCTTTAAAAGCCAGCTGTATTAGCTTTCTATTACTGCTTAAACAAATTACCATGAAGAGCAACTTAAAGCAGCACTCATTATTGAAGTGGAATTTTTAAAATTTAAGTATAGTTGGTAGAATGTACAATTTTAAGATTTTAAGTTTAATCTACAAATTTCATTATTCCGTTTATGAATCTAGTAGATTTAAATGATTGCATTTAAGGAAATTTGTAGGTTAAACTTAAAAACTTAAAATGACCAATAAAAACATATTTTTTAAAAATGTAACAAAGTAAGTGTATACTTAGGATAAATTTTTTTCTCTAAATATGTTTTTATTAATTTCAGAGAGAGGAGATAGAGGTAGAAACATCGATGATGAGAGAGAATCATTGATCGGCTGCCTCCTGCACGCCCCCCTACTGGGGATCGAGCCTGCAACCTGGGCATGTGTCCTGACCAGGAATTGAACTGGTGAGCCACACCCAACTGGGTTAAATAGGGTGAATATTCAGTTCTCTTAAACATTTCAAAACTTTCACAAATTCAACCAAATCCTCTTTCAACATTCTGCTTAAAATCATAAGCACTCAATTACCCATTTTAAATTGGAATTACAAGTCTAATCTGTAGGTACTCTGATATACCTAATTTTCTTAAATGTTACAAATGTGTGAAATACCAGATTTATACATTCCTAAATTTATCTGAGCTTGATTTACTTCATTATCTCCTGGTTTAATTGAACCCTTTCTGGGTTAAGAACACTTTATCACCAAGAAAGCAGTTTTACTCTTCAGAGCCAATGAACCCAGGGATAAGGTTGTTCGGGTCCTGAACTCCAAATGCCACCTCCAGTGGGTGGTCTCAGCCCACATCCTCTGGTACAGGTATGTTTCCTTTTCTCCAGTCCTCACTTCTCCCCCACCCCTAAACTCGTCCTCCTCCCCCATCCAGGTGGCTTCATGGCTGGATTAGATTCTATTTATTGCTTGATTCTTTCGGAGTTCTTTCCCTATTATTCCAGTCCTCAGGGCCCCACCTCTTATAAATATTTAGTGGCATCCTCTTGGATGCGGTACACATTCACACCTTTGGGTCTGGGATCTTGCATTCAAGGCCATGACAAGAATCACAGGGAGCCAGAGGGGATATTTTTTAGTGGTTACCTTCCCTCTTGGTACAGAAATACCCTGTTACAGCAGAGCCGACTGCTAGTGTCTCTCGGCTGCTTATATCCTTCCAATGACTGTGAGCACACTTGTTTTTGTGTGTTTTTTTCATTGTGGTAAAGTATACATAACATAAATTTTACCATTTTAATCACTTTTAGGTGTGCAATTCAATTGCATGACATACATTCACATTATCTTGCATCCATTACCACCATCTATCTCCAGAACTCCTTTCATTTTCCCAAACTGAAACTCTGTACCTGTTAAACAACAAACTCCTCCCATTCCCCTCACCCCTAGGCCATGGCAACCACCATTCTACTTTCTATCTATGAATTTGACTACTCTAGCTACTACCTCTTTTAAGTGGAGTTACACAGATTTAGTCCTTTTGTGTCTGGCTTATTGCCCTTAGCATAATGTCCTCAAGGTTCATCCTTGTTGCATGTGTCAGAATTCCCTTTGTTTTTAAATGTTCTTTCTTATATTGAGCTGGGAACCATCTTAGGACAGATGGTCCTACAGGAAGCTTTTCTGACTGGCCCCAGACCTGCCTCCAGGAACAGAGAGCAAAGGAGATTGTGTCGGGGTTTACATGCACCCAGAGGACCAGGGCTGATGAAACAGCAAGTAGGTTTCTGCCAATAATGGTCCTTGCTGTCCACGGCTATATTCTTGGCTGAGGTCAGCACCACAAGAAGGGAGAGTGTCCCAGCTCACTTGCCCTGACCTTTTCTCGCTGGTGTATCCCCTGAGGGGAAACGCCACTTCTATTTCTATTCGGTGTATTATTTTCCTAGGGTTGCCATCTGTAGTTCAGATTTCCAGGCTAGCTTGGCTGGTTTTTACCTAGGGTCTTATGGAGCTGAAATCAAGGTGCTGGCCTGGGCTGCACTCTTTATCTGGATGCTCTAACAAAGAAGCTTCTAATCTAAACTCATTCTAGTTATTGGGAAAATTCAGTTCCTTGCGTTTATGGGAATGGAGTTCTTGTTTCCTTGCTGCTTTCTAGAGCAGGGGTGGGGAACCTTTTTTCTGCCAAGGGCCATGTGGATATTTATAACATCACTAGAGGCCTGGTGCACGAATTCATGCATGGGTGGGGTCCAGCCCCCCCCCCGCCGGCAGTGCGCATCACAGCAACCAGTCATTCCGGTTGTTCAGCTTGCTTAGGGTTTTATATATATAGATTTGTGGGCCATACAAAATTATCAACTTGAAAATTATCCTGCTATATTTGGTCAAACATTCAATTGACTCATTCCTAATTGGCAGGGCTAGACCAGATGATTGCGTGGGCCTTATACAGCCCAAGGACTGGATGTTCCTCACCCCTGCTCTAGAGGCAGTCTGAATTTCCCTTCCATGGGGCTCCCTCCATCTTCAAACCAACAACATCGTGTCCTGAGGGAAGGAATGTGCATGAAACTTCATAATGTAATTTGTAAAAAGTGATTCAAAGAATTTTTCTTCTGATCACAAAGACAATACATATTCATTGAAGAAATTTTAGAAAACACAAGTGCCAAAAACATCATACACACAACCGCTGTAATATCTACTTCATATTTATCTTCTTTTTTTAATATATATATATATTATTGATTTTTTACAGAAAGGAAGGGAGAGAGAGAGAGAGTTAGAAACATCGATGAGAGAGAAACATTGATCAGCTGCCTCCTGCACATCTCCTACTGGGGATGTGCCCGCAACCCAGGTACATGCCCTTGACCGGAATCGAACCTGGGACCTTTCAGTCCGCAAGCCGACGCTCTATCCACTGAGCCAAACTGGTTTCGGCCATATTTATCTTCTTGACACTGAAATTTCTTCCACAGCAAAGCTTTCCACCGTCTTTTTCCAATACCCCATTGCTAGACATTTAGGCCGTTTCTAGTTTGAATTTTTGTAAATTAAACTTATGATTGTAATTGTACCCATATGTGTATGCCTGATAAGTAGTAAGACTAATCACTAAAACATCGAGTATGTAACAAGGAACGACTTTATTTTGAAAGGCTGCCAAATGAGAATATGGGGGGAGAAAGGCCAAATCCATCTCCCAGAGGGAGAAAAGTCTAGGGGGTTAACGGGTTTGAAAGGGACCTCTACGTGTAAAGGGAGAGGAACTAAGGGATTCTAAATCTTGATAAAGGGGGTTAATGATTTGAGGTGGAAGGCAGTTGTGTTTTTTGCAGAAATCTTGCGTCAATTCTCCGTTGCCATGGTATCTAAGGAGTCTTCTGCTGTTATTGTAGACTTCTTGGAGTCGGTGGACTTTCCCCCATGTTATCTCCAGATTCCGTCAGTCTCCTGATTCCTGCAAAACAACTAAATCACCATCTTATGACTCTATCGTTAGTAAAATCACTTCTTTTAAATTATTCTAGTTTAGTTTTATCTATCCTTACATTTTTGGGAACTGGCTATTGCTTACAAAAGCAGATTGTTAGCTAAGATTTCATGTGTAGGAACCATAAAGTTTAACTACAATTAATACTCACACTTCTACATTTCTGTCTTTAACTTAAAATTTTATTTTTTTTAAGTTACAGTTTCAAGATGAACACCCATGTACCTATATCTTTGCAGTACCTCTCAGATTCATTCCATATGATCATTTTCTAGAATTAGACTTGCTAGGTAAAGTAGTACTTATTTAGAATGTTACACATGTTAAAGCATTGCTGTACAGAATATGAAAGGCTTTTTTCCTAGTACCCTCATCAACAAAGAATATGGGATAGATAATATCATTTTTAATGTCTTGCTTGCTTATGGATAATGAGTAAAGAGAAAAAGCATAAGTCAATGAACCTAACAATATTTTCCAAGCTCCCAAAGATCTCTTTTCTATATTAAACACCAATCATAACCCACAACTCTTTCCCTCTCTACCTTGAATAACATTAGAAGTATAGTTTGGTTAATGGCAAGAGTTAAACACTCTAGCATTTGTCAGTACATAAACTAAAGCTGACTGAATTTTCCATTTTGCCTCATTTGGCAGAAATCACAGCATTACTTTTATATATATATTTCAGAGAGGAAGGGAGTGGGGGAGAGAGATAGAAACATCAATGATGAAAGAGAATCATTGATCAGCTGCCTCCTACATGCCTGCAACCAGGAATCGAACCGTGATCTTCTGGTTCATAGCTCGATGCTCAATCACAGCCACACCAGCCGGGCATTGCATTAATTTTTTAAGTGAGGTCCTCAAACCAGCATATCTGCATCACCTGGGAACTTGCACATTCTCAAGCCTCAACCAAGACCTAATGAATCAGAAGGTCTGGGTGTACTTATCAGCAATCTGTGGGAAGCATGCTAAAGTCTGAGATTGTACAGTATACTACTCTTCAGTGGTAACTAAAATTCTACCCAAGACTAGGTGAAATTGTCAAGCCTACTCCCTGTCTCTCGCTCCATCTGTTTCAGCCTTTCTGCTTATTACTTTTTTACAATATCAAATGCTCTCCCTCGCTCCTCTCTACTACATTCCCATTCGGATACTCTATCCAGTATGTAATAGTAGATGTTGGAGGACCCTCTACTTGGTTGCATCTGTAGCACTCTATCAATTTAGGCACACTTATCTGATCTTAGCTTTCCTAAAGATGGGACGTGAGGCCTGGCTGGTGTAGCTCAGTGGTTGAGGGTCGACCTATGAACCAGGAGATCACTGTTTGATTCCCAGTCAGGGCACATGCCCACGTTGTGGGTTTGATCCCCAGTGTGGGGCATACAGGAGGCAGCCAATCAGTGATTCTCTCTCATCATTGATGTTTCTGTCTCTCTCTCCCTCTCCTTTCCTCTCTGAAATCAATAAATATATATATATTTTTAAGAAGATGGGGCCTAGGATGTACCAACTGATTATATGCTAATTATTGGTTGGGGATGAGGGAATCATAGAAGCTGTGGAGCTGGAGTTTTTTATCCAGACTTTTCAGGTTGCAGAGCCCATACTCTTAACCTCTATGGCATTCATGTTTTTGCTTCAATATTGTTGACTCTTTCTGGGATGTTCCTTTGTCCCTTTACTGACTGAAAACACTGCCCATCCTTCAAGCTGCAGCACTGTTATGTTACATGGTTTTAAAAGGGGAAAACTGCCTGACCGGTTTAGGTCAGTGGATAGAGCGTCGGCCTGCGGATTGAAGGGTCCCGGGTTCGATTCCGGTCAAGGGCATGTACCTTGGTTGCGGGCACATCCCCAGTAGGAGGTGTGCAGGAGGTGTGCAGGAGGCAGCTGATCGATGTTTCTCTCTCATCGATGTTTCTAACTCTCTATCCCTCTCCCTTCCTCTCTGTAAAAAAATCAATAAAATATATTTAAAAAAGGGGAAAACACTACAAAGTTATCTATACATAATTTGGCCTCCTTGTGATGTAATCCTTGGCTATGCTCTCTTATTTCCTCCTGGCTTTCTTTTCCCACACATTTTTCAGCCACACTAGCTTCCATGGCATGCTTTTTCTAAAACAATAGACATGCTCCTGCCTCTGAGCATTTGCATTTGCCTTTCCATCAGCCTAGAACACCTTTCCCTTGGGAAGACTCTTCCCCCAGACATCTGCATAGCTTCTTCCCTCTAATAATTCAGGTTTCTGTTCAAATGTTACTTTTCCCACCACTTCAGAGGGACCTGCAATGACCACCTTATCTAAACTAGCACTGCAATTACTCTGCCTCCTTATCATGCTTTCTTTTTCTGCACAGTATTTATCAATATCTAACACTTGATTGTATCTGCATTTGTTTATTGTCACCCCTACCCTCGAATGTAAGCCCAAGGGACTGGGCCATGACTTCCTTAATTCTTTTTTTTTCTGTTTTATCTCCAGTGCCTAACAAAATACCTGTTATATAGAAGGTGGTAATAAATATTTGTTCACTGAAAGTTAGAGTCATGTAAAAAAATACATTTTGAATAAAAGTATCACCAAAATATGCCTTCAACAAAGATTGGCAAAAATGCACCATCATGTGTTAGAATTTGGGAACTACAGGAAATTGGTGTTTTCCCACATCCACTTTTCCAGATTTTCTGAAATAATCACGTTTTATTTATATCAGAAGAAACAAATACATGTTGTAGGTAAAATAATGTCATAAAAGTATGTAAGTTGTGCCTTGGCTGGTGTGGCTCAGTTAGTTGAGCATCATCCTTTGCAAAAGGTTGCTGGTTCAATTCCTGGTCAGAGCACATGCCCAGGTTACTGGTTGGTCTGTGGTCCGGGTACATATGGGAGGCAACCAATTGATATTTCTCTCTTCCTCTCCCTTCCCCTGTCTCTAAAATCAATAAAACATATTTAAAAAAGAATTATTTAGCCTTGGAGAGGCAGTATCTCTCCAGGTTGAAAGTATTTTTTTTAAGTATTTAAGTTGGTTTTTGGTTTGTACATCTAGTGCCTTTAGTTGCATGGAGTTTTTTGGTGTTTTTTTTTTTTTTTGGCTGTAGGTCTGGCAGAAAACATTTCCTTGCTTCAGCTCAGTGCTGCTCCGAAACCAGGAGGTGGCAGCATTCAACTTTTAAAATATAGCCTTTGGCTACCCCTGTGAATCCCAAAGGAAGAAAGTGGGGGAGGGAAGGTGGGAAGGAAGGAAGAAAAGGGAAGGAAGGGGAAGAATGGGAGGAAGTGAGAAAGGGAGGAAGAAACCCTTATGGTTAAACAAATTGTGAAGTGTTTGTGTACCTCAGGAAATGGACGTTTGTTTGAAGCTGGGAAACATTTTATCTTTACAGCACAGTTTCCCAGTTTAATTCAGACAGATGGATACTCAGGCTACTTAAACAATCCCAAAGTTCAATAGCAAAGAAGAATGATGGCATAATTTTGTATTTCCCAGAGACACACTTAGTACTTGTAGTCAAGACCAACCTTCTGTGGCAATTGCCTTCAAAGAGTAACTTGAAGACCTCTGAACAATTACTCTCCCACCCAGTCAGCTCTTAGTGCTCCCCAAACCACTGTCCTTTGTTAGATAACTAAGGGACCTTAAGCACTTGTCCCCTTTAAAATTTTAGTTATCCCTAGAAAATTTTAATAGTCACAGAATTTTAATGTTATAAAGTCATAAAATTTATTTTTTTTCTACAGGAAAGAGGTCTGAGACTAAGGGCTTAAACAACTTTACCATAGATATAGTTAGCGGCAGAGCTAAGGAAACAAGGCCTAGGTCCCCTACATTCAGCCCAGTGTAGGCCTTATGTTTGTTTGTTTGTGTTTTGCTATATCATACTGCTTTTCTTTAAGAATATAGACCCTGCCCAGGCCAGTTTGGCTCAGTGGATAGAACATCCACCTGTGGACTAAAGAACCCTGGGTTCGATTCTGGTCAAGGGCACGTGCCCGGTTTGCATGCTCGATCCCCAATTGAGGGCATGCAGGAGGCAGCCAATCAATGCTTCTCTGTCATCATTGATGTTTCTCTCTCTCTCTCTCTCCCCCTCTCTCCCTTCCTCTCTGAAATCAATAAAAATGTACATTTTTTAAAAAGAATATATACCCTAATAACAGTACAAACTAGGTAGAGGGTATATGGAAGCTCTCTATACTATTTGTTCAGATTTTTTCTGTAAATCTAAAAATGTTCTTAAAAATAAAGCTTATTTAAAAAATTAAAAATATATATTCTATCTAAAACTTGCTTTAGCCTGGCCAGTGTTTCTCAGTGGTTGAGCATTGACCCATGAACCAAGAGGTCACTGGTTCGATTCCTGGTTGGGGTACTGCCTGGGCTGCAGGCTTGGTCCCCATCAGGGGATTGAGGGGGCATGCAGGAGGCAGCTGATGGATGGTTCTCTCTCTCTCCCTCTCCCTTCCTCTCTCTCTCTAAAATAAAAAAAATCAATAAAAACATTAAAAAAATAAAGTATTCCAGCAAGAAGTAAACAAATAAGTAAAATCTAACTATAATAAATTTATAAATAAGTAATATAAATGAAAATTCTATAATAGAGGTTTTTTAAAGTATACCTTGTTGTACCTTGTTTTGAATGTGTGCTAGAATCTCTTTAATTAAAGCATATCCATATTAGGGAACTGAGGAAGGAACATATGAAAAGGAAGAGTGGAAAATGGAGAGTTGAGGATGAGAACAAAATTCTTCCAGTTACTTCCTCATCTAGCCTTGGCTCTTGACTGAACCAGCTTAATAATCTTAGGCAAGTTATTTTCTTCTACAAGCTTCAGTTTCTTTATCTGCTGAGTTCTTTAGAAAAGATAGTCTTTTAGGTTCCTGCAAGCCATACATATTTCAGCTACCAGCAACATCCTAAAATATTTAAATTCCTCTTTGAATTTTCTGAAAAGATGCCAAAGGAAACCTCAGAGCAAGCCCCATGGTCCTGACCAGATCATTTCTTACAGAGAAGTAGCCCTACAACCCACAGTTCCTGAGAAGGCCTCACGGCCACCAGTTCTTAAATTGGACTGGAGTGTGTGGCAAGCAGCCATAATCACTGTAGAGGTCTCCCCATGGCTCGGGGGGGGGGGGGGGTGTACCCAAGGAACATGGCTATGTGCTGCTCTCATGGCTACCCTAGGCTTCCATTTGAAAGTTAGACTATGGTAGACCTAATTTGAAATCTCATCTCTGACACTTCTTAGCTGTGTGTGACCTTGGTTAGGTTATTTTTAGTCCTCAGTTTCCCCAAATATAAAAGTGAGAGGATTAAGTAAGATAATAATAAATGTGAGTAGGAAGGTAGACAGTGGTGATGGAATAATACATTTGAGATATTATTGAATTTTTGCCCTCCAGGAGTTCACCCCCTTCTCATTCAAGTTGCTAGTCACTTCCGTACTCATTGCCTCAGGTGGTGGCATGTGGCTACCATAAGGTATAAACAATTGGATCTTCCTGACTTTGGAGGGACAAAGTCCTTAGGCAGCGAGTAGTATGCTGTTCATTCATTTTTATGGCTGAATAATATCCCCTTGTATGAATATACCACATGTCATATTTTGTTTATCCATTTATTAGTTAATGGATATTTGAGAGTTTTTTTACACGTTTTGGTTATTATGAATTGAGCTACCATGAACATTCCTGTATAATGTGTGTGTGTGTGTGTGTGTGTGTGTGTGTGTGTGTGATCATGGTTTCAGTTCTTTTGGGTATGTACCTAGGAGTAGAATTGCTGGGTCATATGGTAACTATGTTGCCAGAGTTGGGAAGAGATGCCACCATCATCTCTCAAGAATCAGTTGCAAATAAGCACATTAAAAGATATTCAGCATCAATAGCCACCAGGGAAATTCAAAGACCGGGCCTCACAAAGGGAACTTCCTGGTCTGAAATTAGCCCCCATAGCTGAGCATAGGGAGAAGCTGAAGGAAAAGGCACAGCGCTCCAGATTGTAAGTGGTGGTTTTAATAAGCAAAGGAACTTGTGAGGCTTATCTTGTGCTGCTGCAAGACATATATAGTTTTCCACATCCACTGGCCAATCTTAAAAGTTTATATAGAGGACTTAAGTGGTGTCAGTCACGTACACAGGGGGCCTTAACTGGATTTAATCACGCACTCAGTCCAGATCGCCTCAACACTAGATTTCTATCTCAAGGGTGTGCCTTTGGAGCAGTTTCTGGAAGCAGGGAAGGCAAGCATAGTGTACATTCCAAGCACAGGGAAGAGGGTGGGGAGCCTCCAATTGCCCCATTGCAGCCCTAGGGTCAAACCTGTGGTGACCTTTCCCAACAGCAAATGCCAACCATAGTGAGTTAATACTTCACACTGATTAGGATGGGTATAATAAAAAAGACAATAGCAAGCGTTGGTGAGGATGTGGAGAAATGGGAACCCTCATACATTGTTGGTAGGATTGTAAAATGGTGTCAAGAGCGTCAAACTCAAAGGTTAACACAGGTCAAATAAACAAGGTTTAAGTTTATGTGGGCCACAAACAAAAACAAAAGCTTCAATTTTCGTAGAAACGTAGGTTTATTTTGATAGAGACATGCTGAATACAAAGGACTGAAATAAATGAGTAATCGTTAACATAAAATAATAGAACATTTTAATAAAAATTAATATGTTTTCTTGAACATTAACTTACCAGACACTGGATAACTGCACAAATTAATAAGCGTAATGCAAATAAACCTATTTTTCTTGTTCTCCGAAAGCGAAATATTTCCTGTTGCACACACCAAACAAGTCAGTCCAAGACTAATGACGTGGCAATCGGCTGCTAAAATATTCGCTGCTAGTATTAGTGGAGAGAAATGGTGTGCCAGTGTGTAATGCTCATAAGGGAAATGAATGCAACACGATGATAGTAATCAGTCATTAGCAGACGTTGTAGCTCGTTATTAATAATATGTACAACAGGATATTGTAAAAATTAAGTTATGAAATTTTTATTAAAATGTTTCTTACATACCGTTATATTGGCTGGGCCACAAAAATATTCATTGTGGGCCACATGAGGCACGTGGGCCATGAGTTTGACATGCTTGGTGTAGATGCTTTGGGAAACAGTCTGGCATTTCCTCAAATGGTTAAACATAGAACCCCTGTATTTATGAATGTGTCCTGGGGATGGGGTAAGGAGTGGTCAGGATCTGAGCAGAATAGCTAGAACACCATCCCCCTCTCCCAGGGGTGGGCTAGTCATTCATTAAACCCATGCTCACTCAGATAGACAGATGAATATGTGGATATGCTATTCCTCTCTTTGGTGTCACTTCACGTACTGTCCCATCCCTTCCTCCACCTCTCATCTCCCCAAATAGTAGGCATTCTATTGCAATAGGAATTCTTCTCTCTCAGGTACAGAAAAAGCCACCTGTGGTTTCCCCTTTTTGTGAAAACTGATACTTTTGGAAGAGTAAGCAGAGGCTTACCATGTAATTCACAAGTGCAGTTCACAGTATATATTTTCTTGCCTCTGGATCTTATTGCCACCATTCTACTGCTGTAAACCCATTTCTTTCATATTGTCTAGATCTTTCCCGTCCTGTGAGATCCAGGTCAAATCTCACCCTGTCTGAAAAGTCTTTCTTCAATCAAATTCAGGATAGAAGTGCCTTGTGACTCAGTAGCATAACTCCTAATATCATAGTACTCTTAAGTAAACACCATACAATGCTGTTTTATGCCTCCAAGCTATTGTCTATATTGCATTCTCTTTTGGGGAATATTTAATATCTTTGTTCCCTTATAATCTTTCAACATTCAGCTGAAGTGTACTGCATCAGGGAAGCTATTTCTGACACATAGAAATACAATTTATTCCTCCTGTTCTTGGGCCCTTTACTCTAAACAGACATTTTCCAAGGCATCAGCACTTATTTCTTATGTTTATGTATGTACTTATCTGTTCTCTTTACCAGACTGCAAGCTCTTCTCCACTGTGCTATGTGTGGGGATTCAATGGGATACATGACACTCTCAACCTCCTTGAAGTTTACAGTGCAAATAGGGAAGCCAAACAATAAACAAACAAATCTATAATTAAATTGTGATAAGTCCCATGATGAATACAAGTAGAGTATGATGAGGTGTCAGAAGCAAAGTTCTCTCTGAAAAAAAAATGACATTTGTGTTGAGACTGGAAGGATAAGCAGGAGTTAACTTTATTAAAAAGCTTACGCCAAGGCCTAGCACAAGGCCTGACACATGGTAAGATGCGTGAAATACTTACTGAATGAATGTTCTGCCTAGCTCACAAGCTTCTTGTATCACATGAGATAATATCTATAAAAGTTCTTTGGAAAGTATAAAATGGAACAAAATACAGCTTTATCACAGACTATATCTTAAGAGGCTAAGAAGCAGAATTCACTCTTTTATTAGAGGAAGCCTCAGAAAACTTTTGCAGACAGACAAGTTCTGCCCTAGCCAAGTGTATCCAGGCATACAGTCTCTTTCCAAACATAATTTTCCCATTCTGTTTGGATCATCAACATGGCCTTTAATAAAATACAGGAGGGAGTAGACACATGGCTTGTGTGGGTGTAGATTTGGATAAAGTCCTAAAGCAGGAAGACAACCAGCTCTAGCACATTGACTTGAACACGCAGGGTAAAGGGGGATGCTAAAGAGACTGAGAAGTAGGGAAGATAATTAAGAACAGTAATATTAACGTTGTGCTTGTCCCTCCATATGATTTGATTCTCTGTGTGTTTTTAAATATATTTTTATTGATTTCAGAGAGGAAGGGAGAGAAAGAGAGAGATAGAAGCATCAATGATGAGAGACAACCACTGATTGACTGCCTTCTGTACACGCCCCCCCCCACTGGGGATTGAGCCTTCAACCCAGGCATGTGCCCTGACCAGGAATCAAACTATCCTCCTGGTTTATAGGTCGATGCTCAAACCACTGAGCTGTGCCTGCCGGGCTGGTTCTGTGTTTAAGTATTTGAGTTCCTCTCCTTTTTTTACCTCCTTGACGTAATAGTTGTCCAAATATTTCCTATTTCCAGTAAAACCAGAAAAGAATTAACATATATCCACTATGTGAAAGACACTATGATATGGGCTTTTAGAACATGTTCTTTTAAAACATAAAAAACATAGGCTCTGGAGTCAGACTGTCTAGACTTCAACTCACCCCTTAAACTCCATCATGTTTACACTAACTGTGTTACCTTGATCAGGATGCATTCTCTTACTGAATCTAGTTTCCTAGTCAATGATGGGGATAATAATAGTACCTATCTCATAGAGTTGTGTATAAAACACAATAATACATATAAAGTGCTTATCCCAGCCCTAGCAGGTTTTGCTCAGTGAATAGAGCGTCGGCCTGCAGACTGAAGGGTCTAGGTTTGATTCCAGTCAAAGGCACATGCCTGGGTTGCAGGCTCGATCCCCAGTAGGGGGCATGCAGGAGGCAGCCCATCAATGATTTTCTCTCCTCATTGATGTTTCTCTCTCTCTCCCTCCCTCTCTGAAATAAATAATTATATCTATACTAGAGGCCCGGTGCACAAAAATTTGTGCACTGGTGGGGGGGGGGTCCCTCAGCCCCACTTGTGCCCTCTCCCAGTCTGGGACCCCTCGGGAGATAACCACCTGCTGGCTTAGGCCTGCTCCCCGAGTGGCAGATGGCAGGCCTGATCCCTCGGTGCCTGCCCCGGGTTGCGCACACGGCAGGGCCGATCCGGGGGTTGGGGCGCTGCCCCAGGACAGGTCACGCATGGGACACCCAGGGCGGGTCGCACATGGGACACCCAGGTGGGCTGGCTGATCGCTGCTGCCCCGCCAGGCCGCCCCAGATCGGGTCGCACACGGACGCCCGCCACCCCGGGTCACAGATAGCAGGCCCAGATGGCGGTGGGGCAGACGGGATGTTGGCTGTGTCTTTGTCATATATAGCCTTTATTATGTTGAGTATGTTGAGGTATGTTCCCTCTATTCTGACTTTGCTGAGAGTTTTTACCATCAATGAGTTGCCGGGAGCCGGTCCATCCTTGCTGTTTCAAGGGACCTGGCATACGGTTCTTAATATGTTTGCTCACCTTCTTGGCGCTGTGTTTTAACCAAGGTCACCAGGTAGGGATTTTCCCCTGAAGTTAGGGAGGGAATAAAACCCCTCAACTAAGTGCCAGGCGGGTAATTAATCACTTTAACTATGAACAATCATGCTTAAGCTACATAATCTTTACTCCCTGGAATGGAGATAAGAAACGCCCTAACCTTTGGAATAGAGATTGATAGGATTGGAATCAACTGGTATAAATACAGATGCAACAAGACAGCAAGAGACAGAACTTATAAGACAGAACTTCAGAGACAGGGCTTGGAAGACAGGACCAAGAGAGACAGAGCCTAGGCACAGAACCTACACAGAACGTTCTCTAGAGACAGAAGAACTTCGCTGGCGAGAGCATGCCGGAGGATCCTGGACCGGGACTGGCCTCGGAGCCTGGAGGCAGAGCCTGGCGAGAGAGCATGGCAGGGGATCCTGGACTGAACCTGACTGCGGAGATTGGCAGGAGAGCCTGACTAGAACCTGGTGACTGAACCTGACTGGAGAACCTGAGCAGAACCTCTCTGGAGATCGAGACCAGAACTTGGCTGGAGATCCTGGCTAGGCTGTTGATCAACTGAACGCTGTCTCCGTGTCATTCCTTCTTCGCCGACTCCGTCCACGCCTTTGGGGACCCCTGGACCTGCTGGGGTTGGACCCCGGCAATGAGTACTGGATCAAATACTTTTTCTGCATCTATTGATATGATCATATTATTTTTATCTTTCATTTTGTTTATGTGGTGTATCATGTTAATTGATTTGTGGACATTGTACCAACCTTGCATTCCAGAATAAGTACCACTTGATCATGTTTTATGATCTTTTTAATGTATTGCTGGATTTGGTTTACTAATACTTTGTTAAGGATTTTAGCATCTATGTTCATCAGGGATATTGGTCTATAATTTTGTTTCTTGATAATGTCTTTATCTGGTTTGAAGTTAGGATAATTCTGGCCTCATTAAATGAGCTTAGGAGTCATCTGTCCTTTTCATTTTTTGGAATAGTTTGAGAAGGATAGGTGTTAGTTCTTCTTTGAATGTTTGGTAAAACTCACTTGTAAAGCCATCCTGCTAGGACATTTTTTTGCTTGGAGTTTTTTTATTACTACTTCAATTTTATTACTCATACTTGGTCTATTCAGATTTTCTGATTCTTCCTGATTCAGTTTTTGGACATTGTATGTTTCTAGGAATTTATCCATTTCATCCAGATTGTCCAATATGTTGGCATATAATTGTTTATAATATTTTATTATAATCCTTTGTATTTCTGTGGTGCCAGTTGTTACTTCTTTTTTCATTTCTGATTCTATGTATTTGGGTCCTCTTTGATTATTTTCTTGATGAATCTAGTTAAAGGTTTGTCAGTCTTGTTTATCTTTTTAAAGAACCAACTCTTGGTTTCATTGATCCTTTTTCATTGTTTTTTTAGGCTCTATTTTGTTTTGTTTTTTCTGTTCTGATCTTTATTATTTGCTTTCTTCTACTCACTTTGGGCTTTGTTTGTTGTTCTTTTCTAGTACCTTTAAGTGTAAAGTTAGATCGTTAATTTGAGATGTTTCTTGTTTCTTGAGGTAGGTCTGTAATGCTATGAATTTCCCTCTAGGACTGCTTTCTCTGTGTCTCACAGATTTGGGGCTGTTGTGTTCTCATTTTCTTTTGTTTAAAGGTATCTTTTGATTTCTTTCTTGATGTCATTGTGAACCCATTCATTGTTTAGTAACATGTTATTTAGCCTCCAGGTGTTTGTGTGTTTTTTAACTTTTTCCTTATGATTGGTTTCTAGTTTTATACCATTATGGTCAGAGAAGATGCTTGATATTATTTCAATCTTCTTAAATTTATTGAGACTTGTTTTGTGCCCTAAAATATGATCTATCTTAGAAAATGTTCCAAGTGCTCTTGAAAAGAATGTACATTCTGCTGCTTTGGTGTGACATGCTCTGAAGATATTAAATCCATCTGATCTAGTGTGTCATTTAAGGCCACTGTTTCCTTGTTGATTTTCTGTCTGGAGGATCTATCCACTGATGTCAATGGGGCAATAAATATCCCTACTATGACTCTATTACTGTTGATCTCTCCCTTTATATCCATGAATATTTTCATTATATATTTGTCTTCCTATGTTGGTACGTAAATGTTTACGAGCATTATGCCCTCTTATTGGATTGATCCCTTTATCATCATGTAGTGTCCTTTTATGTCTCTTATTATGGTCCTTGTTTTAAAGTCTACTTTGTCTGATATAAGTATTGCTATTCCAGCTTTCCCAGCTTTTCTAAAATTGCCATTTGCTTGAAATATCTTTTTCCATCTCTTTTACTGTTAGTCTCTGTGCGTCTTTCATTCTGAGGTGGTTCTCTTGTAGAAAACATGTATATGGGTTTTGTTTTTTTATCCATTAAACTGTCTTATGTATTGGACCATCTAAGCCGCTTACCTTTAAACTGATTATTGATAGGTATGTCCTTATTATGATTTATTTTATTATATTTGTTACCCTTATTGGTTTAAGTCTGCCATAAGGCAGAGAATTTCACTTATTATCTTTTTTTAAATATATTTTTATTGATTTCAGAGAGGAAGGGAGAGGGAGAGAGAGATAGAAACATCAATGATGAGAGAGAACCACTGATCGGCTGCCTCCTGCACGCCCCCCACTGGGGACTGAGCCAGCAACCTGGGCATATGCCCTGACCGGGAATCGAACCCGTGACCTCTCGGTTCCTGTGTCGACGCTCAACTGCTGAGCTACACCTGGCTATGCTCACTTATTATCTTTAATTTCCAATATCACAGCACAAATTTGGCAGTATTGCTCATGTATTTTCATGATCACAATAGGAAGTCCTTATTATACAGAAAGGAAAATTGAAGACTTCATGAAGGTGAAAGATCATAAATGGGATTTGAACTCATAGCACTTTACAGGACTGACTATAGAGTGCATGCTTAACAAGCACTTTAACTGAATTTAATTGTTGGTTCAATAAAAAAAATTAAAGTTCTGTTGGTTTTATTTCTACCTCAACCAAGAAACAGTCATGCGACCTGGGGAAAATAACTTAACTTTTTCTATATCTCCACATCCTATTGGAATTAAGGACATGTAATAATCCTCCTAAATCTCACAATCTATGACTTTATTCTAAATTGTATTTTGTCACTTACCAAACCCTTTTTTGCACCTATATTTCACTGCCAGCCTCTACATCACCCAGGACCTGGATCTGCAGTGATCTATCCAGACTGGATTTCCTTTCTATTTCCCCCATGCTCCAGCACACTCTCCTCTATATTAATTTGGCACCATCTCTCATCCTCCCACCTCCTTAATCAAAACTCTTTTTCCTCAGCGCTGATCTCAGCTAGGTGTTAAAAGCAGAGCAATCTGTTCCAACATTTTCATACTAAACTATGAAATACTGATCACCGGGAAGTTCTCAAGGATTCTCAAGCTTTACAAAAGGGATTTTATTATTCTGGGATTTCATGCAAAATGACAGAATAACATAATGAAGTTTAGAAGATAGAGATTTGGCAAGGCAGATCTTTCATCATATTATGTAAACCTGGCCCTGTCATACACGTGGACTCAGATTCAGAATACAGATTCCTCCCTATTTCTTTAATTGAGGTAACATAAGATAATAATATGTAAGTTTCAAGTGTACATTATAATTAAATATCTGTATAAATTATAGCATGCTCACCACCAAAAGTCTAGATTCCACCCTTTACTTTTGATCCTCTTTACTTTTTCACCCTCTCCCCATCCCCTACCCTTCTGGTAACCACCAATTTGTTATCTGTACCTATGAAGGTTTTTCTTTTGTTTTGCTTGTCTGTTTATTTGTTTCTTTTTTGTTTACATTTCACATATGAGTGAAATCATACAGTTTGTGTCCTTTTCCATCTTACTTGTTTCACTTAGCATAATACCCTCAAGGTCCATCCATGTTGTTGAAAATGGCAACATTTTTTTTTTATATAAATCATGGCAAGCAGACTTTTATTTTATTATTTTTAAAATATATTTTTATTGATTTCAGAGAGGAAGGGAGAGAGAGAATCATTGATCAACTGCCTCCTGTATGCCCCACATTGGAGATCAAACCTGCAACCTGGGCATGTGTCTGACCAGGAATTGAACTGTGACCTCCTGATTCATAGGTCAATGCTCAACCACGGAGCCACGCTAGCCGGGCAGTAGACCATATTTTAAAGGTTCATTTTAGATCACCCTCTCTGCTGCTCAATCTACATTTGTCCCACTCCCTGACTTTCATCAACTATTTAACAAATATTTATTTAGAACATATTCTATATCATAAGGCATGTTGCTAATGATGTTTTAAATATGGATAGAATATGATCTCTGTCATCAAGGGCCTTACAGTGCACTATGAATAACAGACATATAAAAAAAAGTACTTATAAATAAATAAACAAACACATAAGTACTTAGTAATATATCTTCGGACGTTTCATCCAACTGGGTGGGGGGAGCGGTTCAGGGAAGGTTTCTGGAACTCAAGCCTCACCAACTTTTAACAAAAATCTCTGTAAACCAGGGCCAGTGCATATCTTCATAACTGGCCTGAAATATGCAATCAGGATTTCTGAAATGTACGTCTTGGACACAAAACATACCAGTAGATGATCTACTTTTCCAAACCATACTAGTATATGTAACTTGCTGAAGATTATGTCTTAACAAAGTATGTATCACCAAAGCTAGTTTCATAATTGTTCTTAGAATGAAGTGTGAAAAGATGTGCCTTTATTCTCTGTTTCATTGGGTATTTTTAAGATCATGGCTCTGGATAAATAGTTCTGTCCTATTTGATTTGTCTCCAAAAGGCAAAACTATTCATTTATATTATTTCTAACTTACTTTCATACCTTCTCTACACCCTGGCTTTAGTTCACTCAAACTGTACATCTGTCAAAGAATTAAAAAGACTTAATAATCTAGAAGAAAAAAAAATCCTCAAAGTCTTTTTATTTGGTGGTTGTCTTCCAGTTAGGTGCAAAGTAATCAGAATGAAAACATATTTCAGGATGTCCTTCTGTTTAAGTGATTAAAATAAACTGTGTCTGTATAAAAGCTTGTCAAAGTTCAACTGAACTGTGATTACAAGAAAAGCCTTGGGTGTTTTTGGAGGCTGCAAAATTTATGGAAAAAAATCTTCCAAGTTCAATGTACTCTGCAAGGGACTATCCAATTCCAAAGGTGATTGTGGGAGTTAGATGTGCACAAAAGTGCAGTAGCCAACCTGCTCCCATAGCCGCCATCACCCTGTAGCCCAGCAGGCCTTGGGTCCAGGCCAAACAGACACTCATGAGGAAATAAATGGTCTGATCTGTGAACAGTTTGCACTATGTAACTGAACCTGTTGAAAGAGAAAGCCAGGAGTGGATTTATCCTTCTTATATCATTTTCATAAAAATCACCAGTTACTGAAAGATTTCTATGTGCAAGTGTGTTCTTTAGATGCACATATGCACATAATCAAAGACACAAGCCTTTGTACCTCTATATTGATACTCCTGCTCCTAGTCTCTTGAATTTTTTAAGTGCTAACTGGCTGTAATTGGTACCAGATACTCATGAATATAAGTATTTTATATTTGTCAGTGTTTCCTTTGCACTTCAACCTAGGCTACTTGCTGGTACTCTGACGCCTCTCTGGCTGGCTGGTGGTCACATGAGCAGTAAATGTACAGATGATTATACCATAAAATGGCTTGGGAGCACTGAAGCAGATGTGCCTGTGAGTATGAGTGACAGAACAGCCAGCAGGGAGCAAAGCTGCTCGTAGGTGGGCTGGCTCAGGCTGGAATAAAACTCTGCTTTCCCTTTGATATATGATGTACTCCAGAAGCTTCTAGGAGATTCTGGACACAGTGTTAGAACCCTCCCTGTCTCCTCCCACCCCTTTTCAAAAATTATTTTCTCTTGTTTTTTCCCCCCATTAATTCTTACTTTCACCCAACATGCATTCACATAATTGTTCTCTGCCTCTGTCTCTATCAACTTCTCTCTCTCTCCATTCCTCTCCCCCTCTCTCTCCCACCCACACACCTATATACTGGGTTCTGTAGACACCTAATATGTTTCCCATAAATCTACCAACAAAACCTTCCCCAAATCCCAAAATATTACCCATCAGCAAATTTGTCAGTGTTTCCTTTGCACTTCAACCTAGGCTACTTGCTGGTACTCTGACGCCTCTCTGGCTGGCTGGTGTCTTTTGGGAAGACAGTCCCTGGGTATAATTTATATAACTTCCCACTATGCCATATGCCACAGTGTGCAATTGATTGAGACCTGTGCCCCTGTAGGCCTTCCTAATACTCTTACAGGAGCCTTAGTACCCTGTTATTTTTATCATTATCCTCCTCATCATCATCATCACCATCACAATCATCATTATCCTTTGTCATGTATGGAATGGTCTTGAGCTGGAAAAGTTCAAAGAGGAATAATATAATAGCATTACACCACAGTGTTTTGAATATGTACTTTGCTATTTAGCAACACTTGCCAGATTTTTGTTAAACTCCACTGAATAATTCTTTGAAAGATTTTTCATTGATGTTTAGAGAGAGAGGAAGGGAGAGGGAGAAAGAGAAACATCAATGTGAAAATGTTGGCTCCTGTACATCTTCTATCAGGGATTGAGTCCGCAACCCAGGCATGTGCCCTAACTGGGAATTGAACTAGAAACCTTTTGGTGCACGGGAAGATGCCCAACTAACTGAACCACACTGGGCCCACTGAATAATTTTTAAGAGGAGTTAAATAGAATGGTGTTTGGTAGTCAACTGTCTCTTTGCCCTGTGGTGCTGCCATAGAAAACACTTGAAGCCCTATGTCTCAATGGGTTTTGTATTTTAGTCTGGAAAAGGGACTTAGCAGACCACCACAGCAGTGTCATCAATGGCTCTTCAGAGCACCTTTGTTTCATACTGAGGCACAGGCATGAAAACCATAGAAATGACTGATTTGAGGTGCAAGCCATCCTTTATTGATTGCAGCTCAGCAATGACTCAGAATTGTAATCCTAATATATAAAAGGCCAGGGTTGTAACCACCAATCAAGACCAAGGCTAACCAACCTGGACTTCAGTCAGCAACTGGGTTGCCGAGGCAACCCAGCACTGACTGCCCAGGGGGCTGAGACCCAGAGAGAGAGACAGGGTCTGATCCACAGCCTCAATGGCAGCTGTTGATCAGTACTTGCCTCTCTCTTTTTCTCCCTCTTTCTTTCTGAGCTTTGCTATCAGCTGGCTTTTCTTTCTCTCTTGGCCTCCAGTGGGGGCTGCTGTTCAGCCCCGCCTCTCTGATCAGGCCCAGAGATAGAACTGGAGATGCTGACTGGCATAGGAACTAACCAATCAGAACCAAATGTGGGTGCTGTGAAAACCAATGGCTGCCTAGGAGGCAGAGCTTCTGATGCTGACTGGCATAGGAATTAACCAATCAGAACCAAATGTGGGTGCTGTGGGAGCCAATGGCTGCCTGGGAAGCAGAGCTTTTGATGCTGACTGTTATAGAAACCAACCAATCAGAGCCAA
The DNA here is from genome assembly GCF_963259705.1 of Myotis daubentonii. Taxonomy (NCBI): domain Eukaryota; kingdom Metazoa; phylum Chordata; class Mammalia; order Chiroptera; family Vespertilionidae; genus Myotis; species Myotis daubentonii. Next base: position 44,270,946 of record NC_081861.1, on the reverse strand, counting down.
ATCTGGGTGCTGTGGGGAGCCAATGGCTGCCTAGTAAGCAGAGGTTTTGATGCTGACTGGCATTGAAACTGACCAATCAGAACCAAATTGGCCAGCAGAGGAGGGAAGTTGGGGGCAAGATCAGGCCAGCAGGGGAGGGTAGATGGGGGCGAGATCAGGCCAGCAGGGGAGGGCAGTTAGGGGTGATTAGGCTGACAGGCATGTGAGCAGTTAGGAGCCAGAGGTCCCAGATTGCAAGAGGGATGTCCAACTGCCGGTTTAGGCCTGATCCCTGTGGGGTCAGGCCTAAACCGGCAGTTGGACATCCCCCAAGGGGTCCCCAATTGGAGAAGGTGCAGGTTGGGCTGAGGGAACTCCCCCTCTGTGCATGAATTTCGTGCACCGGGCCTCTAGTTAACAATAATATCAAAATGACAATGAAGCACCATCTTACACCTGTCAGAATGGCTATCATCAACAAAACAACAAATGACAAGTACTAGAGAGGATGTGGAGAAAAAGGAACTCTCATGCACTGCTGGTGGGAATGCAGACTGGTGCAGCCACTGTGGAGAACAGTATGGAGTTTCCTCAAAAAACTAAAAATGGAACTCCCATTAGACCCAGTGATCCCACTTCTAGGAATATATCCCAAGAAATCAGAAACACCAATCAGAAAGGATATATGCACCCCTATGTTCATAGCAGCGCAATTTACGATAGCTAAGATTTGGAAACAGCCTAAGTGCCCATCAGCAGATGAGTTGATTAGAAAACTGTTACACAATGGAATACTACGCTGCTGTAAAAAAGAAGGAATTCTTACCATTCACAACAGCATGGATGGATCTGGAGAACATTATGCTAAGCAAAATAAGCCAGTCGGAGAAAAATAAATATCACATGATATCACTCGTTTGTGGAATATAATGAACAACATAAACTGATGAACAAAAATAGAACCAGAAGCATCCAAAAAATGTCCAGCCTAAGAAGGATGGCAGGGGAGGAGGTGTGGGGGGAGGGTAAGAGATCAACCAAAGGACTGTATGCATGCATATGCGCATAATCAATGGATAGAGACAGTAGGGTGGTGAGGGCATGTGCTGGGGAGTGGGAGCAGCCTGGGAGAGGTCAATGGGGGGGGGGGAAGGAGACTTATGTAATACTTTAAACAATAAATAATTTAAATTTTAAAAAAATCACTACTATTTATTAGATGCTAGCATCGTTCTAAATAATGTACATGCATTCTTTCATTTAATCCTTACATCAATCCTATGAAATATATAGTAATTTTATTCCCATGTACTGATGAGGAAACTGAGACATGGAAGGGTTAAGTGACTTGCCTAAGTTTACACAGCTAATAATTGGCAGAGGGAGGATTCAAACCCACGAGGTTTGTCTCCAGAGTAAAAAAAGACCCTACTAACTGTTCTGAATAAGGTTCAAGTACATTTACCTTATTAACCTAGTGCTTCCCCGATGCCATGTTTGCTAAGTTCCTCTTTCCAGCTATTGGGCCATGTGTTCAGGAGCCATTAGCAAGATATCCTTATCTTCAAAACTTCCTTTGATGTTCATTTAACTCCATCTTCATGTGGAAAAGAGACTTTGGGGCAGCAAGTGTCCTTTGCCAAAGACAACATCTATTCTGCTTTAATCTCTCATCTCATAGCTCTTTTAAGAATAAATAGCCCATTTAGTTTTCTTCTATTCTTGTGTGAACTTTTAATTTAAAAGATTATCTATAGAAATTTAAATAAAATCTCTGAACAGCTCAGGGCTTATGGATTCACTTTCATTTGATGTATGACCCAAAGACCACTTGCATCAGAAACATTTGGGGACCTTGTTAAAAATGTAGATTCCAGCCTGGCGGGTGTGGCTTAGTGGTTGAGCATCGACCTATGAACCAGGAGGTCACGGTTCAATTCCTGGTCAGGAAACATGCCTGGGTTGCAAGCTCAATCCCCAGTAGGGGGCATGCAAGAGGCAACTGATCAATAATCATCTCTCGGAGAACCAAGATGGCGGCATAGGTTAACGCCGGAGTTTGCTGCTTTGAACAACTACTTCAAAAGTGAAACCAAAAAACGGAAGGGACATCACCCAGAACCACAGGAACGCTGGCTGAGTGGAAGTCCTACAACTAGGAGGAAAGAGAAATGCATACGGACACTCAGAGGAGGCGCAGTGCTGAAGTCAAATTCTGAGGTGCGGAGTGCGCGGAGCGGGCTGGTGGCGGAGGGCGCGGTTGTTGTTTTCAATCGGGAGGGAGTCGCAGACTCTGAGCACCAGATCCGGGCGAGTCTTTAGGGACCCAGACTCAAACGGGAGAAGCGGGACTGTCTGGCTTCGGTCAGAGCGAGTGCAGCTTTCTCTCCGAGCTTTGCAGCGGGTGCTGGGACTCAGAGAGGCAGAGCCCCTTGGGACAGGACTGAGAGCCGCCATAACTGCTCTCTCCGGCCCACCCTGTTGATCCTGTGCGACCCGCCCCGCCCAAGCCCTGCACAGAGGCATTTGCCGGATAGCCTCAGGCAAAGGCATTTGCCGGATAGCCTCAGGCAAAGGCTAGATTAGCACCTCCCTAGAGGACAGAAGTTCTCTCACTGCTGACACAGCTGATTCTCATAGCCAATTGGCCTGGAGGTCAAACCCTCCCTGGAATTAGCTACAACAATCAAGATTTATCTATAAGACTGCGAACAAAGACCACTAGGGGGTGCACCAAGGAAGCATAACAAAATGCGGAGACAAAGAAACAGGACAAAATTGTCAATGGAAGAAATAGAGTTCAGAACCACACTTTTAAGGTCTCTCAAGAACTGTTTAGAAGCTGCCGATAAACTTAATGAGATCTACACGAAAACTAATAAGACCCTCGATCTTATATTGGGGAACCAACTAGAAATTAAGCACACACAGACTGAAATAACGAATATTATACAGACGCCCGACAGCAGACCAGAGGAGCGCAAGAATCAAGTCAATGATTTGAAATGCGAGGAAGCAAAAAACATCCAACCGGAAAAGCAAAATGAAAAAAGAATCCAAAAATGCGAGGATAGTGTAAGGAGCCTCTGGGACAGCTTCAAGCGTACCAACATCAGAATTATAGGGGTGCCAGAAGATGAGAGAGACCAAGATATTGAAAACCTATTTGAAGAAATAATGACAGAAAACTTCCCCCACCTGGTGAAAGAAATGGACTTACAGGTCCAAGAAGCGCGGAGAACCCCAAACAAAAGGAATCCAAAGAGGACCACACCAAGACACATCATAATTAAAATGCCAAGAGCAAAAGATAAAGAGAGAATCTTAAAAACAGCAAGAGAAAGAAACTCAGTTACCTACAAGGGAATACCCATACGACTGTCAGCTGATTTCTCAACAGAAACTTTGCAGGCCAGAAGGGAGTGGCAAGAAATATTCAAAGTGATGAATACCAAGAACCTACAACCAAGATTACTTTATCCAGAAAAGCTATCATTCAGAATTGAAGGTCAGATAAAGAGCTTCACAGATAAGGAAAAGCTAAAGGAGTTCATCACCACCAAACCAGGATTATATGAAATGCTGAAAGGTATCCTTTAAGAAGAGGAAGAGGAAGAAAAAGGTAAAGATACAAATTATGAACAACAAATATGCATCTATCAACAAGTGAATCTAAGAATCAAGTGAATAAATAATCTGATGAACAGAATGAACTGTTGATTATAATAGAATCAGGGACATAGAAAGGGAATGGACTGACTATTCTTGGGGGGGAAAGGGGTGTGGGAGATGTGGGAAGAGACTGGACAAAAATCGTGCACCTATGGATGAGGACAGTGGGTGGGGAGTGAGGGCGGAGGGTGGGGCGGGAACTGGGAGGAGGGGAGTTATGGGGGGAAAAAAAAAGGAACAAATGTAATAATCTGAACAATAAAGATTTAATTAAAAAAAAAATAATCATCTCTCATCACTGATGTTTCTATCTTTCTCTCTCCCCATCTCCCTTCTTCTCTGAAATCAATAAAAATATATATATATTTTTAATATATATTTTATTGATTTTTTTTTACAGAGAGGAAGGGAGAGGGATAGAGAGTTAGAAACATTGATGAGAGAGAAACATCGATCAGCTGCCTCCTGCACAACTCCCACTGGGGATGTGCCCGCAACCAAGGTACATGCCCTTGACCGGAATCGAACCCGGGACCCCTCAGTCCGCAGGCAGACGCTCTATCCTCTGAGCCAAACCAGTCAGGGCAATATAAAAAAATATATATTTTTTTAATGCAGATTCCAGACACCTATCCTAGACCTACTCTATTTCTGAAGGTAGAGTTCCTCAATCTACATTTGTAAAAGGCTTCCCAGGTAATTCTGATGCACCTGGAAATTTGAGAACTTGCAGTCCAAATCAGCATGGTTTAGTGTATACAAGGAATGGCATGAGGAACTAATGACCTAGTGGACCTGGCTCTACAACTAATTTCCTGTGTGACTTTGGGCAAATCAATTAATATCTCTGAACCTCAGTCTTCTCATCTGTAAAAAGGGACAAATCTCATTTTTATCCTCTCAAAGTTGTATAGATCAACTATAAATGGGTGTGAAAGTTCTTTAGAGTTTTATAAAAATAGCACACATTATTATTATTATTATTATTATTATTATTATTATTATTGGTGGGGTCAGGGAGAACAGACAGGAGGAATGCTGTTGGCAAGGACTGAAGGGAAAAGAATCTAGTTTCTTTCCTTTTCCCATCAGAGTCCAGACAATGGATTGTAGTATTGTGGAATTTTTCAAAGTTCTTTCCAAGTCACAACCTCCCCCCTCCTTCATGCATTCACAGTTTACTGTTAACAGTGAAAGAAGGCCCCTCTCTCCCATAATATTCCTTTAGTTGAAAAATCTAATAGGTTGAGGTCAGCTCCACGTTCTGATTGGTGACCAACACAGCACTGTCAGACTATAAGACACATCACCTTTCCCCTTAGTTATTAGGGCAAATGTAATTGAACAATACTTATCTGCATATTAGCAGAAATGAAGAAGTAAAACATATTTTTGTTCTCATTCATAATTGGGTGCAGAAATGGTACATGTAGTCACAGGTAGTCAACTTAAAAGACACAGAAAATATTGTTCATTCTTCATGCTTAATGAGTCCAAACATTTGTTTCTGATATAAACAGGGGATCCCTTTATTTTCAAGATGCATTACCGTATTTAGTCCCTCTTCCTTACCCTCCACTCTCTTAAGTCTTACTCAAAGGATTTCATAATGGATTTCAACATATCTAAGATTCAAATTGGGTCTAGGATTGTGTCCAAACATCTGGCTTTCAACTTCTGAATGCCTAGGTCATTTCTCTCAGAAAAGAATGTCTACCCATTCTTGTCAATTCCCTGAGCTCCATCTCAGTGACTTTCTCCTCTGCTATTTTGACTTTCTAACCAGGAAATGGATTTCATTAGCTTTAGCTTGCGGGGAGAGGCTGTACCTGAGGTGACCCCAAAAGACATTCAAATATTCCATCCAAGGGCAGGCAAATGCTGTATGGGAAGTCACAAAGAGAAGGAAAAAAGAGAGAGAAGAGATGAAATCAGGCTTTGAGGAGCAGTTCAGCCCGGCCAGCCTCTTGGAAGGGAGCCAGCGCTGGTAAAGCAGCAGCAGCTCTGGGTTTCACAGTCAGTCTGGAATGCACTTCAATACAGCCCAGCCTCCATCTCCTTAAAGGCCTAGCGTTTGATGATTCAGCTGCTTGCCGGCTGCCAGGAGAAATTTGGCCAACTGTTTGAAAAACACTGTCTGCCCCAGACCACACTTGTTTTTATTCTCTGCCTGTTGTCAGGGGCCCCTTCTGAAATGAAACACCTCAGGAAATCAGACCCAAACTCTGAGGAGTTTAGGCTGCCTCTTGTGCCCCCTTTTCAAAGGCAATTATACCAAAATAGGGATTGTTTGCAGCAAAGTAGTTGGCCTAGGGATGTTGAAAGCAGACAATGCGTTATCAGGAAATGATCTCTCATTAGATCTCCTTTAGATCAAATGAAAAACATAGTGTACTAGCAAACTCATCAGACATTAAAGGCACAGCTGAGATCTGCCATTGCCGAACTCCCCATATATCAGTTTGTTCAAAGATGCAGGTTAAAGGGTAATGGAGATACACATTTTGGGAAGGGATTGAGCAAGATCCTCCACTGTAGGCTGGACTCTTGAACTGTGCTGTTTGCTTCTGAAAGGTCCCTTAGAGCTGCATGCCCAACTTTCTAACACAGAAAGCAGATCCTCAAAGTGGACTGGGCTGCCTCACTCAGACATAAACATATTACCTTCAACATTGCTTATCGGTTAAGAGGATGGCCTTTGGAGTCGGACTGCCTGAATGTGCAGCCCAGCTACACCACTTATTAGTTCTATGTACATAAGACATTTAGTTCTCTGTACCTCACTTTTCTTATCAGTGAAATCACTGTACAGTGGGGCCTTGACTTACGAGTGTCCCGACTAACGAGTTTTTTGAGATACCAGCTGTCTCTCGGCCGATTTTTTGCATTGAGTTGATAGAGTAATTTGAGTTAACCAGCTCCTTAACGAGCTCCTTAACGAGCTTGGTCTCAGAAGGAATTAAACTCGTAAGTCAAGGCCCCACTGTACCTTCTTTATAGGGTTGTGAGATTTAGAGGAAAATGAGTTAATACATGGAGAATGCCTAGAATAGGGCCTAGCATATAAGCCCTCAATAATAGTGTTAATTATTAATGTTATTAAAGCCCTGAAGGTATTCTAGCCAACACCTTTTCTGTGTTGTGTGGCAGTGACTGAGAACACAACTATTTCAGTAAGATAGTCTTGGATTTGAATCTTACTTCCACCACTTACTTGCTCGTTGGACTTGAGTTATCTAACCTCCATTATCCTTCATTTCTCCATCTGTAAAATGGAGAAAATAAAACATAGTAGGAAATGGAAAGTGGATTCTCTCTCCTTAACTCTTACATGGTTTAATGGTCTCAATAGTTACTTGGGCCAGTCAGGTGAAAAGGGAACCAGCTGGCAGCAAAACCAGAGTACATGGGCAATTACCAAACTAACTCCTTCATTTTATGAAAATGTGGGTTGTCAGACTTTTGGCACACTCACAATCTTTCAACCTATCCTTTATTACTCTTGAATGGTGAAAACTTGAGTGGCAACTATAATAAGGGAGAGAAACAAATCCCTGACCCCCAAAACCTTACTTGTGACTTGGCATGGACAGTGATTTGCAGAGAAGATAGTGTGAACTTGCTGAGAAATGTAGCCAGTCCAAACAGTTGCAATGATTATTTACTTCTCTCATGCTCCAGCATGTTCCTCAGCTGGGAACATCATGCTTCAGAACAGGGGTGGGGAACATCCGGCCCTTGGGCCATATAAGGCCCACGAAATCATTTAGTCTGACCCTGCCAAGGCATTCGGGGTGAATGAATTAAATGTTTGACCAAATATAGCAGGCTAATTTTTAAAAATATATTTGTATTGATTTCAGAGAGGAAGGGAGAGGGAGAATGAGATAGAAACACCCATGATGAGAGAAAATCACGCAACCCGGGCATGTGCCCTGACCAGGAATTGAATTGTGACCTCCTGCTTCATAGGTCAATGCTCAACCCCTGAGCCACGCTGGCCGGGCAGCAGATTAATTTTTAAGTTGATAATTTTGCATGGCCCATGAATGATGTTATAAATATCCAAATGGCGCTTGGCAGGGAAAAAAAGGCTCCCCACCCCGTGTTTTAGAAGAAGAGAACAGGATGTCTTCTCCTTTTTCCTGCACTTGCTATGTGAACATGCAGAAAAAAAGCATATTTTCTCCTGCTCTTCAAGCAATAAACACACTGAGTTTGATAGTTCAGCTCTATCTTGGGGCATGAAAAGAAACTAGAGGCAGATTTTTCAAAGAATGATTTAGTGTGTCCCTGGAGAACTTGTCTCCACAGAATTGTAACCTAACTTTTTGTTCAAATCTACAGAAAGACACATGTAAGTCCTGGTGAGGAACACCCTTGCATATGACTGTAGTTCTGCAAAGTCCAAACTATTTCTCTCCTTTCTCTTTCTTAATTTTAGTGTGGTTTTAAAGCAGCTTTAAGAGCATTTCTGATGTCTGGTTAACCCCTAGAGTGCTGGGGAGCGCGATCGTGCTCCTCCTGTCTTTCGCCAAAAGTGCTGGGAGCACTATCAAAGCTTCGCAATGGCGTCCAGTTCTAAGTCTGCTTTTATTAGTGATGATGATGTTGCTAAATATGTCAATGTAGTAAAGGTTTCCTTAAGTTTTTGAATATGTAACTTCATTTACTTGCGATTCATAATTTTTTTCCTAAACTGTTGTAAAATCAGCAAAAATGCCTTGGCAATTTTAGCATAGTTCCTAGGGTATTGGTTGGCATTCAAAGGGTTAATTTTGCCTTCCCCAGGCCCTTCTCAACTCCCTTGTCCTCGCCCCCTTCATCTTTGACATTTTCACCAGGTCTGAGAAGATAGAGACACAGTTAACCCCTTTTAGAAGCCCTGCCTTGCTTCCTACAGACACAGTCATTAGCAGTCACTATTTTTCAGTTTTCAAGAAGGAAACAAAAATATGTGCAGGATGCATTTTCTATTACTACATAAGAACAGTGAAATACTATAAAGTGGATTCTTAGCATTTTAACAGTTAAAATCAGTGAACAATACTTTAATAGTCACTTAAATTAATGGGCTTTAATTCTTTTATATATATATTTGATTTCAGAGAGGAAGGGAGATGGAGCGACAGATAGAAACATCAATAATGAGAGAGAATCATTGATTGGCTGCCTCCTGCACACCCCACACTGGGGATCCAGCCTGCAACCCTGGCATGTGCCCTGACTGGGAATCAAACCATGATCTCCTGGTCCATAGGTCAATGCTCAACTGCTGAGCCAAGCCGGACGGGGCTTTAATTCTTAGTAGTTATCTATAAGGCACAACAGAATACCAAGTAGACTGTTCTGGTAGAGAGATTTCTATGAGTCAATTTCCAAAACCAATCTGAGGTGCAAAGTAAAGCTTGCTGGGCTGCGGTGGAAATAGCAAAAGCAGGCCTGTTGGCACTGGTTGAAAGAAGAGCAAGGCTTATCTTGTCAGAGGCTTTAAAGACAGTTGCATTTACCCAAGTGGGGTGGAAGAAGAGGAAATTGGTTCTTAGAAATAAACGGTCTACCCTTTCATATCTGTGAGTCCAAAACCTTGAAAGTCAAGATCCTTAAGGATGATTGAGCCCCGGATAACTGGCTTATACCATTCCAAATCTGAACTGCACCACAATCCACTGCCTGTTTTCTGCATAGGGTATGTCTACCTCCTTGGTTGGGAAATTCAGAGAAACAGCTTACTGTATAGATTAGACATCACAGTATAATGTAATGATATAAAATCAGAATGAAGATACTAAGGTAGTCTAAGAGGTCTTGTCATCTCCTAATCGAACAACCTCTACCACCTAAATATTTCTTGTCAGAGCTGTGTCCTTTTATCTAAAGTCAGATCATCCTCTCCCTAGAAAGTGCTGAAAATACTTCATGTAAACAGACATATTATTAATTGAGCAAAGAGTGGTTCCTTTTTGAACTTATACCTGAACTTGAGAAATAGGCAGAGATGAAAGAACTAGTAGGGACTCCTAAGAGAGCAACAACTTTATAAGAGGACCTGGAAGTGTCCAGCTCACCCAGTGCTGGGTATGCAACAGGTCTTTCTTTGACTTTGGGTGAACTGGTCCATCAGTTGGCTTATTAATTCCTTTTCTAAACCACTTACACCCTAATCACACATTATTTATCACTTCTTACCTTCACTTCCTTTCTAAGGTATTTATTGGCAATCATATTAGGCACCATTATTTACTAATTTGTGAATCCAGAGGTCTGTAAACATCTTCTTTTCTTACTATTTCCAACTCTGTTTATGGCTTTTTAAGTCAGTACACACCCTAGGTTTGGACTTAGCTCTTTTCCAAGAAATATCAGTCTTTTCACATCACAGAGGATCCTTTTCCTCAAAGATGTTTCAAGTAAACTCACTTGTACTATATTGCAGCTTTGCAAGAGGTTTAACTTGCTCTCCCAATATTCCTTAGACTAGTTAGTATGATCACTTTGAATTTATGGAAATGTGAATGTCAAATCGCCAGAGTATAAAATTTATTACATGGAAACATCAAGACTATATTATCAAATAAGGAGCCCAAGAAAAAATTATTAAATGAGGAAGACAAACATAATTTATGTAATTCACATGAGGGAGAAGCTAGATGTTTCTGTTTATAGCCAGATGTGATAGGAGGAGGAGTAAAAGTACAAAACGGGAAAGAAAAGATACTTAAATACTAGTATATTATTCAATGCACATCCATTACATTCTATGTCATTTAATTTGATTTCCAGATGAAGGCTGATGTTTGGCTGTGTAGCAATTATGCAGCAGTATGGCCAAGCCAATTGTTTTCCACAGGTGTTGATGTGATTGGTCGATGCCTGTGATCTACCAGTTGTTAAATATTTGAAATATCATGCCAAGCCTAAAAAATAGAAATTAATTCTACAAAGTGGTTAGTTTTGTCTATATTTCAAAGAATGTCACAGAGAAATTAAGTGCATCTACAGCAAGCAGTGGAGCTTCACGTGAATTATCTCACTTACCCCTTTTTGAATGCTCCTTATGAGGTTTTATCCCAATTTTACAGATGAGGGTACCGAATTAGATAATGATTTCAAAGTGATAGTTATTTCTCTTTAGAAATATATTGCATTCAATATTTTAGAGAATTACTTTAAAACCATAAAATTGTAGCATAGAAATGGGTCTTCTATATCTACTTCAGGGATGAGAAAAACATTTTAGAAATAAAACCCTTATTTCAATAGAAATCTTATTAGAAATAGCAATAAGTAAAACCAGGAAGCAAGATTTAGTGGAAACAAAGGTGGGTGTTCTCAATTCCCTGCTAATTCTGCTCTTCTTTACCCTCAGAAAGTCCCATGTGCCCCCTGATTAGAACTGTAAGTTCTCACAGAAATTCCATTTGAAAATCACTTATATAATCCACATCTTCATGTTCAGATGGGCCTGATATTCAGAGAAGGAAAGGAACTTGCCTACTGTCATCCAATTCATAGAGGGAGAGCTGGGACTAGAAAGCATACACCACACACAACATAGCAATGTGTTTTTCTTATGTATTAGCAATTCCAATTAGGAGATAGGCAAAGATGTTTTATTGGACAAAAAAAAATCTCTGAATTAGGATAAATAAACTTTAGGTAGGTTGTTTTAATTCAGATATTTTGATGTAAAAATATTTTGGCCATAAGAACAAATGAACAAAATAACCCCTTCAGCTTAAATAAAATATTGTCAAGCAGACCATATCTTTTGCCCAATATGTTTTCCCATGCTATGTTATTTTTCCCGAGGCTTGCCTCTCCCAAACTCTAGTTTTAGCAAATGGTTGGTCAAAACGGAAATAGAAAGTGATAGGTTCTCGATTTTTGAAGTCAGTTTCATGTTTTAATAATTTTTCTATAAACGTTCTCGAATAACAAATCAAGCCATGCAGAATAATTTATGATGAAAAGCAAGTTTCCCTTACCATTCCCCAGTGCCACTCCTGGATGGAGCCAAGGCCGGTGTCAAATTACCTTGGATCACAACATTCATTACATGTTGGGATAGAAGGGCTTATAAGCAACAGTTACCAGCTGTAGCTACTATAGTGTTCTTCCTATTTACATTTGTCTGTGGTCTCCCAAGATTGAGATCCTTGAGGATAAAGACATGGTCCTCTGTAATATTCAAAGAAGAGTCCCACCTTAAACCTTGGGAGTCAACAGTTGAACTGGGACCTAAACTGTCTTATTTATTCTTAGATTTGAGGATTTAGCACATAGTACTCAATACATGTTTGCTTAGGAATTAATTAATTAGTTAACCAGCAAAGGTCTTAAGCCAGTATAGTATCACTTCACTAAATTATGTGCCTCAATTTTATGACTGCAGTACTGTTGGCAATCACTGGGAGTAACCAAGACAGCCTACTCAAATACTATCATTCTTATGGCCCTAAGCAAGTACCCTGTAAGGAAAGATATAGAAACCTGTGCATGGAGGTTGGTCCTGACACTGACCTTGGTTCAGTCCGGAAATTAATCAACAAGTAATAGCTGTTGTACTGATCCAGGATGGAGGCGGAATAGGTGGGAGGTAAACTTACCTCCTCCCAGGACCAAACTGGAATCACACTAAAATATAAAGCAATCAACCTGAACAACCAATGGAAGACTAGCTGAACCAAGGATTTACAGAAGAAGCCACATGAAGACTGGTAGAATGGGCAGAGATGAGAAAAGGGCTGGGCCCACTCCCATGGGTGGTGGTTGAGGTTCAAGAGAGATATCTCAGCTGCAAAGTTTCCCCTGAAAAGCATGGGTTCTCAACCCCAAACCTAACTCCCCAGCCCAGATCACCAGAGTTGGGAAGAGGCACCCACATAACATCTGTCTGTGAAAGTCAGCAGGGATTGTCTGCCAGGAAGAGATGGGAGTCTACTAGAGACACAGGTACCCTTTTAAAGAGCCAATGCACAAAATCTCATTCACAGCCACTCACCCTGGGCTCTGGCGGAGGGAAGGCAAAGTGGACTAGAGTCATGTGAGGAGAGACTGGGGTTTGTGGCTTTGGGGAGAGAGCTGGAGGGACAGCTGCTAAGATCCCTGTACTGAGTCCCTCGCCCATACCACAGACTCCATCTTTCTTGGGTGGAGCACTGCTCTCCTTAAGTCATCAACCTGGTGGAATTCAATAGCCCCACCCTCTGGACTCCATGTTGATTCACCCTGTGAAGCTCACACCCTGTGGATGAATCAATTGCCTGAAGTTCCGGCAGACTCATGGGGTTTCAGTGACTGAGTAGTGGGACTCTGTGTTAAAGGCCATTCCCTTATCTTCCCGTGAGCCTGATGGGCACATTCCCCTTATGGGAGCTCTACTAGCCACACCCTTTGGATTCCTTCTGGCCTTGCCCTGCCAAGGTCAGGCTTTCTAGAAGGTCCAGGCAAAGTCCTGGACAGAGTGAGTTGTGTGGTTCTGGGATGGTGGCTATTTTTCCCTTGAACACCCAACTGGTGTGGAGCCCTCCCCTCATGCAGCCACATCTTGATCTGTTTGGGCTTGATAACTGCTGGCCTAACCCCGATGACTCCCTGAGACTGTCATACCACAAAGATCTGTGGGCACCTGGCCAGTGGCAGCTAGACTTGGTATACCCTGGGACTTTGGCTGAGTGGCCTCAGACCCAGCACTGGCACTGAGTTTGAACCTGAAATAATCTGGTGAACACCACTTGCCCCTACTTGGTGACTCACTGGGAATATGCCTCATGCTACTCTAGTACCACCCGAGGCTCTTTCAGTAACTGAGCCTAACAGGCAGCCAGCAGACAGATGCAAGCAGAGGCAGGCAGGGGCATTTCTCAGGATGCTTGGGACCTTTTGCTGACCTTCCCCTGAGCTTGGTGCAGGTGGAAGCCAGCCTTGGTTTGCACCCTGGTCCTGCCCATGCACACCAAGGCCCAGCAGACGGAGCCACAAACTTTGGATCACTTTGTAGCTCCGAACAGGTTGCCCAGGGACAGTCACAGACAGCCTCTGACATTGACCTGCACCAGAGTGCCTCTAAGAGGCCCCAGAATCAACACATCCAGAGGTGAACTTCAGAAAACATCAGAGCAGGACCCATCAGAGCACACGGCAAAGCCAAAGAATAGTCTCAGCAAATATCAGACCCTGCAGAGGCGAATTCCGCTTTGTGTGGTCAGCACCTGAACGGTAGCTCATACACTGTGGTCAAGAACTATTAAAGGGTCTTCTTTAAGAAGGAAAAGGAAAAGGAGAAGAGGAAGAAACCAGAGAAACATAGCTAAAAGAATAAAATGGCTATAAATACATATCTATCAGCAATTACTTTAAATTCAAATGGATTAAATGCTCCAATATAAGATATATAGTAGCTGAATGATAGCAGTACAAGACCCTTACATATGTTGTTTACAAGAGATCCACTCCAGATCGAAAGACACACGGACTGGAAATAAAGAGATGAAAAAGGTATCTTATGAAAATGGAAACAAACCAAAAATGCTATAATAGCAATACTTATGTCAGACAATATAGACTTTAAAATAAAGGCTATAACAAAAGATAAAAAAGGATCCAGCAATTTCACTTCTGAGTATTTATCTGAAGACATCTAAAACACTAAATTGAAAAGACATGTGAACCCATATATTCATTTCAGCATTATTTACAGTAACCCAGATATGGGAGCAACATAAGCATCCATCAAGGAATAAATGTGCCGGGAGCCGGTCCATCCTTGCTGTTTCAAGGGACCTGGCATATATGGCATACGGTTCTTAATATGTTTGCTCACCTTCTTGGCGCTGTGTTTTAACCAAGGTCACCTCTCCGAGAAAGGTTGAATCCCCAGGTAGGGATTTTCCCCTGAAGTTAGGGAGGGAATAAAACCCCTCAACTAAGTGCCAGGCGGGTAATTAATCCCTTTAACTACGAACAATCAAGCTTAAACTACATAATCTTTTCTCCCTGGAATGGAGATAAGAAACGCCCTGACCTTTGTAATAGAGATTGATAGGATTGAATCAACTGGTATAAATACAGTTGTAACAAGACAGAAACACTCAGAACTTAGAACAGAATCAAGAAGACAGAACCTACACGGAGCCTAGAGACAGAAGAACTTCGCTGGAGAGAGCATGCCGGAGGATCCTGGAGAGGGACTGGCCTGGGAGCCTGGAGGCGGAGCCTGGCGAGAGAGCATGGCAGGGATCCTGGACTGAACCTGACTGCGGAGATTGGCAGGAGAGCCTGACTAGAACCTGGTGACTGAACCTGAACCTGGCATATATGGCATATGGTTCTTAATATGTTTGCTCACCTTCTTGGTGCTGTGTTTTAACCAAGGTCACCTCTCAGAGAAAGGTTGAATCCCCAGGTAGGGATTTTCCCCTGAAGTTAGGGAGGGAATAAAACCCCTCAATTAAGTGCCAGGTGGGTAATTAATCACTTTAACTACGAACAATCATGCTTAAGCTACATAATCTTTACTCCCTGGAATGGAGATAAGAAACGCCCTAACCTTTGTAATAGAGATTGATAGGATTGAATCAACTGGTATAAATACAGATGTAACCAGACAGAGAAAGACAGAACTCAGAGCACAGAACTTAGGAGACAGGGCTTGGAAGACAGGACCAAGAGAGACAGAGCCTAGGCACAGAACCTACACAGAACTTTCTCTAGAGACAGAGGAGCTTCGCTGGAGAGAACATGGCAGAGGATCCTGGACTGAACCTGACTACAGAGATATGGCAGGGGAGCCTGGCTGGAGCCTGGTGACCGAGCCTGGCTGGAGGTCTCAGACGGAATCTGGCTGGAGAGCCTAGCAGGAGAGCATGGACACAGAACTTGGCTGGAGATTGTGGCTGGAGATCCTGGCTAGGCTGCTGATCAACTGAACCCTGTCTCCATGTCCTTCCTTCTTCGCTGACTCTGTCCACACCTTTGGGGACCCCTGGACCCGCTGGGGTTGGACCCCAGCATAAATGGACATCCCTGACTGGGTTGCTCAGTTGGTTGGAGCATCATCCTGTACACCAACAAGTTGTGGATTTGATTTACAGTCAGGGCACATACCTAGGTTGCAGGTACGATCCCTGGTTGGGGCATGTGCAGGAGGTAACCAAATGATGTTTCTTTCTCACATCAATGCTTCTTTCTCTCTCTTCCTCTCTGTCTTTAAAAATCAATAAACATATCCTCGGGGACAGATTTTAAAAAAGAAATAAATAGATAAAGAAGTGGTGCATATATACAATGGAATATGACTATGACTCATCTACTTAAAATAATGTAATCTAGACATCTGCAACAATATGAATAGACCTAGAGGGTATTGTGCTGAGTGAAATAAGTCAGACAGGAAAGACAAATGCCAGATGATTTCACTTATATGTGGAATCTATAAACAATATAAATGAACAAGCAGAACAGAAACAGACTCATAGATACAGAGAACATTTTGACAGTTGCCAGAGGGGAGGGAAATGGGGGACTGGGTGGAAAGGAGAAGGGATTAAGAAGTACAGATTAGTAGTTAACAGAATAGTCACGGGGTGTAAAGTACACCATAGAGAATATTGTCAATAATATTGTATTACTTATGTATAGTGTCAGATGGGTGCTAGTTTTACTGGGGTGACCATTTTGTAAGTCATATAAATGTCTAATCACTATGTTGTACATCTAAAGCTAATATAATATTGTACATCAACTGTAACAGAAAAATTAAAAAATAATTCAAAAAACAGAACAAAACAATAAATAAATAAAAATAAAACAAAATGTAAAAAATAAAGATGGCAGATAAGAGAAAGTAACAAAATATATAATGAAATCTGATTGTAACTGTGACCTGTAAGGAAAAAAATAAAAAGAGCGAAGAATACATATGTTATACAATTCCACAATATATGTAGCAAAAAACTGGTGTCGGCAATCACTAATAGCTAGTGATAATCAATAGTCTAGTATTAATCTGGTTGGCACTTCTCTTCTTAAGTTGGTCATTAAAATCTTTCATCAGTGAAACTAAATATTATAGTTCTACTGAAATTCGCTTCATAGATCATGAGAGTAAACACAAGCACAATTATTATTTGCTAAGTTCAATAAATTTTCTTTTGATCTGCTAGTAGCCCTAAATGAGGACAATTTTGAGAAATATTGCCAAGTAGCATACCTTTTTTATACCAACTTTTCTAAAGTTGTTTAAACTGGACAAAGTATTTGACCAGCCTTGTACCTTTTTTTTCATTCTACATAGTTAATATTATGACGACTGGCAGATTGAAAATATTTTAGTGCATTGGGATGAAATGTGTTATTAGAAAAAGAAGCTATAAATCATTAAAAATAAAATTTGAATGAAAAGCCTATCTATTGAATTCAGTTTTCAAGGAAGAAAACTGAGCACATTATCGAGAATGTTATTTTCTGAGATTATAGACGTACTATTTTCTCTAAAGCCTAGCAAACAATAGGCTCATGGCCTTTGACACACCAGAGTTATTGTGGGAATATCACATCCCACTTTGATTCATGTACTCTGGGTGAGGAAAATTAATTTGGAAAAACCAAACTCTCTTTAACTTTCCAATGAAATTGGACTCGCTTTGTGTGTCCCCATTACTTGGCTTTGAGTGGAAGTGCTCATACTCTCTTCCTACGGCTCTGCACGATTAGAAAAACTCACAGCAGCACGTGGTCTCTAGGTTGTCTTAGCCTGACCCAGGCAGTCACCCCTGGGATCCACCCCAGTGAGGCATAGTTCCAGAGGTTAGAAGAAAGCTGCTTTTTAAGGAATTGATGGCATTTTGTAAAAAAAAAAAAAGGGGGGGGGAGGGGAGGCCTAATAAAAACATTTGCAAAAACTTAACACTTTGTAATCAACTTCTTTTCAGAGTCCATCTTTCTGTATATAGCCAGTGCTTCTAAGAAGTAAACCTCACCTTCCCTACCCCCACCCCCAATAATTAAAAGATTTCCCTCTATCATTAGTAGAGATTGTCCCCAGTGGATTGCATTTGTTATTAGTAGATGAAGCATACGACTAGTTACTGAAATCAATTATTTAAAATTTCCAAAGTTGAGCAGGAGTTTGGCAGCAATTTTGGGGTTCAGTAATGCAAGGATCTTTAAATAGACTTGAGATCTGAGCCACAACCTAGGGGCATGTCATGATCATGTAGGGGAACAAAACCCATTATTTCCTCCAAAAGACTTTTAAAGGAGCCTTAGAAATAGTCCAGTATGTCTTATGATAAAAGCAATGAAACACATTTTGAATAAATAGGTAATAAGATAAGACACACAAAAGTTGTAATGCCCTTCTGGTGTTAACATTAGTAGAACTTTTTCACAATTAAATATTTTAAGATGTTGTCTTTCCATCTGGAGGTGGTTTTAACAGGAAAATATAGTAGATGAAATGGATAATTCAGGTTGCAAGTCTATAAATTTTATATTCCTCTCCAACTGCAGGTTGTTTCCCTTCCAAAATACCATCCCAGCAGTTAGCCAATTACAATAGTGTGACTATTTTGAAAGAATGTTTGAGTTCCCAGCAAAAAGAATTTCAAGGAGATGTTGTCATTCAAAAAAATTCACAAATGAGCTCTATACTTCATTATCTCAATTGCAGGCACAAATATAAAGGCAATGACTTTTTCATTCAAAACATGTTTTTGACTCGGAAAAAAAAACACACACCACAAAATATCATGCTCCCTGTTAGAAAGAGGCACCAAAGTAAAGGTAGACTGTCTCTACTGCTAATGTGAATTTGATAGCTGTGTTCTGTTACTGATAATGAGACATAAATTTTGTTCCCTATGATGCCTATTTTACTACCTCTGATGATTTTATGACTGTTTAGGTTTGCAGGCTGTCTTATATCTGTGCCCATGGCAAACCACTGAAGATAAAATGTGCAGAGGAAAGAAAATGCGGTTTATTGGATGCTAAACTAAACTGAAAGTCAGCAGACCTCATTTCTATTTCTGGCTTCTCTTTGGATAAATCATACCTTCCGTGACCTTGAGCAAGTCATTTACTATCACTCTACCCCAGATGGCCTCATTATACGAAAACGCCAATACCACTTTTTCCATAGCATAATTTATAAAGTAGGGAATAAATGTAAAATGCATTCATTGAATAATTGCTCATCCAAAATACTTCAAAGCCCAACTGCCTAATGGTACCATCAGCTGAAAACAAACTCCAGAATACAGTGGGGCCTTGACTTACGAGTTTAATTTGTTCTATGACGGAGCTCATAACTCAAATTACTCGTATGTCAAATCATTAAAGTGAACGAGTGAGACACGTGATGCTGGGCTGATGTTGTGGATTTCACTGTGACGTTCGCTGTGCCAACTAGCGGTGGGGTATCTGAAGCTGGCTCGTAACCCGAAATTTAGCTCGCAACTCAAAGCAAAAAATCGGCAGAGACGGCTCGTATCTCGAAAAACTCGTTATTCGGGACACTCGTAAGTCAAGGCCCCACTGTAGCAGTGAATTACGTGGCTTGTATGTCCTCAGGTGAGATCTGAGGGAATAGTAATGGATGGGGAAAAAAGGATAAACCCACAAAAACTATTTGCAAATATTCTCCCTCCTTCCCTTTCTTCTATTTCTTCCTTTCTTGATTTTATTGGAAGAGAAATGGGAATCGCTGAATGTTGCCTATAATTCATGATGATGATACTGTTGACCAGAGGAAAGTTCTACCTGAACAAGGCAAGGGAACAATAATGGAAGGTTTCATGGGTGAGAGGAAGGGGAGTGGTCCATCATCTGTCCCCTTATCATGCAATGAAAGTTTCAGAAGGGGAAGCCAGTATAATTTGTTAGAATATCTGGGACTTTTTAAGCAATTAGGCTATAAACCAAGCTGCTATTTTGAGGAAAGACCTGGCAATATGACGTTAAAAACTCATGTCCCGTCCTGGTTGGTGTGGCTCAGTTGGTTAGAGCATTGTCTCACACACAGGGTTAGATTCCCGGTCAGGGCACATAACCAGATTGTGGGTTTGATCCCACGGTGGGATTGGTCAGGGTGCTTACAAGAGGCAACCAGTTGATCTCTCTCTCTCTCTCTCTCTCTCTCTCAAATCAATAAAAACATACATATTCTTGTCGGTTTGGCTCAGTGGATAGAGCTTCGGCCTGCGGACTAAAAGGTCCCAGATTCAACCATGGTTGCTGGCACATCCCCAGTAGGGGGTGTGCAGGAGGCAGCTGATCGATGTTTCTCTCTCATCAATGTTTCTGACTCTGTCCCTCTCCCTTCCTCTCTGTAAAAAATCAATAAAATATATTTAAAAACAAACAAAATGCATTCTTGAGTGAGGATTTTTAAAAAGTTAAAATGTCACATCCCAGAAATACATCTTCAGCTATATTATGTAAGACATTTGTAAAGCACAATTCCTTTTTTTCAAAGTTGCTTTATCCCCCTCAGCACTACTACCAACACACGCACCAGAAAAAATCCAAGGGTGTATTTATTTCATATACTGAAAGGTAGTTAGATCAGGTGAATATTATTTCTGTTCTATTTTACGGTATTAAGTTAATCTTATGTAATAAAAGAGAAACATGGTAATTAGCCATATGTCCGCTACCCTTCCCATTGGCTAATCAGGGCGATATGCAAATTAACTGCCAGCCAAGATGGCAGCCGGCAGCCAGGCAGCTTGAAGTGAACATGAGGCTTGCTTGTTTCAGTGACGGAGGACTCCAACGTTCCCCGCCTGCCGCTGACGGCCTCTGAGCTTGCAGTTTGAAACATTGTTACAAATATAGAAGCTAAACAAAACCCCAGAAACCTGCTTTCAGCCAGCCAGGATCTCAGAGCTGGAGTTGAAACAGTGTTTCGATTATAGAACCCAAACAAACCAGATACCTGCTTTCAGCAGCGGAGGCCTAAGAGCTGGAGCCAAGCCTCAGAGCTATAGCTGGCCCAGAATAAAAAGAAAAAAAGAAAAAAAGGAGCGGTTGGGAGCTTCAGTCACCCGCCAGCCTGAAAACAGCCCTCAGCCCCTCACCCCCTCACCCAGACTGGCCAGGCACCCCAGTGGGGACCCTCACCCTGAAGGGTGTGTGACTAGCTGAAAACAGCCACCATCCCCTCATCCAGGCTGGCCAGGCACCCCAGTGGGGACCCCCACCCTGATCCAGGACACCTTTCAGGGCAAACCAGCTGGCCCCTACCCGTGCACCAGGCCTCTATCCTATATAGTAAAAGGGTAATATGCCTCCCAGCACCAGAATCAGCATCACAGGGGGCAGGGTCCAAACCCCCTGATCGTCCTGCTGCTCTGTGTGTGACAGGGGGCGGGGCCACAACCTCCCTATCTGCCCTGCTCTGTTCGTGACAGGGGAAGGTGCCCCAACCCCCTGATCAGCCCTGCTCTGTGTGTGACAGGGGGCGGTGCCCCAACTCCCCTATCAGCCCTGCTCTGTGCGTGACAGGGGGGAGTTCCACAACCCCGTGATGGCCCTGCTCTGTGCGTGACAGGGTACGGAGCCCCAACCCCCTGATTGGCCCTGCTCTGTGCATGACAGGGGGTGGCACCGCAACCTCCCCATTGATCCTGCCTTGAGTGTGACAGGGGGCAGTACCCCAACCCCCCAATTGGCCCTACCCTGAGCGTGACTGAGGGTGGCATCGCAACCTCCCAATCTGCCCTGCTCTGTGCATGACAGGGGAAGGCACCCCAACTCCCCAATCGGCCCTGCTCTGAGCCCGACCAGGGGCTGCACCTAGGGATTGGGCCTGCCCTCTGCCACCCGGGAGCAGGCCTAAGCCAGCAGGTTGTTATCTCCTGAGGGGTCCCAGACTGCGAGAGGGCACAGGCCGGGCTGAGGGACCCCCCTCCCCCCCGAGTGCACAAATTTTTGTGCACCGGGCCTCTAGTTGAGTACAATAATAAAACAGAATCAGAGAATTCTGGAGCTGGAAGGAGCATTAGAAATAACCCAGTCATGCTTTTTTTGGTTAATCCTCATCTGAGGACATTTTTCCATTGATTTTTTTTTTTTTAGAGAAAGTAGAACAACGGTTCTCAACCTGTGGGTCGCTATCCCTTTGGCGGTCAAACGACCCTTTCACAGGGGTCGCCTAAGACCATCCTGCATATCAGATATTTACATTACGATTCATAAAAGTAGCAACATTAATTATGAAGTAGCAACGAAAATAATTTTATGGTTGGGTCACAACATGAGGAAGTGTATTTAAAGGGCCAGAAGGTTGAGAACCACTGGAGTAGAAGGAGGTAGAGAGACACAGAGCAAGGGAGAGACTGGGAGAGAGAGAGTGAGGGAGAGGGAGAGAGCAGGCCCTGACCAGGGCTGTGGATCAAACCTTCAACCCAGGTACATGACCTTGAACAGGAATCAAACCCACAACCCTTAGATACACAGACAGATGCACTATTACTGAGCCACACCAGCCAGGGCAACCCAGTCATTTTATAGTCATGTAAACCGAGACACAGAAAAACAAAATGAGTTGCCCACAATCAACACTTAGTAAATATTGAGACTTAGAAATATAATTTTCTGAATCTCATTATAGCGGCAAATATTCCATTACTTTGATTTAACATTGTATGACCTGACAAGTTTCTAGAAGTAGTACCATTTGAATTTTCCTTCTTTGTATAAGAGATCCAACTACTAAACAGAAAACCAGTTACTGACTTTAGTTGGATGTTCCTTAGTTTTCATTTTTGTTTTAATCTTTCTACCAGTATGGCATAAATTATTAATTATTATGATTGTTATTATTAGCCCAACAAAATGAAAGTAGGAGAAAAATATTAAGAGGCTGAAATGTGTGGCCCATTAAAGCCACAGAAACTTCTACATAAAAGTGTTAACAGGGAAGAAAATCACTGACGGTTAATTTTTCTGCTTAAAGATAGCAGGCCAGATTCATCTTTTCTAAAGCAATCTTCTACAAATGTATGGCATTGCCAGGGCCAGTACTGGCACATACAGTGCTTCTGGCAATTTACAAAATAGTACTTCCTGTAGGCAGACAGATTGAGAAAAAAGTTGTCTCCTTTTAGGGGATCAATTACAAAACAGCATAGCTTCCGGAAGCACCTGAGCTAGCAGGATTTCCTCATCTCCTGCCCGTCCACCCAACA